>NC_088419.1:5911659-5921659 GCF_034236695.1 Oncorhynchus nerka | reverse complement strand
CCTACCCTACCCTACCCTACCCTACCCTACCCTACCCTGCCCTACCTTTCCCTACCCTGGCCTACCCTGTCCTGCTCTACTCTGCTATACCCTGTCCTACCCTGCTCTACACTGCCATTCCCTTCCCTGCTCTGTCCTACCCTAAAGGAAGTCAGTCTATCCAACTGGAAGCAGTGGCCACCCTGCCCTACCCTAAAGGAAGCAAGTCTACCAACTACAGACACATGGACACACACACACACCCCTCTAAGACAATGCCAAGGCAAAGACCAACAAGCTCTCACAGTCTCCCTGTAGAATTAGACGTTTATCCAAGCTTATCCTAATGAAGAATGTCAAAGTTGCTCCAAATGTCCAATTTAGAAAGGGAAAGGGAAGGTCAAAGGTTAAGGGTTAAGGTTTTGGATAGGATAGGATAATAAAAAGCGAAAAGACACAGTCTACCAAAACACACAACCTTTTGATCCCAGAGTCATGTGATTACACCCATCCACCAGCCCCATCCACAACACTCATCAACCATCCACCAGCCTCATCCACCAGCCCCATCCACAACACTCATCAACCATCCACCAGCCCCATCAACAACATCCATCCACCATCCACCAGCCCCATCCACAACACCCATCAACCATCCACCAGCCCCATCCACAACACCCATCAACCATCCACCAGCCCCATCCACAACACCCATCCATCTCCAACACCCATCTACCACCCCCCCCCCATCCACAGCACCCAGCCACCACCCCCATCCACAGCACCCAGCCACCACCCCCATCCACAGCACCCAGCCACCACCCCCATCCACAGCACCCAGCCACCACCCCCACCCACAGCACCCAGCCACCACCCCCATCCACAGCACCCAGCCACCAGCCCTGTCCACAATGCCGTAGCAAAACCCAAGTCTACTTGATGGTAATAACGCTCACCGTTCGCACCTAGTGGACGGTTTCAAATGCAATTTCCCAACATCCTCAGGGCATAGCTAGACGTCCAATTTCCTAACATCCTCGGTTCATAGATAGACATCCAATTTCCCAACATCCTCGGTTCATAGATAGACGTCCAATTTCGAAGTCACTCTTGACCGATACCAGATCCATATTGGTCCAGACATCCACAGAACATAGAACACAGATCCTAGTAACAGTAATGTTATCTCTCCTCTCCTGCTTCTTCTCGGTAGGATTAGGCTGTAATCAAACTTGTAAAACAACAGAAGTCTTGTTGTTGTTGTGTAATTTGTAATAACCAATAACCAACTTTACCTTTGAAAGGTAAAGTTATAGTTTTGCTCCACAGAAGTAAGCTTTGCACACTCTTTGCATTCTCTCAACCAGCCTCATGAGGTAGTCACCTGGAATGCATTTGACATAACAAGTGTGCCTTGTTGAAAGTTAATTTGTGGAATTGCTTTCCCTCTTAATGCGTTTGAGCCAATCAGTTGTGTTGTGACAAGGTAGGGGTGGTATACAGAAGATAGCCCTATTTAGATAGACCAAGTCCATATTATGGCAAGAACAGCTCAAATTAGCACAAATAAATGACAATCCATCATTACTTTAAGACATGAAGGTCTGTCAACCCGGAACATTTCAAGAACTTTGAAAGTTTCTTCAAGTGCAGTCACATAAACCATCAAGCGCTATGATGAAGCTGAATCTCATGAGTTAACTCTGCTGCAGAGGATCAGTTCATTAGAGATACCAGCCTCAGAAATTGCAGCCCAAATAAATGCTTCACAGAGGTCAAGTAACAGACACATCTCAACATCAACTGTTCAGAGGAAATAGTGTAAATCAGGCCTAAAGGACAACAATGATAAGAAGAGACTTGCTTTGGCCAAGAAAAACTAGCAATGGACATTAGACCGGTGGAAATCTGTCCTTTGGTCTGATGAGTCCACATTTTAGATTTTTGGTTCCAACAGCTGTGTCTTTGTGAGACGCAGAGTAGGTGAATGGATGATCTTTTGCTGGTGACACTGTCACTGATTTATTTAGAATTCAAGGCACACTTAACCAGCATGGCTAACACAGCATTCTGCAGTGGTATGTCATCCCTTCTGGTTTGCACTTAGTGGGACTATCATTTGTTCTTCAACAGGAAAATGACCCAACACACCTCCAGGCTGTGTAAGGACTATTTGACCATGAAGGAGAGTGATGGAGTGCTGCATCAGATGACCTGGCCTCCATAATCACCCAACCTCAATCCAATTGAGATGGTTTGGGATGAGTTGGAATGCAGAGCGAAGGAAAAGCAGCCAACAAGTGCTCAGCATATATGGGAACTCCTTCAAGATTGTTGAATAAGCATTCCAGGTGAAGCTTGTTGAGAGAATACCAAGAGTGTTCTACTTTGAAGAACCTCAAAAATAAAATATGTAATTGTGTAACACTTTTTTGGTTACTACATGGTTCCATATGTGTTATTTCATAGTTTTGATGTCTTCACTATTATTCTACAATGTAGAAAATGGTAAATATAAAGAACAACCCTTGAATGAGCAGGTTAGTCCAAACCTTTGACAGGTACTGTATAAGTACTGCATATAGTATGTACTGTACTGTACGTATGTATGCATGTGTGTGTGTACAGTATATATATTTATGTATGTGTGTGTGTGTGTGTGTGTGTGTGTGTGTGTGTGTGTGCTCTGTGTATATACAGCGTATGTTTATGTATGTGTGTGTGTGTGTGTGTGTGTGTGTGTGTGTGTGTGTGTGTGTGTGTGTGTGTGTGTGTGTGTGTGTGTGTGTGTGTGTGTGTGTGCTCTGTGTATATACAGCGTATGTGTGTGGGTAAACATTTCAAACAGCTTACTCTCATAGAGGTTTCATGTCTACACCCTGAAGAATCAGCTGTTCAAATTGAATAGATAATGAGAGAGAGAGGCAGAGAGAGACAGAGAGAGACAGAGAGAGACAGAGAGAGAGAGAGAGAGAGAGAGACAGAGAGAGACAGAGAGAGAGAGAGAGAGAGACAGAGAGAGACAGAGAGAGAGAGAGAGAGACAGAGAGAGAGAGAGAGAGAGAGAGAGAGAGAGAGAGAGAGAGAGAGAGAGAGAAAGAGAGAGAAAGAGAAAGAGTGAATGGGGTGAAATAGAGCGAAACTATTAATTATGTTTGGCTAGCATGCATACCGCCTATTTTAACATAACTACAGACAGAACCTCTTATCTCTTAGTCCAACCTCTTCGATAAGCAGTTTTTGCATGTTTGACATTCACAGCTCATGGTAATTCTTCACCTGACAGACTAAAGGTCTTCAGAGAAACACACACACACACACACACGCACACGCACACACATACACACACACACACACACACACACAGTCGACAAATAGACTTACCAAGTCAACACCTAGTTATCATTATTCACTATGTCCAGATCGTTGTTTGTGTTAACATACACTTCAGATATATACAATGGCTTCCTGCTCAACATTCTCGGGCTATGATGTCATCACTTAACTAGTCTCTTATTGCCTTTATCAGACCAAATGAGTGGACTTCCCCCATTGTCAATATCTCCTAGTACCCTTTCTCAGACGAATTCCATGGACTTTCCATTGTCAATAGTCTCCTTTATCAGACCCATTCAGTGGACTTCCCATTGTCAATAGTAAACTTTCTCAGACATATTTAGTGCCAATAGTGACAATTGCCAATAGCTCATTTTAATAAAAAAAAAAAGCAATGACCCTAACAAAAAGAAGAATAAACTATAATATGGAACAAAGACAAATTATATAAAGAATGATAGTAAAACGCTCGGCTCCATCCTTAAACCCTCTGATATTACCAAGCACTTTATTAACTTAGGTATGATGTGCAAACAACAATTGCTGAGCCTTTTCATATTCATGAATAATGAACCAAATAATACAAAACAAGCGCTGTAATTTTGAGTAGAGATACAACACATTTTTTTGTTGCTGTCTATAAACAAGGACATACCACCTGTTACTGATAACCTGGATGGTAAATTGCTGAGGTTGGGGAGGAAGAGAAATTTGTTCTGATTGGTTGACGGATGTTCTCTATACTCTAATTGGCTCCATAATACATTGTGACTCCTGTTTGCCACATTTTCAATTTAAGCCTAGAAGTCAGTGTGTGTGCTCTCAGGCCTGGAGGGATACAAAGGTCATTCCACTACCCGAGAATAGCAGAGCACCCTTTAATGGTTCAAACAGACAACCAATCAACCTGTTACATGTACTTAGCAAACTTTTGGAAAAAGTTGTGTTTGATCAAATATAAATTTATTTAACAGAAAACGAATTAACAATAGACTTTCAGCATCCTTATAGGGAAGGGCACTCAACATCCTCAGCACTGACACAATGCTTGATGATTGGCTTAAAGAAATTGATAGAAAGAAGATTGTGGAAGCTGTTTTGTTAGACTTTAGTGTATCTTTTGATGTCATTGATCATACGCTATTGCTGAAAAACCTTAGGTGTTATGGATTTGCATCCTCTGCCTTATTACGGATTGAGAGTTAACTATCTAATAGAACCCATAGAGTTTTCGTTAATGGAAGCCTCGCTAATGCACATTCAGTTGAGTGTGGTGTACCGCAGGGCAGCCGGCTAGGACCCTTATTGTTTTCTGTTTTTTTTACTAATGACCTTCGATTGACCTTGAATAAAGCTGACGACTCAACGGTATAAACAGCGGCTGCAACAGTACATAAATCACTGAGAGACTTAACATAGAGCTCCAATCAGGGTAACTAACAATAGGCTGGTGCTAAGTATCTCAAAAACTAAAAGCCACATTTTTGGGACAAATCACTCGCTCAACACTAAACCTTGTTTAGATCTGAATAATGTGGCTTTTGAGCAAGTTGAGGAGACTTAACTAGTAACCCTAGATAGCAACCTGTCATGGGCAAAACATATAGATTTAATGGCTGCTTAAATAAGGAAGAGGTCTGTCCATGATAGGGCATTGCCGTCTTGACATCTCATCTGACCAGACTGGTCCTACAGGCCCTAGTGTTGTCACACCTGGACTACTTTCCAGCTGTGTGGTAACCCAGGTAACTCAAGCCTCAAGTCTCTGGTAACCCAGGTAACTCAAGCCTCAAGTCTCTGGTAACCCAGGTAACTCAAGCCTCAAGTCTCTGGTAACCCAGGTAACTCAAGCCTCAAGTCTCTGGTAACGCAGGTAACTCAAGCCTCAAGTCTCTGGTAACGCAGGTAACTCAAGCCTCAAGTCTCTGGTAACCCAGGTAACTCAAACTCAAGTCTCTGGTAACCCAGGTAACTCAAGCCTCTGGTAACCCATGTAAGTCAAGCCTCAAGTCTCTGGTAACCCAGGTAACTCAAGCCTCAAGTCTCTGGTAACCCAGGTAACTCAAGCCTCAAGTCTCTGGTAACCCAGGTAACCCAAGCCTCAAGTCTCTGGTAACCCAGGTAACTCAAGCCTCAAGTCTCTGGTAACCCAGGTAACTCAAGCCTCAAGTCTCTGGTAACCCAGGTAACTCAAGCCTCAAGTCTCTGGTATCCCAGGTAACTCAAGCCTCAAGTCTCTGGTAACCCAGGTAACCCAAGCCTCAAGTCTCTGGTAACCCAGGTAACTCAAGCCTCAAGTCTCTGGTAACCCAGGTAACTCAAGCCTCAAGTCTCTGGTAACCCAGGTAACTCAAGCCTTAAGTCTCTGGTAACCCAGGTAACTCAAGCCTCAAGTCTCTGGTAACCCAGGTAACTTAAGCCTCTGATAACCCAAGTAACTCAAGCCTCAAGCCTCTGGTAACCCAGGTAACTCAAGCCTCAAGTCTCTGGTAACCCAGGTAACTCAAGCCTCAAGTCTCTGGTAACCCAGGTAACTCAAGCCTCAAGTCTCTGGTAACCCAGGTAACTCAAGCCTCAAGTCTCTGGTAACCCAGGTAACTCAAGCCTCAAGTCTCTGGTAACCCAGGTAACTCAAGCCTCAAGTCTCTAGTAACCCAGGTAACTCAAGCCTCAAGTCTCTAGTAACCCAGGTAACTCAAGCCTTAAGTCTCTGGTAACCCAGGTAACTCAAGCCTCAAGTCTCTGGTAACCCAGGTAACTCAAGCCTCAAGTCTCTGGTAACCCAGGTAACTCAAGCCTCAAGTCTCTGGTAACCCAGGTAACTCAAGCCTTAAGTCTCTGGTAACCCAGGTAACTCAAGCCTCAAGTCTCTGGTAACCCAGGTAACTCAAGCCTTAAGTCTCTGGTAACCCAGGTAACTCAAGCCTTAAGTCTCTGGTAACCCAGGTAACTCAAGCCTTAAGTCTCTGGTAACCCAGGTAACTAAAGCCTCAGGTCTCTGGTAACCCAGGTAACTCAAGCCTCAAGTCTCTGGTAACCCAGGTAACTCAAGCCTCAAGTCTCTGGTAACCCAGGTAACTTAAGCCTCTGATAACCCAAGTAACTCAAGCCTCAAGCCTCTGGTAACCCAGGTAACTCAAGCCTCAAGTCTCTGGTAACCCAGGTAACTCAAGCCTCTGGTAACCCAGGTAACTCAAGCCTCAAGTCTCTGGTAACCCAGGTAACTCAAGCCTCAAGTCTCTGGTAACCCAGGTAACTCAAGCCTCAAGTCTCTGGTAACCCAGGTAACTCAAGCCTCAAGTCTCTGGTAACCCAGGTAACTCAAGCCTCAAGTCTCTGGTAACCCAGGTAACTCAAGCCTTAAGTCTCTGGTAACCCAGGTAACTCAAGCCTCAAGTCTCTGGTAACCCAGGTAACTCAAGCCTTAAGTCTCTGGTAACCCAGGTAACTCAAGCCTTAAGTCTCTGGTAACCCAGGTAACTCAAGCCTTAAGTCTCTGGTAACCCAGGTAACTAAAGCCTCAGGTCTCTGGTAACCCAGGTAACTCAAGCCTCAAGTCTCTGGTAACCCAGGTAACTCAAGCCTCAAGTCTCTGGTAACCCAGGTAACTTAAGCCTCTGATAACCCAAGTAACTCAAGCCTCAAGCCTCTGGTAACCCAGGTAACTCAAGCCTCTGGTAACCCAGGTAACTCAAGCCTCAAGTCTCTGGTAACCCAGGTAACTCAAGCCTCAAGTCTCTGGTAACCCAGGTAACTCAAGCCTCAAGTCTCTGGTAACCCAGGTAACTCAAGCCTCAAGTCTCTGGTAACCCAGGTAACTCAAGCCTCAAGTCTCTGGTAACCCAGGTAACTTAAGCCTCTGATAACCCAAGTAACTCAAGCCTCAAGCCTCTGGTAACCCAGGTAACTCAAGCCTCAAGTCGCTGGTAACCCAGGTAACTCAAGCCTCTGCTAACCCAGGTAACTCAAGCCTTAAGTCTCTGGTAACCCAGGTAACTTAAGCATCTGATAACCCAAGTAACTCAAGCCTCAAGCCTCTGGTAACCCAGGTAACTCAAGCCTCAAGTCGCTGGTAACCCAGGTAACTCAAGCCTCTGCTAACCCAGGTAACTCAAGCCTTAAGTCTCTGGTAACCCAGGTAACTCAAGCCTCAAGTCTCTGGTAACCCAGGTAACTCAAGCCTTAAGTCTCTGGTAACCCAGGTAACTCAAGCCTCAAGTCTCTGGTAACCCAGGTAACTCAAGCCTTAAGTCTCTGGTAACCCAGGTAACTCAAGCCTTAAGTCTCTGGTAACCCAGGTAACTAAAGCCTCAGGTCTCTGGTAACCCAGGTAACTCAAGCCTCAAGTCTCTGGTAACCCAGGTAACTCAAGCCTCAAGTCTCTGGTAACCCAGGTAACTTAAGCCTCTGATAACCCAAGTAACTCAAGCCTCAAGCCTCTGGTAACCCAGGTAACTCAAGCCTCAAGTCTCTGGTAACCCAGGTAACTCAAGCCTCTGGTAACCCAGGTAACTCAAGCCTCAAGTCTCTGGTAACCCAGGTAACTCAAGCCTCAAGTCTCTGGTAACCCAGGTAACTCAAGCCTCAAGTCTCTGGTAACCCAGGTAACTCAAGCCTCAAGTCTCTGGTAACCCAGGTAACTCAAGCCTCAAGTCTCTGGTAACCCAGGTAACTCAAGCCTCAAGTCTCTGGTAACCCAGGTAACTCAAGCCTCAAGTCTCTGGTAACCCAGGTAACTTAAGCCTCTGATAACCCAAGTAACTCAAGCCTCAAGCCTCTGGTAACCCAGGTAACTCAAGCCTCAAGTCTCTGATAACCCAGGTAACTCAAGCCTCTGGTAACCCAGGTAACTCAAGCCTCAAGTCTCTGGTAACCCAGGTAACTCAAGCCTCAAGTCTCTGGTAACCCAGGTAACTCAAGCCTCAAGTCTCTGGTAACCCAGGTAACTCAAGCCTCAAGTCTCTGGTAACCCAGGTAACTCAAGCCTCAAGTCTCTGGTAACCCAGGTAACTCAAGCCTCAAGTCTCTGGTAACCCAGGTAACTAAAGCCTCAAGTCTCTGGTAACCCAGGTAACTCAAGCCTCAAGTCTCTGGTAATCCAGGTAACTCAAGCCTCAAGTCTCTGGTAACCCAGGTAACTCAAGCCTCAAGTCTCTGGTAACCCAGGTAACTCAAGCCTCAAGTCTCTGGTAACCCAGGTAACTCAAGCTAGCAATAAAAAACAGTTTAAAAAACATATCAAATAACACCTTACTGCTCAAAGGGGACTGTGACAGCCATTTTGTATATTGTGTGTATGTACTGATACGTAGGCTACAGTCTAATAATGTTCTGTACTATGTATTAGACCTAGATATTGTGTGTATGTACTAATACGTAGGCTACAGTCTAATAATGTTCTGTACTATGTATTAGACCTAGATATTATGTACTGATACGTAGGCTACAGTCTAATAATGTTCTGTACTATGTATTAGACCTAGATATTATGTACTGATACGTAGGCTTCAGTCTAATAATGTTCTGTACCATGTATTAGACCTATATATTATGTACTGATACGTAGGCTACAGTCTAATAATGTTCTGTACCATGTATTAGACCTAGATATTATGTACTGATATGTAGGCTACAGTATGTGTGACATTTTACATGTATGTATTTCAGTCCTCGACTAATAATGTTCTGTACTGTGTATCATGTCATGTTTCATGTGGACCCCAGGAAGAGTAGCTGATGCTTTTGCAGTGGCTAATGGGGATCATAATAAAAAACAAATAACCAAATACCATTGTCAATAGGTTACTCCATTAATGTCAATGAGACAATGAGATGAAGACGTCGTCCTAACTAACCAGCCTTGAGCGGTAGGTACATGACTCACTCTGAGTCACTCTTTAATGACAGTCTCAGGGTTGAGGAGTAACAGATTATATGGAATCCGATTACAACAAAAAAAACGAACTGTAATCAGTTAAATTACCATCATACATATGGTAACATGATTACAGATACTATTGAAAATAGCATCTCTCAGAAGCCTTTAGCACCTCTCAGAAGCCTTTAGCACCTCTCAGAAGCCCATAGCAGCTCTCAGAAGCCCATAGCAGCTCTCAGAAGCCCATAGCAGCTCTCAGAAGCCCATAGCAACTCTCAGAAGCCCATAGCAGCTCTCAGAAGCCCATAGCATCTCTCAGAAGCCTTTAGCACCTCTCAGAAGCCTTTAGCACCTTTCAGAAGCCCATAGCAGCTCCCAGAAGCCCATAGCAGCTCTCAGAAGCCCATAGCAGCTCTCAGAAGCCCATAGCAACTCTCAGAAGCCCATAGCAGCTCTCAGAAGCCCATAGCAGCTCTCAGAAGCCCATAGCAGCTCTCAGAAGCCCATAGCAGCTCTCAGAAGCCCATAGCAGCTCTCAGAAGCCTATAGCAACTCTCAGAAGCCAATAGCAGCTCTCAGAAGCCTTTAGCACCTCTCAGAAGCCAATAGCAGCTCTCAGAAGCCTTTAGCAGCTCTCAGAAGCCTATAGCAGCTCTCAGAAGCCTAAAGCAGCTCTCAGAAGTATTTCCACCCGTGTCATGATGAGTCTCATTAAGCAAAGGATTTACATACGGAGAGGATCAGTGATGGGCCTGTTCATCCGTGAAATGAACCTATTCTACTGGTTTTGTTTGGCTGTAAAGGATT
>NC_088419.1:5666659-5906659 GCF_034236695.1 Oncorhynchus nerka | reverse complement strand
CCGCCATAAAAAAGCCAAACTACGGTTTGCAACATCACATGGGGACAAAGATCGTACTTTTGGAGAAATTATGAAACAAAAACAAAAATAGAACTGTTTGGCCATATTGACGATCGTTATGTTTGGATGAAAAAGGGGGAGTCTTGCAAGCCGAAGAACACCATCCCAATCGTGAAGCCCAGGATTGGCAGCATCATGTTGTGGGGTTGCTTTGCTGCAGGAGGGACTGGTGCACTTCACAAAATAGATGGCATCAAGTGGTAGGACAATTATGTGGATATATTGAAGCAACATCTCAAGACATCAGTCAGGAAGTTAAAGCTTGGTCGCAAATGGGTCTTCCAAATGGACAATGATCCCAAGCATACTTCCAAAGTTGAGGCAAAATGGCTTAAAACCATTTTGGGATAGGGGGCAGCTTTTTCACTTTTGGATTAATAGCGTGCCCAGAGTGAACTGCCTGCTACTCTGTCCCAGATGCTAATATATGCATATTATTATTAGTATTGGATAGAAAACACTCTCAAGTTCCCGAAACTGTTTGAATGGTGTCTGTGAGTATAACAGAACTCATATGGTAGGCAAAAACCTGAGAAAAATCCAACCAGGAAGTGGGACATCTGAGGTTTGTAGTTTTTCAATGCTTGGCCAACCAAATACACAGTGGTATATGGATGAAGTTGCACTTCCTAAGGCTTCCACTAGATGTCAACCGTCTTTAGAAACTTGAGGATTCTACTATAAAGGAGGGGCTCATGAGACCTGTTTGAGTCAGTGGTCTGGCAGAGTGTCTCAGGCTCGTGACACGCGCTCCCGACTGAGTTCTCTCTCGCTCAAGTGTATAGAAATTCTCTTCAGACATAGGAATTCTCCTGTTGGAACATTAAAGATGTTTTATGTTAAAAACATCCTAACGATTGATTCCATACATCGTTTGACTTATTTCTACGACCTGTAACGGAACTTTTCGAGTTTTTGTCTGGACGAAGTGCTTGCATCTCATGAAGATGAATCAGTGTGCTGAACACGCTAACAACTTGTGGCTATTTGGACATAAATGATGGACTCTATGGAACAAATCAGTAACTGGGATTCCTGGGAGTGCCTTCTGATGAAGATCATCAAAGGTAAGTTAATATTTATAGTGTTATTTCTAACTTCTGTTGACTCCAAAATGGCTGGATATTCCTCTGGCTGTTTTGGGTTCTGAGCGCCGTTCTCAGATTATGCTTTTTCCGTAAAGTATTTTTGAAATCTGACACAGCGGTTGCATTAAGGAGAAGTCTATCTTTAATTCTGTGAATAACACTTGTATCTTTTATCAACGTTTTTTATGAGTATTTCTGCAAAATCACCAGATGTTTTGGAATCAAAACATTACTGCACGTAAGGCGCCAATGTAAACTGAGATATTTGGACATAAATATGCACATTATCGAACAAAACATACATGTATTGTGTAACATGATGTCTTATGAGTGTCATCTGATGAAGATCATCAAAGGTTAGTGATTACTTTTATCTATATTTCTGCTTTTTGTGACCCCTTTCTTTGGCTGGAAAAATGGCTGTGTGTTTCTTTGACTTGGCTATGACCTAACATAATCATATGTTGTGCTTTCGCTGTAAAGCATTTTTGAAATCGGACATGATGGGCAGATTAACAAGATGTTTATCTTTCATTTGCTGTATTGGACTTACATATTTACATATTTCACAAAAATATTTTTGAATTTTGCGTGCTGCCTTTCCAGCGGAATGTTGTCTAGCGGAAAGGTTAAGGACAACAAAGTCAAGGTATTGGAGTGGCCATCACAAAGCCCTGACCTCAATCCTATAGAAAAAGTGTGGGCAGAACTGGAAAAAGCGTGTGCGAGCAAGGAGGCATATAAACTCCGTTACACCAGCTCTGTCAGGAGGAATGGGCCAAAATTCACCCAACTCGACAGACAGACAGACAGACAGACAGACAGACAGACAGACAGACAGACAGACAGACAGACAGACAGACAGACAGACAGACAGACAGACAGACAGACAGAAAGCAGGCTGTGAGTATAGTATTTACAGACATGTGTCTATGAATAATTATCCAGTCCTGTCATATACAGTATAGTGAGGTATTCTCTAGCGACTCAGTAAACACAGCACTCTAGCCTACTATGGTACATTATTTTGAATGTTTTACACATTTTACGCCTTAAAGGCTATTTGCTGCTGAGAAGGTGCTTAACTTGTTTCTGTTCCCCGGAGCAAAGACATTTCTGGTTTTCAGACGCAGCAAACAGTGCTAGAACAGCCAGCCTGTTAGTACAAGTCACAATTACATGCCTCAGTGATCACATTTTACAGACGATTTCAATTACAGGAAGGTGCCTGACTGAGCCCCAAATTATTTTAGTTGTACTCTTTCTTTGATTGGCTTCTTTTTCTCTCTCTCTCTCTCTCTCTCTCTCTCTCTCTCCCCCCCCTCTCTCCCCCCCCCTCCCCCTCCCCCTCCCCCTCCCCCTCTCTCCCCCCCTCTCTCTCTCTCCCCCCTCTCTCTCCCTCTCTCTCCCCCTCCCTCTCTCTCTCTCTCTCTATCCCTCCCCCTCTCCCTCTCTCTCTCTCTCCCTCTCTCCCCCTCTCTCTCTCCCTCCCCCTCCCTCTCTCCCTCTCCCTCCCCCTCTCCCTCTCTCTCTCTCTCTCTCTCTCTCTCTCTCTCTCTCTCTCTCTCTCCCCCCCCCCCCCTCTCCCCTCTCCCCCCTCTCCCCCTCTCTCTCTCTCTCTCTCTCCCTCTCTCCCTCCCTCTCTCCCTCTCTCCCCTCCTCCCGAGGGCTGGTCTCTACTGTTGAGTGAACAGTACCTAAACCGACAGAAATGCCACTGCTGCACATTCACATTGTTCCAGGTCAGCCAGTCGTCAGACTAGCAGATGTTTGTGGTTGGTTTGTTCCTGGTTTCAGGACCTTGACACCCTTTTAACGCCCTGCGGTCACTGGGCACAATTCCAGTCAAGCAGCCAGACAGACAAACCTGTGGCTAGTTTTAGGCAGGCATCTAGGCGGACGGACACACCTGTGGCAAGGACCACCTGCTTTACAAAGGACCTGCCACATATTCTGGTGAAGTCACAGTAGCTGTGGAAGGCCCTGATCCCCTGCCTTTTCAGATGACCCAAAACATTCCAGTGGCCAAACTCACAGTAACCTAATTGTGGGAGCAGATTCCACTATGGGTTGTTGGGTGGGAATCACTACTCCAAATATAGCTGAGACCCATCCAAGTATAGCTTAAAAAAGAACCATCAAAGCCTCTGTGAAAATCCCCTCCTATCCCCAACAACAACATAAACTATGAGGTGAGCCACTGTTGATTCACATCAGGTCTTCATGTCATTATGAGGAATATCAGGAGAGAAAGTCAAGGCAACCTTCTCATCCCTCTCAGCTCTCTCATCTCTCTCAGCTCTCTCAGCTCTCTAAGCCTTCTCAGCTCTCTCAGCCTTCTCAGCCTTCTCAACCTTCTCAGCTCTCTCAGCCTTCACAGCCTTCTCAACCTTCTCAGCTCTCTCAGCCTCCTCAACCTTCGCAACTCACTCAGCTTTCTCAGCTCTCTCAACCTTCTCAGCTCTCTCAGCCTTCTCAACCCTCTCCGCTCTCTCAGCTCTCCGTTCTCTCAGCTTTCTAAACCTTTCTCTTCCCTCTAAGCTCTCTCAACTCTCTCAACTCTCTCAGCCCTCTCAACCTTCTCATCCCTCTCAGCTCTCTCAGCTCCCTCAGCTTTCTCAACTCTCTCAACTCTCTCAGCCCTCTCAACCTTCTCATCCCTCTCAGCTCTCTCAGCTCCCTCAGCCTTCTCAGCTCTCTCAACTCTCTCAGCTCTCTCAACTCTTTGGGATTCTCGATCTCAGTGCTAGAGGCGTCACTACAGACCCTGGTTCGATTCCAGGCTGTATCACAACCGGTCGTGATTGGAAGTCCCATAGGGCGGCGCACAATTGGTCCAGCGTTGTCCGGGTTTGGGTTTGGCCACATTAGGCCATTAGGCAACTGACTTGCCTAGTTAAATAAAGGTTAAATAAATAAAGAATTAAAACTCTCTCAACTCTCTCATGTCCTAAGCAGCTGCATAACACAAGATGCTTTAATGAGCCATGTTGAGAATCTGTCTTAAGTGCTTCTGAAAACTACAATCCATTATTAATGAAGAGGTTTCCTGTCTTTAATTGTGACGGATCCCCTCCAAGGCCTAGTTAATAATGTAACACACTGTACCAGGTAGTATAGTGTAGAGTCCTATCTAACCAGGTAGTATAGTGTAGAGTCCTATCTAACTAGGTAGTATAGTGTAGAGTCCTATCTAACCAGGTAGTATAGTGTAGAGTCCTATCTAACCAGGTAGTATAGTGTAGAGTCCTATCTAACCAGGTAGTATAGTGTAGAGTCCTATCTAACCAGGTAGTATAGTGTAGAGTCCTATCTAACCAGGTAGTATAGTGTAGAGTCCTATCTAACCAGGTAGCATAGTGTAGAGTCCTATCTAACCAGGTAGTATAGTGGACAGGGACAATATGACAGCCATCAATGCTAAGAGATCACGAGAATGAATTGCAGCGTCCTGTGGTTTGACAACCAGGATATGGCTGGAGGGGAACCCTCTCTGTGAAGCTGAAAACCATCGTGGGAGAATAGTGGAGATTGAGCCTCAGACAAAGAAACAACAACAACTGAAAGCTTGAAAAATAAGATGTTGAAAAAAATGAATAAATCCCATGTTAATATCATCTTCTATTCTATTGGGCCGGGTAGTTAGAGTCTATTTTAGTTCAACCCTGTTGTATAGAGAGTGGATAGTATGTGGAAGAGTTGGTGTGCTCCCTTAGAGATCACATCATCACGAGGGCTAGCGGATCTCAAGAGCACACACAGTACACACACACACACACACACACACACACACACACACACACACACACACACACACACACACACACACACACACACACACACACTGCACGTTGCGGGGAGGCAAGCGGAACAGTGATGTCATGTGTTGAGCAGCTTCGGTCGGCGGAGCGAGTCTGTGTGTGTGTCTGTCCGTGTGTGTGTGTGTGTGTGTGTCTATGTAGAGTTAGTCGGCAGAATAGATGAGCTCACTTCCTGTCAGAGTTTCAGGGGAACTTTCTGTCAGTATGTGTTTGTGACACCATGTAAAGGCCATGCTATTTAAATGAGAGCATGTGAATTGAAGAAATACAGTACATGACTATTACCTTGTGTTGTGTCCTGTCCTATGTAAAACACAAACTCAAATCTGGACTTGGAAACCAGTTTCACTGTCTTTTTTCCTTAGTTCCCCTCCTACTAGGGTCTGAGTTAGACCTGGGACATCAGGTGGGTGTTTCCCTCCTACCAGGGTCTGATTTAGACCTGGGACACCAGGTGGGTGATTCCCCTCCTACCAGGGTCTGATTTAGACCTGGGAAACCAGGTGGGTGATTCCCCTCCTACCAGGGTCTGATTTAGACCTGGGACACCAGGTGGGTGATTCCCCTCTAATCAGGGACTGATTTAGACCTGGGACACCAGGTGGGCGATTCCCCTCTAACCAGGGACTGATTTAGACCTGGGACACCAGGTGGGTGATTCCCCTCTAATCAGGCACTGATTTAGACCTGGGACACCAGGTGGGCGATTCCCCTCTAATCAGGGACTGATTTAGACCTGGGACACCAGGTGTGTGATTCCCCTCTAATCAGGCACTGATTTAGACCTGGGACACCAGGTGGGTGATTCCCCTCCTACTAGGGACTGATTTAGACCTGGATTACCAGGTGGGTACAATTAATTATCAGGTAGAACAGAAAACCAACAGGCTCTGGACCTCGTAGGGTCAGAGTTGAAATCCCCTGCTAAAGCATATTGAGGTTGAACATTTGAGCCCTAAACTAGCTTCTGGTAAGAGGAACTAAAGAAAGAGAAAAACCCCGGGAACATACAGTATGTATGTAAAACTATTTTACAGTGAGTCATCGGTTCATTAAATACACGGAACAAAAATATAAACGTAAAGTGTTGGTTCCATGTTTGATGAGTTGACATGAAACATCCCAGAAATGTTCCATACATACAAAACAGCTTATTTCTCTCGAATTTTGTGCACAATTTTGTTTACATCCCTGTTCGTTAGCATTTCTTCTTTGCCAAGATAATCCATACACCTGACAGGTGTGTCATATCAAGAAGCTGACATCTGTGACATTGTGTTGTGTTTTGTCACAACACAATGCTACAGATTTCTCAACTTTTGAGGGAATGTGCAATTGATACACTGACTGAAGTTATGTCGTTTTAGAGATTTTGGCAGTACGTCCAACCCGCCTCGCAAACGCAGACCACGTGTACGGCGTTGTGTGGGTGAACGGTTTGCTGATTTGTTCTGAACAGAGTGCCCCATGGTGGCGGTGGGGTTATGGTATGAGCAGGCATAAGCTACGGACAACAAGCACAGTTGCATTTTGTCAATTGCAATTTGAATGGAGATACCGTGACGACATCCTGTGGTCCGTTGTCGTGCCGTTCATCGGCCGTCGTCACCTCAGGTTTCAGCATGATAAATCCTGTGGCCCGTTGCCGTGCCGTTCATCGGCCGTCGTCACCTCAGGTTTCAGCATGATAAATCCTGTGGCCCGTTGTCGTGCCGTTCATCGGCTGTCGTCACCTCAGGTTTCAGCATGATAAATCCTGTGGCCCGTTGTCGTGCCGTTCATCGGCCGTCGTCACCTCAGGTTTCAGCATGATAAATCCTGTGGCCCGTTGTCGTGCCGTTCATCGGCCGTCGTCACCTCAGGTTTCAGCATGATAAATCCTGTGGTCCGTTGCCGTGCCGTTCATCGGCCGTCGTCACCTCAGGTTTCAGCATGATAAATCCTGTGGCCCGTTGTCGTGCCTCAGGTTTCAGCATGATAACGAATGTTATCTGTAACCAATATGTCTGTATTCTCAGTCATGTGAAATCCATAGATTAGGCCCTAAATAATTTATTTCCTTATATGAACTGTAACTCAGCAAAATCCTTGAAATCGTTGCGTGTTTGTTGAGTTTATTTATTTTTGTTCAGAATAGATACTGTGGCTCTTAGGCCTCATGTTTCTGGGAAACCTCTTCATTCTGATTTTCTCTCCATTATCTCTACTATTCTGTTCAATCTCCTCCAAATCCTTCCACTACAGGGAACTTGAGACTTGAAAAGAAAACACATATGATGTTTTTCAGCGTGGAGTTTGCGTCATTTTCAACCATAACATCATTCTTAGGGAACTATATCTCGTTCGTCAGGTAGTCCTTTTAAAAACAAACTTCTTGAAGTTCCCTGTAGTGTAATGTAACCACACATTTCTAACTAACTTCCCCCTCCCCCCTCTCTCCCCCCTCTCCCCAGCTACAGTATAACCATGTTGACACTTTTAGAGGGTTCTAGTAGCCACCATGTCACTTTTAGAGGGTTCTAGAAGCCGCCATGACACTTTTAGAGGGTTCTAGTAGCCACCATGTCACTTTTAGAGGGTTCTAGAAGCCGCCATGACACTTTTAGAGGGTTCTAGTAGCCACCATGACACTTTTAGAGGGTTCTAGAAGCCACCATGACACTTTTAGAGGGTTCTAGAAGCCAGCATGACACTTAGAGGGTTCTAGAAGCCACCATGACACTTTTAGAGGGTTCCAGAAGCCACCATGACACTTTTAGAGGGTTCCAGAAGCCACCATGACACTTTTAGAGGGTTCTAGTAGCCACCATGACACTTTTAGAGGGTTCTAGTAGCCAGCATGACACTTTTAGAGGGTTCTAGTAACCATGTTGACACTTTTAGAGGGTTCCAGAAGCCACCATGACACTTTTGGAGGGTTATAGTAGCCATGGTGACATTTTCAGATGGTTCTAGTGGCCATGGTGACACTTTTATATTGCTCTAGTTGTCACCATGACACTTTTAGAGGGTTCTAGAAGCCACCATGACACTTTTAGAGTGTTCTAGAAGCCACCATGACACTTTTAGAGGGTTCTAGTTGCCACCATGACACTTTTAGAGGGTTCTAGAAGCCACCATGACACTTTTAGATGGTTCTAGTTGCCACCATGACACTTTTAGAGGGTTCTAGAAGCCACCATGACACTTTTAGATGGTTCTAGTTGCCACCATGACACTTTGAGGGTTCTAGAAGCCACCATGACACTTTTAGAGTGTTCTAGAAGCCACCATGACACTTTTAGAGTTCTAGTTGCCACCATGACACTTTTAGAGGGTTCTAGAAGCCACCATGACACTTTTAGATGGTTCTAGTTGCCACCATGACACTTTTAGAGGGTTCTAGAAGCCACCATGACACTTTTAGATGGTTCTAGTTGCCACCATGACACTTTGAGGGTTCTAGAAGCCACCATGACACTTTTAGAGTGTTCTAGAAGCCACCATGACACTTTTAGATGGTTCTAGTTGCCACCATGACACTTTTAGAGGGTTCTAGAAGCCACCATGACACTTTTAGATGGTTCTAGTTGCCACCATGACACTTTGAGGGTTCTAGAAGCCACCATGACACTTTTAGAGGGTTCTAGTTGCCACCATGACACTTTTAGAGGGTTCTAGAAGCCACCATGACACTTTTAGATGGTTCTAGTTGCCACCATGACACTTTTAGAGGGTTCTAGAAGCCACCATGACACTTTTAGAGGGTTCTAGAAGCCACCATGACACTTTTAGAGGGTTCTAGAAGCCACCATGACACTTTTAGAGGGTTTTAGTAGCCATGGTGACACATTTACAAATGTATGAAGAAGGAAATTAATTCCACAAATTGACTTTTAACAAAGCACACCTGTTAATTGAAATGCATTCCAGGTCATGAAGCTGGTTAAGAGAATGCAAAGAGTGTGCAACGCTGTCATCAAGGCAAAGGGTGGCTACTTTGAAGAATCTCAAATATAAAATATATTTTAATTTGTTTAACACTTTTTTTGGTTACTACATGATTCCATATGTGTTATATCAGAGTTTTGATGTCTTCACTATTATTCTACAATGTAGAAAATAGTCAAATAAAGAGAAACCCTGGAATAAGTAGGTGTGTCCAATCTTTTGACTGGTACTGTGTATAGTTTCCTGATCTTTCTAATATCTCTCAGATGTTATCAGATGTAGGGCTGACACTTCAGTACAATCTTAATTTAGGGGCTACTATCAGTTGCAGTTAATATGTTAGTCAATGCGTTTCTATAGGCTAAATAGCAGTAATGCCATTTTTTTGATACCTTAATTAAAGGGTCTTAAAATTCAAAATCAAATAACTAAACAATGCTTGGTATGACCAAACCTCTTGTGACTAGGGGGCAGTATTTTCATTTTTGGAAAAATAACGTTCCCAAAGTAAACGGGATATTTTCTCAGGACAAGAGGCTAGAATATGCATATAATTGACAGATTAGGATAGAAAACACTCTAAAGTTTACAAAACTGTAAAAAATATTGTCTGTGAGTATAACAGAACTGATATTGCAGGCGAAAGCCATATGTCAGATTAGTATGTTATAGTGGTGCAGCATGGGAGTCACATGGCCGTATGCCAGAGTTGTCATTCTATGGCACAGATGACCTCTCCTCTATGGTATCTGTACATCCATATGTCCAGAGGCTCAGCTCGGTGACAGTATTAAGGAGATTTGGGTGGTCAGGTAAATATGCATAGATAGTCCTTTGACCAATTAGTTGTGTGACCTCTCACAGGCAGGGTTAGTATCAGAGAGCTCAGAGAGTGACATCACCGTTCTGTCACAAAGCTGAGGGGTAATACTATAAAACAGAATGATATTGCCTAAATACTCTGAAATAACTTTATTTATTTTTTTTATTTTTTTTGACTCAACAACCAGTAAAACAACAGTTATTTCTGGTTGTTTATCAAAAGTTAGTTAGGCTAACTCATTGCTCCCGTTCTAACAATGGGGATGTGGTTTTAAGTGTCGTTTCTGTTTCCTTAGGGTTGTGGTGTGTTTGGAAACTGAATGTGAAGTAACTTGTGGACCGATAAGAGTTCTGACCGTTTCTCTTATCTAAACGTAATGGCATCTATACACTCTTAGAAAAAAAAGGGTTCCACAAGGGTTCTTATGTCTGTCCCCAAAGGAGAACACTTTTTGGTTCCAGGTAGAACTCTTTTGAGTTCCACGTAGAACCCTCTGTTGAAAGGGTTCTTCAAAGGGTTCTCCTATGGGGACAGCCAAAGAACCCTTCTAGGTTCTAGATAGCACCTTGTTTCTATGTCAACCACAGATCCTAGCCTCTTGGTCATCTTCAGAGAATCTATATAGTACATTCAGTTAGAATGGGTGGTATGGGTCTTGGATTTGGGGTGTGGTTTGGTTGTGGGTGGTATGGGTCTTGTATTAGGGGTGTGGTTGGGTTGTAGGTGGTATGGGTCTTGTATTAGGGGTGTGGTTGGGTTGTGGGTGGTATGGGTCTTGTATTAGGGGTGTGGTTGGGTTGTGGGTGGTATGGGTCTTGTATTATGGGGTGTGTTTGGTCTGTGGGTGGTATGGGTCTTGTATTAGGGTGTGGTTGGGTTGTGGGTGGTATGGGTCTTGTATTAGGGGTGTGGTTGGGTTGTGGGTGGTATGGGTCTTGTATTATGGGGTGTGTTTGGTCTGTGGGTGGTATGGGTCTTGTATTAGGGGTGTGGTTGGGTTGTGGGTGGTATGGGTCTTGTATTAGGGGTGTGGTTGGGTTGTGGGTGGTGTGGGTCTTGTATTAGGGGTGTGGTTGGGCTGTAGGTGGTATGGGTCTTGTTTTAGGGGTGTGTTTGGGTTGTGGGTGGTTTGGGTCTTGTATTAGGGGTGTGTCTTGTATTAGGGGTGTGGTTGGGTTGTGGTGGTATGGGTTGGCCATTTCATACATTATAAAGGGTTGGCAGTTTCAGACATTATTAAGGGTTGGCAGTTTCAGACATTATTAAGGGTTGGCACTTTCAGACATTATTAAGGGTTGGCACTTTCAGACATTATTAAGCGTTGGCCCTTTCAGACATTATTAAGGGTTGGTTTTCCTGAAATAAAAGGAAGCACTTTCAATGGAGATTCCCAAGACAAGCCGTCTGACATTGGATACATGTTCTGTGTCACAAATGAGATCCTATTCCCTATACAGCGCACTACTTTTGACCAGGGCCCATAATGCACTAAATAGGGAAAAGGGTGCCATTTTGGACCTAATGGTGGTTATGGAAATCCCGGTCCTGAATTAGCAAAGGAAGTGTGTGTTTGTTCAGTGTCCTGTCAGGGGAGAGACATGTAGCCGGACAGAAATAGCTTCCAAAACTTTCTCCACTTCTTTTCATCTGAGATGTGTGGGTGGACAGGACCCCTGAGACAAACAATGACATCAGGATCAACACCACACACACACACACACACACACACACACACACACACACACACACACACACACACACACACACACACACACACACACACACACCCACACACACACACACACGTCAGTCCCCAGGTCATGCAGGGTTAGGTGATGTCATCCCCCATGATCACCCCCTTGGGACTCCTAACCCAGAGGAGACACCTGTATATCATTAACACACTGGAGAGGGGGAGGAGTGGGGGAGAGGGAGAGGGAAAGGGAGGAAGAGAGGAGGACATGGGTAGGAAAGAGAAAGGGAGAGGGGAGAGGAGAGGAGAGGAGACATGTCTATACCTCCAAAACCACTGATGGTATGAATTATACATGTCTATACCTCAAGAACAACAAAGGGTATTCATAATATAGTCTATACCGCCAGAACGTACAGTGGGTATTTGATACACTGCCGATTTTGCAGGTTTTCCTACTTACAAAGCATGTAGAGGTCTGTAATTTTTATCATAGGTCCAGAAAATCACATTGTATAAGTAATTAATTTGCATTTTATTGCATGACATAAGTATTTGATCACCTACCAACCAGTAAGAATTCCAGCTCTCACAGACCTGTTAGTTTTTCTTTAAGAAGCCCTCCTGTTCTCCACTCATTACCTGTATTAACTGCACCTGTTTGAACTCGTTACCTGTATAAAAGACACCTGTCCACACACTCAATCAAACAGACTCCAACCTCTCCACAATGGCCAAGACCAGAGAGCTGTGTACGGACATCAGGGATAAAATTGTAGACTTGCACAAGGCTGGGATGGGCTACAGGACAATAGGCAAGCAGCTTGGTGAGAAGGCAACAACTGTTGGCGCAATTATTAGAAAATGGAAGAAGTTCAAGATGCCGGTCAATCACCCTCGGTCTGGGGCTCCATGCAAGATCTCACCCCGTGGGGCATCAATGATCATGAGGAAGGTGAGGGATCAGCCCAGAACTACACGGCAGGACCTGGTCAATGACCTGAAGAGAGCTGGGACCACAGTCTCAAAGAAAACCATTAGTAACACACTACGCCGTCATGGATTAAAATCCTGCAACGCACGCAAGGTCCCCCTGCTCACGCCAGCGCATGTCCAGGCCCACCTGAAGTTTGACAATAACCATCTGGATGATTCAGAGGAGGAATG
The DNA here is from genome assembly GCF_034236695.1 of Oncorhynchus nerka. Taxonomy (NCBI): domain Eukaryota; kingdom Metazoa; phylum Chordata; class Actinopteri; order Salmoniformes; family Salmonidae; genus Oncorhynchus; species Oncorhynchus nerka. The sequence continues at coordinate 5,894,077 of NC_088419.1, read as the reverse complement.
GGAGAAGGTCATGTGGTCTGATGAGAGCAAAAATAGAGCTTTTTGGTCTAAACTCCACTCGCCGTGTTTGGAGGAAGAAGAAGAATGAGTACAACCCCAAGAACACCATCCCAACCGTGAAGCATGGAGGTGGAAACATCATGCACCATATTAAGGGGAGGATTCTTATCCCATTTTATAAGAGATTCTCCTAATTTGAAATGATGCAAACATTTACATTGATGGAAGCAATTAATTATTATTATTATATAAATATTAAAGATGATCCACCCCCTAAAAAAAAGATATATATAATAGTAATATAATATATAATATAATATATAATAGTAAACTGACTTGGAATCCCCTTTCCCTTTCCCTCATAGTGAAATACCTGAGCGGAAAGATGCCTGTATCTTTGTAGTGACTGGGTGTATTGATGCTCCATCCAAAGTGCAATTAATACCTTCACTCAATGGGATATTCAATGTCAGATGTTTTTTTTATTCTTCTATCAATAGGTACCCTTCTTTGTGAGGCATTGGAAAACCCCCCTGGTCTTTGTGGTTGAATCTGGGTTTGAAATTCACTGAGGGTCCTTACATTTAAAGTAATTGAATGTGTGGTGTACAGAGATGAGGTAGTCATTCAAAGATCATGTTAAACACCATAATTACACATACACAGTGAGTCCATGCTACTTATTATGTGACTTATTAAGCACATTTTAACTCCTGAACTAATTCATGGGGTTGAATTCTTATTGACTCAAGACATTTCACCTTTTAATTTTGTATTCATTTGTAAAATAAATAAATAAACAAATCCACATTATTGTGTGCAGGCCAGTGACAAAATATCTAAATTTAATCCATTTCAAATTCAGCCTGTAACACAATAAAATGTGGAAACAGTCAAGTACATTCAACCAGAATGTACTGTACGTTCTGTTTAAAGTTCTCCTTTTTTGAGGTGTGAAGCAAAGCCGCGTGCCCTGTGACTTTGTGAAGTGTGATATTATGTATTGTTTGCGATCGCACAGTGTGTTCAATGTGCGGTGGGGAGAGAGATTACATATATGACAATCAGATGGTTTTACACCTGCTTCTGGTTTCGGAAGGTCATTTTGTTCAGATACAGCTTGAGCTGTGTGTGTGTGTGTGTGGATGTGTGCACGTGTGTGGGTGGGTGTGTGCACGTGTGTGGGTGTGTGCACGTGTGTGTGCACGTGTGTGGGTGTGTGCACGTGTTTGGGTGTGTGCACGTGTGTGTGTGTGCACGTGTGTGAGTGTGTGCACGTGCGTGGGTTAGTGCACGTGTGTGTGTGTGTGTGCACATGCGTGCGTGTGTGCACGTGTGTGGGTGTGTGTGTGAGTGTGTGCACGTGCGAGGGTTTAGTGCACGTGTGTGTGTGTGTGCACATGCGTGGGTGTGTGCACGTGTGTGGGTGTGTGTGTGTGTGTGTGTGTGCACGTGCATGGGTTAGTGCACGTGTGTGTGTGTGTGTTGCACGTGTGTGTTAGCGAAAAGTGATAGTCCAGTTAGTCACAGGCAGCGGGGTCCAGGACTGTACCACCTGGGCTTTAGAGTGACTCTACAGATAGACAACCCAGGACTGTACCGCCTGGGCTTTAGAGTGAAACCGCCTGGGCTTTAGAGTGAAACTACAGATTGACATCCCAGGACTGTACCGCCTGGGCTTTAGAGTGAAACTACAGATAGACATCCCAGGACTGTACCGCCTGGGCTTTAGAGTGAAACCGCCTGGGCTTTAGAGTGAAACTACAGATAGACATCCCAGGACTGTACCGCCTGGGCTTTAGAGTGAAACTACAGATAGATATCCCAGGACTGTCTTTAGAGTGAAACTACAGATAGACATCCCAGGACTGTACCGCCTGGGCTTTAGAGTGAAACTACAGATAGACATCCCAGGACTGTACCGCCTGGGCTTTAGAGTGAAACTACAGATAGACATCACAGGACTGTACCGCCTGGGATTTAGAGTGAAACTACAGATAGACAACCCAGGACTGTACCGCCTGGGCTTTAGAGTAACTCTACAGATAGACAACCCAGGACTGTACCGCCTGGGCTTTAGAGTAACTCTACAGATAGACATCCCAGGACTGTACCGCCTGGGCTTTAGAGTGAAACTACAGATAGACATCCCAGGACTGTACCGCCTGGGCTTTAGAATGAAACTACAGATAGACAACCCAGGACTGTCCGCCTGGGCTTTAGAGTGAAACTACAGATAGACTTCCCAGGAATGTACCGCCTGGGCTTTAGAGTGAAACTACAGATAGACATCCCAGGACTGTACCGCCTGGGCTTTAGAGTGAAACTACAGATAGACTTCCCAGGAATGTACCGCCTGGGCTTTAGAGTGAAACTACAGATAGACATCCCAGGACTGTACCGCCTGGGCTTTAGAGTGAAACTACAGATAGACATCCCAGGACTGTACCGCCTGGGCTTTAGAGTGAAACTACAGATAGAAAACCCAGGACTGTACTGCCTGGGCTTTAGAGTAACTCTACAGATAGACTTCCCAGGAATGTACCGCCTGGGCTTTAGAGTGAAACTACAGATAGACATCCCAGGACTGTACCGCCTGGGCTTTAGAGTGAAACTACAGATAGACTTCCCTGGAATGTACCGCCTGGGCTTTAGGGTTAAACTACAGATAGACATCCCAGGACTGTACCGCCTGGGCTTTAGAGTGAAACTACAGATAGATATCCTAGGACTGTACCGCCTGGGCTTTAGAGTGAAACTACAGATAGACATCCCAGGACTGTACCGCCTGGGCTTTAGAGTGAAACTACAGATAGACATCCCAGGACTGTACCGCCTGGGCTTTAGAGTGAAACTACAGATAGACATCCCAGGACTGTACCGCCTGGGCTTTAGAGTGAAACTACAGATAGACATCGCAGGACTGTACAGCCTGGGCTTTAGAGTAAACTACAGATAGACATCCCAGGACTGTACCTTCTGGGCTTTAGAGTGAAACTACAGATAGACATCCCAGGACTGTACCGCCTGGGCTTTAGAGTGAAACTACAGATAGAAAACCCAGGACTGTACTGCCTGGGCTTTAGAGTAACTCTACAGATAGACTTCCCTGGAATGTACCGCCTGGGCTTTAGGGTTAAACTACAGATAGACATCCCAGGACTGTACCGCCTGGGCTTTAGAGTGAAACTACAGATAGACATCCCAGGACTGTACCGCCTGGGCTTTAGAGTGAAACTACAGATAGACATCCCAGGACTGTACCGCCTGGGCTTTAGAGTGAAACTACAGATAGACATCCCAGGACTGTACCGCCTGGACTTTAGAGTGAAACTCGAGATAGACATCCCAGGACTGTACCGCCTGGGCTTTAGAGTGAAACTACAGATAGACATCCCAGGACTGTACCGCCTGGGCTTTAGAGTGAAACTACAGATAGACAACCCAGGACTGTACCGCCTGGGCTTTAGAGTGAAACTACAGATAGACATCCCAGGACTGTACCGCCTGGGCTTTAGAGTGAAATTACAGATAGACATCGCAGGACTGTACCGCCTGGGCTTTAGAGTGAAACTACAGATAGACTTCCCAGGACTGTACCGTCTGGGCTTTAGAGTGAAACTACAGATAGACATCCCAGGACTGTACCGCCTGGGCTTTAGATTGAAACTACAGATAGACAACCCAGGACTGTACCGCCTGGACTTTAGAGTGAAACTACAGACAGACATCCCAGGACTGTACCGCCTGGGCTTTAGAGTGAAACTACAGATAGACATCCCAGGACTGTACCGCCTGGGCTTTAGAGTGAAACTACAGATAGACATCCCAGGACTGTACGGCCTGGGCTTTAGAGTGAAACTACAGATAGACATCCCAGGACTGTACCGCCTGGGCTTTAGAGTGAAACTACAGATAGACATCCCAGGACTGTACCGCCTGGGCTTTAGAGTGAAACTACAGATAGACATCCCAGGACTGTACCGCCTGGGCTTTAGAGTGAAACTACAGATAGACATCCCAGGACTGTACCGCCTGGGCTTTAGAGTGAAACTACAGATAGACATCCCAGGAATGTACCGCCTGGGCTTTAGAGTGAAACTGCCTGGACTTTAGAGTGAAACTACAGATAGACATCCCAGGACTGTACCGCCTGGGCTTTAGAGTGAAACTACAGATAGACAAACTGTGTTTGTTATGTATCAAGTTTACAAGCCAGTGGAAGTTATTCCAAGGACATGGGATTATATTATTATTATTATATATTGTAGATTATTATTTGAAATGCTGAGGCACGTTTTGTTTTGTCTCATTGTCAAAGTGAAAAGGAGTGTCTTTAAAATTGTTTAAACATGGAATCCCATTGAGACCAAGCCCTCTTTTTCAAGGGACACAACCATTGTCGTGGGAAGTATAGGATGCTGCAGCACCCCCTGAATGTTATATGTTTTTTATAAGTATTTTTTCACAAAAGTACCCTGTAGTCCTGGAGAGCATGGCTCAGAGAGTGGTGCGGTCTGCACAACTTATTCCACCAGACATGCCACCAGGGGTCTTTTCACAGTCCCCAAATCCAGAACAAATTCAAGAAAGCGTACAGTATTATATAGAGCCATTATTGCATGGAACTTCCTTCCATCTCATATTGATCAAATTAACAGCAAACCTGGTTTCAAAAAACAGATAAAGCAACACCTCACGGCACAACGCCTCTCCCCTCTTGGACCTAGATAGTGTGTATATGCATTGATATGTAGGCGATATGTGCCTTTAAAACAAATGTACATTTGAAGTCGGAAGTCGGAAGTTTACATACACCTTAGCCAAGTACATTTCAACTTTTTTGATTTTATATATTTATTTAAATATTTCGGACATTTAATCCTTGTAAAAAGTCCCTGAGTCAGGTGTAACTGAGTCAGGTTTGTAGGCCTCCTTACTCGCACACGCTTTTTGATCTAAAGGATTGAGGTCAGGGCTTTGTGATGGCCACTTCAATACCTTGACTTTGTTGTCCTTAAGCCATTTTGCCACAACTTTGGAAGTATGCTTGGGGTCATTGTCCATTTGGAAGACCCATTCGCGACCAAGCTTTAGCTTCCTGACTGTTGTCTTGAGATGTTGCTTCAATATATCCGCATCATTGTCCTACCACTTGATGCCATCTATTTTGTGAAGTGCACCAGTCCCTCCTGCAGCAAAGCACCCCCACAACATGATGCTGCCACCCCCGTGCTTCATGGTTGGGATGGTTTTCTTCGGCTTGCAAGCCTCCCCTTTGTCCTCCAAACAACGATGGTCATTATGGCCAAACAGGACATATCTCTAAAAAGTACGATCTTTGTCCCCATGTTTAGTTGCATACTGTAGTCTGGCATTTTTATGGCGGTTTTGGAGCAGTGGCTTCTTCCTGCTGAGCGGCCTTTCAGGTTATGTCGATATAGGACTCCTTCTACTGTGGATATATATACTTTTGTACCTGTTTCCTCCAGTATCTTCACAAGGTCCTTTGCTGTTGTTCTGGAATTGATTTGCACTTTTCGCACCAAAGTATGTTCATCTCTAGGAGACAGAACACCTATGTCCTGAGCGGTATGACGGCTGTGTGGTCCCAAGGTGTTTATACTTGCGTACTATTGTTTGTACAGATAAATGTGGTACCTTCAGGCGTTTGGAAATTGCTCCCAAGGATGAATCAGACTTGTGGAGGTCTACAATTTTCTTGGCTGATTTTCTTGGCTGAGGTCTTGGCTGATTTCTTTTGATTTCCCCATGATGTCAAGCAAAGAGGCACTGAGTTTTAAGGTAGGTCTTGAAATAAATCCACAGGTACATCTCCAATTGACTCAAATTATGTCAATTAGCCTATCAGAAGCTTCTAAAGCCATGACATAATTTTCTGGAATTTTCCAAGCTGTTTAAAGACACAGTCCACTTAGTGTATGTAAACTTCTGACCCACTGGAATTGTGTTACAGTGAATTATAAGTAAAATAATCTGCCTGTAAACAATTGTTGGAACATTGACTTGTGTCATGCACAAAGTAGATGTCCTAACCGACTTGCCAAAACAGTTTGATAATAGTTTGATAACAAGAAATTTGTGGAGAGTTGAAAAACGAGTTTTAATGACTCCAACATAAGTGTATTTAAACTTCCAACTTCAACTGTATGTAGTTCTGTCCTTGAGCTGTTCTTGTCTATTAATGTTCTGTATTATGTCATGTTCTGTGTTCTGTGTTCTGTGTTTTGTGTTCTGTGTTCTGTGTTCTGTGTTTTGTGTTCTGTGTTCTGTGTTCTGTGTTTCATGTTTTGTGTTCTGTGTTATGTTTTGTTTCTGTGTTTTGTGTTTTGTGTTTTGTGTTTTGTGTTTTGTGTTCTGTGTTTTGTGTTCTGTGTTTTGTGTTTTGTGTTTTGTGTTCTGTGTTCTGTGTTTTGTGTTTTGTTTTGTGTTTTGTGTTTTGTTTTGTGTTTGTGTTTCTGTGTTCTGTGTTTTGCATGTTTTGTGTTCTGGACATGTTTTGTGTTCTGTGTTTTGTGTTTGATTATTTTGTTTGTTAGCTGTGTTCTGTGTTTTGTGTTTTGTGTTTTGTGTTCTGTGTTCTGTTTCAAGCTGTGTTTCATACTGTTTTGTGTTCTGTGTTTTATATGTTCTGTAGTTTTGTGTTTTGTGTTTGTGTTACTGTGTTCTGTGTTTTGTGTTTTGTGTTTTTGTGTTCTGTGTTCTGTGTTTTGTAGTTTTGTGTTTTGTATATATTCTGTTACTTATGTGTTTTGTGTTCTGTGTTCTGTGTTTATGTTTTGTGGACCCCAGGAAGAGTAGCTATATTTTGCAACAGCTACTGGGATCCTAATAAAATACCAAAATAGGAAAACTACTGCCCTCCAGGACATCTTAGGAGATATATATTGTACAGTACTACATCTACCCTAAAGATACATATTGTACAGTACTATAGTTACCAATGAAATATGATTATATTTGATTTGATTAGTTACCCTCAATAGATATATATATTGGCAGTACTATAGTTACTCAATAGGCAAAATCATTTTTCCACCCACTTGTTGAGGAGGTTGCATCACCCCCACCCGCAAACTGCTATGCACATAATCATAGAAATTCACAATATTTACAAGCTATTTAAGAAAAGTAACTTAAGAAACAGGATACTGAAAAAAATAGGAGATATATATATTGTACAGTTACTATAGTTACCCTCAATAGGAGATATATATTGTACAGTACTATAGTTACCCTCAATAGGATATATATATTGTACAGTACTATAGTTACCCTCAATAGGAGATATATATTGTACAGTACTATAGTTATCCTCAATAGGAGATATATATTGTAGAGTGCTATAGTTACCCTCAATAGGAGATATTTGCTTTACAGTGCTATAATTACCTTCAATTTGATATCAGCAATTCTGGGGCAAAGAGAAAAGGATGGTTCTGGTGGTAAGTCTAATGACAACATGTAATGTGGTTGACATACTCCTAAATACATTAGGTCTTCAGTTTGATAAGAGCCATGTGGGGTTTGTAATCACAACATATGAATCATAAGATATTGACATCTTAATTTTCGTAATTTGCATCTGAATCTGTGTGTTTTGTTTGGCACTGGATACATAATCCTCTGAGGAGAAGCACTCTTCACAGCCACAATGAGAATGTCACTGTCAAAATAAACAACGAGAAAACAGTATCAGAGACAGCAGCTGCTTGGTTGACGTTTTGATAGAGGACCTCTGAGGGCTGTAAAGTCCCAGAAACATTTTGAAAGAGGACCTCTGAGGGCTGTAAAGTCCCAGAAACATTTTGAAAGAGGACCTCTGAAGTTGTATTTTTAAATGGTTTAATTTAACCTTTATTTTACCTTTATTTAACTAGGCAAGTCAGTTAAGAACAAATTCTTATTTACAATCTTGGCATACCAGTACCAAACCCAGATGACGTTGGGCCAATTGTGAGCTACCCTGTGGGACGGCCGATCACGGCCCGATCCCCCCCAAGGATAGAAGAACTACCCTCCCCTCACAGTTTAAGAAGCCCCACACATCCCAGGCTGTAGCTCACACGCTAAACTCTTTAGCTATTCAGAAGCCAACTCAACCCTTGCATTTGGGATTCAAAGAGCTAGACCAAAGAGTCACCTGCACCAGAGGGAGGGAGGGGATTAAGGATGGAAGGAAGAGAGGGAAGGAGGTGTTGGGGGCAGGGAGAGAGGGAGGGAGGGAGGGAGGGAGGGAGGGAGGGAGGGAGAGAGAGAGAGAAAGAGAGAGAGAGGTGGGAGAGAGAGAAGGAGGTGTGGGGGCGGGGAGAGAGGGAGGGAGGGAGGGAGGAGGGAGGGAGGGAGAGAGAGAGAGAGAGAGAGAGAGAGAGAGAAAGAGAGAGAGAGGTGGGAGAGAGAGAAGGAGGTGTGGGGGGCGGGGAAAGAGGGAGGGAGGGAGGCTAGTGGTGGAAAAATGACATCATCTCTCCTGAAATGTCCCCATTATCTCAAACACAGCTTAGTTTATCCACACACACACATGCGCACGCTTATCATCTGAGCCACAAGAGATGACATCATTACCCCTCTCTATACCCCTCCCCCTGCATCCTATTGTGATTTCTTCTGCCGGTTAGGCTGCTTGTGTGTGTGTGTGTCTTTCATCTGAATATCTGAGCCATTCGGATCATATTGATTCACATGTCTTTGTTACAGACTCAGAAGGACAGCTTGAAATTATATGTAATATCTCATGACTGCAGTGGTGTTGATTTCTGTGACTGTTTGATGTTGTGCATTTTGATGTCTTTCATCTGGCAATTCACTACTTGCTGACCAAATGTTTTCATTTATGATCCTACAAAAACTTTATTTCCAGTTCAACCGACAGCAGACTGTAGATGGTTCTGGTGTTTGATCCAGTTCAACAGACAACAGACTGTAGGTGGTTCTGGTGTTTGATCCAGTTCAACAGACTGTAGGTGGTTCTGGTGTTTGATCCAGTTCAACAGACTGTAGATGGTTCTGGTGTTTGATCCAGTTCAACAGACTGTAGATGGTTCTGGTGTTTGATCCAGATCAACAGACTGTAGATGGTTCTGGTGTTTGATCCAGTTCAACAGACAACAGACTGTAGATGGTTCTGGTGTTTGATCCAGTTCAACAGACAACAGACTGTAGGTGGTTCTGGTGTTTGATCCAGTTCAACAGACTGAAGATGGTTCTGGTGTTTGATCCAGTTCAACAGACTGTAGATGGTTCTGTTGTTTGATCCCGTTCAACAGACTGTAGATGGTTCTGTTGTTTGATCCAGTTCAACAGACTGTAGGTGGTTCTGGTGTTTGATCCAGTTCAACAGACTGTAGATGGTTCTGGTGTTTGATCCAGTTCAACAGACAGAAGATGGTTCTGGTGTTTGATCCAGTTCAACAGACTGAAGATGGTTCTGGTGTTTGATCCAGTTCAACAGACTGTAGATGGTTCTGGTATTTGATCCAGTTTAACAGACAACATACTGTAGGTGGTTCTGGTGTTTGATCCAGTTCAACAGACTGAAGATGGTTCTGGTGTTTGATCCAGTTCAAAAGACTGTAGATGGTTCTGGTGTTTGATCCAGTTCAACAGACTGTAGATGGTTCTGGTGTTTGATCCAAATCAACAGACTGTAGGTGGTTCTGGTGTTTGATCCAGTTCAACAGACTGTAGATGGTTCTGGTGTTTGATCCAGATCAACAGACTGTAGGTGGTTCTGGTATTTGATCCAGTTCAACAGACTGTAGGTGGTTCTGGTATTTGATCCAGTTCAACAGACTGTAGATGGTTCTGGTATTTGATCCAGATCAACAGACTGTAGGTGGTTCTGGTATTTGATCCAGTTCAACAGACTGTAGGTGGTTCTGGTGTTTGATCCAGTTCAAATGACTGTAGATGGTTCTGGTATTTGATCCAGATCAACGGACTGTAGGTGGTTCTGGTATCACACACACACACACACAGGACAGGTCTATTATAATACAGGCCAGGTCTATTATAATACAGGACAGGTCTATTATAATACAGGCCAGGTCTATTATAATACTGGGTCTATTATAATACAGGCCAGGTCTATTATAATACAGGACAGGTCTATTATAATACTGGGTCTATTATAATACAGGCCAGGTCTACTATAATACAGGACAGGTCTATTATAATACAGGCCAGGTCTATTATAATACTGGGTCTATTATAATACAGGCCAGGTCTATTATAATACAGGACAGGTCTATTATAATACAGGCCAGGTCTATTATAATACTGGGTCTATTATAATACAGGCCAGGTCTATTATAATACAGGACAGGTCTATTATAATACAGGCCAGGTCTATTATAATACAGGCCAGGTCTATTATAATACTGGGTCTATTATAATACAGGACAGGTCTATTATAATACAGGCCAGGTCTATTATAATACAGGCCAGGTCTATTATAATACAGGCCAGGTCTATTATAATACAGGCCAGGTCTATTATAATACAGGCCAGGTCTATTATAATACAGGCCAGGTCTATTATAATATAGGACAGGTCTATTATAATATAGGACAGGTCTATTATAATACAGGCCAAGTCTATTATAATACAGGCCAGGTCTTTATAATACTGGGTCTATTATAATACAGGACAGGTCTATTATAATACAGGACAGGTCTGTTATAATACAGGACAGGTCTATTATAATACAGGACAGGTCTATTATAATACAGGCCAGGTCTATTATAATACAGGACAGGTCTATTATTATACAGGACATGTCTATTATAATACAGGCCAGGTCTACTATAATACAGGACAGGTCTATTATAATACAGGCCAGGTCTATTATAATACTGGGTCTATTATAATACAGGCCAGGTCTATTATAATACAGGACAGGTCTATTATAATACAGGACAGGTCTATTATATAATACTGGGTCTATTATAATACAGGCCAGGTCTATTATAATACAGGACAGGTCTATTATAATACAGGCCAGGTCTATTATAATACAGGCCAGGTCTACTATAATACAGGACAGGTCTATTATAATACAGGCCAGGTCTATTATAATACTGGGTCTATTATAATACAGGCCAGGTCTATTATAATACAGGACAGGTCTATTATAATACAGGACAGGTCTATTATATAATACTGGGTCTATTATAATACAGGCCAGGTCTATTATAATACAGGCCAGGTCTATTATAATACTGGACAGGTCTATTATAATATAGGACAGGTCTATTATAATACAGGCTATATTATAATACAGGCCAGGTCTATTATAATACAGGCCAGGTCTATTATAATACAGGACAGGTCTATTATAATACAGGACAGGTCTATTATAATACAGGACAGGTCTATTATAATACAGGCCAGGTCTATTATAATACAGGACAAGTCTATTATAATACAGGCCAGGTCTATTATAATACTGGGTCTATTAGAATACAGGCCAGGTCTATTATAATACAGGACAGGTCTATTATAATACAGGCCAGGTCTATTATAATACAGGCCAGGTCTATTATAATACAGGCCAGGTCTATTATAATACTGGGTCTATTAGAATACAGGTCTATTATAATATTATAATACAGGCCAGGTCTATTATAATACAGGCCAGGTCTATTATAATATAGGACAGGTCTATTATAATACAGGCCAGGTCTATTATAATACAGGCCAGGTCTTTATAATACTGGGTCTATTATAATACAGGCCAGGTCTATTATAATACAGGACAGGTCTATTATAATACAGGACAGGTCTATTATAATACAGGACAGGTCTATTATAATACAGGACAGGTCTATTATAATACAGGACAGGTCTATTATAATACAGGACAGGTCTATTATAATACTGGGTCTATTAGAATACAGGACAGGTCTATTATAATACAGGACAGGTATATTATAATACAGGCCAGGTCTATTATAATACAGGACAGGTCTATTATAATACTGGGTCTATTATAATACAGGCCAGGTCTATTATAATACTGGGTCTATTATAATACAGGCCAGGTCTATTATAATACTGGGTCTATTATAATACAGGACAGGTCTATTATAATACTGGGTCTATTATAATACAGGCCAGGTCTATTATAATACTGGGTCTATTATAATACAGGACAGGTCTATTATAATACAGGACAGGTCTATTATAATACAGGCCAGGTCTATTATAATACAGGTCAGGTCTATTATAATACAGGACAGGTCTATTATAATACAGGACAGGTCTATTATAATACAGGCCAGGTCTATTATAATACAGGTCAGGTCTATTATAATACAGGACAGGTCTATTATAATACAGGACAGGTCTATTATAATACAGGACAGGTCTATTATAATACAGATTTAGATGCACTATTGTAAGTGGCTGTTCCACTGGATCTCATAAGGTGAATGCACCAATTTTTTAAGTCGCTCTGGATAAGAGCGTCTGCTAAATGACTTAAATGTAAATGTAAATACAGGCCAGGTCTATTTTATAATACTGGGTCTATTATAATACAGGCCAGGTCTATTATAATACAGGACAGGTCTATTATGTCTATTATAATACTGGGTCTATTATAATACAGGACAGGTCTATTATAATACAGGACAGGTCTATTATAATACTGGGTCTATTATAATACAGGCCAGGTCTATTATAATACAGGACAGGTCTATTATAATACAGGACAGGTCTATTATAATACAGGACAGGTCTATTATAATACAGGACAGGTCTATTATAATGCAGGACAGTTCTATTATAATACAGGACAGGTCTATTATAATACTGGGTCTATTATAATACAGGCCAGGTCTATTATAATACAGGACAGGTCTATTATAATACTGGGTCTATTATAATACAGGCCAGGTCTATTATAATGCAGGACAGGTCTATTATAATACAGGACAGGTCTATTATAATACAGGACAGGTCTATTATAATACAGGACAGGTCTATTATAATACAAGACAGGTCTATTATAATACAGGACAGGTCTATTATAATACAGGACAGGTCTATTATAATACAGGCCAGGTCTATTATAATACAGGACAGGTCTATTATAATACAGGACAGGTCTATTATAATACAGGACAGGTCTATTATGTCTATTATAATACTGGGTCTATTATAATACTGGGTCTATTATAATACAGGACAGGTCTATTATAATACAGGACAGGTCTATTATAATACAGGACAGGTCTATTATAATACAGGACAGGTCTATTATAATGCAGGACAGTTCTATTATAATACAGGACAGGTCTATTATAATGCAGGACAGGTCTATTATAATACAGGACAGGTCTATTATAATACTGGGTCTATTATAATACAGGTCAGGTCTATTATAATACAGGACAGGTCTATTATAATACTGGGTCTATTATAATACAGGTCAGGTCTATTATAATACTGGGTCTATTATAATACATGCCAGGTCTATTATAATACTGGGTCTAATATAAGACAGGCCAGTCTACAGACCAGGTCTGTATAATACTTTCCTCTTCCTCCCAACTTTTCCTACTCTCCACTTCCTACTTTCCTCTTCTTCCTCTCCTCTTTCTACTCTCTTCTTCCTTCCCCATCTTCCTCCTCTCCCTATCCCCCCTCTTCCTACTATTTTCTTCCCACTCTCCTCTTCCTCCACCCTATCCCTCTCCCTATCCCCCTCTTCCTCCTCTCTCTTCTCCCTATCCCCCTCTTCCTCCTCTCCCTATCCCCCTCTTCCTCCTCTCCCTATCCCCCTTCTTCCTACTCTCCTCTTCCTCCCCTTCCTACTCTCCTCTTCATCCCCCTTTTCCCACTCTCCTCTTCATACTTTCCTCTTCCTCCTCTCCTCTTTCTACTCCCCTCTTCCTACTCTCTTCTTCCTCCCCCTCTTCCTCCTCTCCTCTTCCTACTCTCCTCTTCATACTCTCCTCTTCCTCCCCATTCCTACTCTCCTCTTCCTACTCTCCTCTTCCTCCCCCTCTTCTTACTCTCCTCTTCATACTTTCCTCTTCCTCCTCTCCTCTTTCTACTCCCCTCTTCCTACTCTCTTCTTCATCGCCCCTCTTCCTACTCTCATCTTCATACTTTCATCTTCCTCCCCTTCCTACTCTCCTCTTCATCCCCCCTTTTCCTACTCTCCTCTTCATACTCCCCTCTTCCTACTCTCTTCTTCCTCCCCCTCTTCCTCCTCTCCTCTTCCTACTCTCCTCTTCATACTCTCCTCTTCCTCCCCATTCCTACTCTCCTCTTCCTACTCTCCTCTTCCTCCCCATTCCTACTCTCCTCTTCCTACTCTCCTCTTCATCCCCCCTCTTCTTACTCTCCTCTTCATACTTTCCTCTTCCTTCTCTCCTCTTTCTACTCCCCTCTTCCTAATCTCTTCTTCCTCCCCCTCTTCCTCCTCTCCTCTTCCTACTCTCCTCTTCATACTCTCCTCTCCCTCCCCATTCCTACTCTCCTCTTCCTACTCTCCTCTTCCTCCCCCTTCCTACTGTCCTCTTCCTACTCTCCTCTTCCTCCCCATTCCTACTCTCCTCTTCATCCCCCTCTTCCTACTCTCCTCTTCCTTCCCCTTCCTACTCTCCTCTTCCTCCCCCTTCCTACTCTCCTCCTTCCTCCCCTCCTCTCCCTCCTTCCTTACTCTCCTCTTCCTTCTTTCCTCTTCCTCCTCTCCTCTTTCTACTCCCCTCTTCTAATCCCTCTTCCTCCTCTCCTCTTCCTCCTCTCCTCCTCCTCCCCCCCCCTTCCTACTCTCCTCTTCCTACTTTCCTTCCTCCCTACTCTCCTCTTTCTACTCCCCTCTTTCTACTCCCCTCTTCCTAATCTCCTCTTCCCACTCTCCTCTTCCTCCCCATTCCTACTCTCCTCTTCATCCCCCTCTTCCTACTCTCCTATTCCTACTCTCCTCTTCCTTCCCCTTCCTACTCTCCTCTTCCTCCCCCTTCCTACTCTCCTCCTCCTCCCTCCTCTCCCCCTTCCTACTCTCCTCTTCCTACTTTCCTCTTCCTCCTCTCCTCTTTCTACTCCCCTCTTTCTACTCCACTCTTCCTCCTCTCCTCTTCCTCCTCTCCACTCCACATCGTAGGACCCACAGGAGTTCCCACTGGTTGCTCTCAGTCTAATGGCCTAGTACTGCAGGTGTCCAATATTTTCCACAGGGTAGAGGTTAGAGGTCAGGGGTGAGCAAACTGACTACTACCGCTGCTAAAACCATTGTGGAATAGCAGACAAATGATGTCACAACGATCAACATTGGTTCGACCCCTGGAAAATAAAGAGGTCACTGATGTTGTTGGAATGTGAACTCTCTTTTGTAGACTCAGAGACCATCAAGGAAAGACGTATTTTTAGCAATCATTAAGAGAAGACCAATGAGGGTAGTGGTCAGGTTTGGAGGGCTAGTGGTGGGGTACAGAGAGAGGGGGAGTAGGGTCAGGTTAGGAGGGGAGTTTGGGGTACAGAGAGAGGGGGGGTCCTCCTCAGGTCAGGAGGGGTCCTCCTGGGGTCCAGAGAGGGAGGGTAGGGTCCACATAGGAAGGGCAGTGGTGGGGTTCCCAGGGGGAGTAAGTTCAGGTTAGGAAGGGTAGTGGTGGGGGAGAGAGGGAGTAAGGTCAGGTTAGGAGAGGAGAGGTAGTGGTTAGAGGAGAACAGGGTCAGGTGAGGAAGGGTAGTGGTGGGGTAGAGAGAGAACGGGTAGGGTCAGGTGAGAAGGGTAGTGGTGGGGTAGAGAGAGGGGGGGGTAGGGTCAGGTTAGGAGGGGTAGTGGTGGGGTAGAGAGAGGGGGGGGTAGGGTCAGGTTAGGAAGGGTAGTGGTGGGGTAGAGAAGGGAGTAAGGTCAGGTTAGGAGAGGTAGTGGTGGGGTAGAGAGAGAACGGGTAGGGTCAGGTGAGGAGAGGTAGTGGTGGGGTAGAGGGGGGGGTAGGGTCAGGTTAGGAAGGGTAAGAAGGGAGTAAGGTCAGGTTAGGAGAGGTAGTGGTGGGGTAGAGAGAGAATGTGGGTCAGGTTAGGAAGTGTAGTGGTGGGGTACAGAGACCATCAGGTTAGGAAAGTGGTGGGGTAGTAGAGAGAGGGGGGGGTAGGGTCAGGTTAGGAGGTAGTGGTGGGGTAGAGAGAGAGGGGTAGGGTCAGGTTAGGAAGGGTAGTGGTGGGGTAGAGAGAGGGGGGTAGGGTCAGGTTAGGAAGGGTAGTGGTGGGGTACAGAGAGGGAGTAAGGTCAGGTTAGGAGAGGTAGTGGTGGGGTAGAGAGAGAGGGGGGTAGGGTCAGGTTAGGAAGGGTAGTGGTGGGGTACAGAGAGGGAGTAAGGTCAGGTTAGGAGAGGTAGTGGTGGGGTAGAGAGAGAGGGGGGTAGGGTCAGGTTAGGAGGGGTAGTGGTGGGGTAGAGAGAGGGGGTAGGGTCAGGTTAGGAGGGGTAGTGGTGGGGTAGAGAGAGAGGGGGAGTAAGTTCAGGTTAGGAGGGTAGTGGTGGAGTAGAGAAATGGGGGTAGGGTCAGGTTAGGAAGGGTAGTGGTGGGGTAGAGAGAAGGAGTAGGGTCAGGTTAGGAGAGGTAGTGGTGGGGTAGAGAGAGAGGGTGGGTAGGGTCAGGTTAGGGGGGTAGTGGTGGGGTAGAGAGAGAGGGTGGGTAGGGTCAGGTTAGGGGGAGTAGTGGTGGGGTAGAGAAAAGGGGGATAGGGTCAGGTTAGGGGGTAGTGGTGGGGTAGAGAGAGAGGGTGGGTAGGGTCAGGTTAGGGGGAGTAGTGGTGGGGTAGAGAAAGGGGGATAGGGTCAGGTTAGGAGGGGTAGTGGTGGGGCAGAGAGAGAGGGAGTAGGGTCAGGTTAGGAGAGGTAGTGGTGGGGTAGAGAGAGGGGGAGTAGGGTCAGGTTAGGAGGGTAGTGGTGGGGTAGAGAGAGAGGGGGGTAGGGTCAGGTTAGGAGGGGTAGTGGTGGGGTAGAGAGAGGGAGTAGGGTCAGGTTAGGAGGGGTAGTGGTGGGGTAGAGAGGGGGGATAGGGTCAGGTTAGGAGAGGTAGTGGTGGGGTAGAGAGAGAGGGGGTAGGGTCAGGTTAGGAAGTGTAGTGGTGGGGTACAGAGAGGGAGTAAGGTCAGGTTAGGAGAGGTAGTGGTGGGGTAGAGAGAGAGGGGGGTAGGGTCAGGTTAGGAGGGGTAGTGGTGGGGTAGAGAGAGAGGGGGTAGGGTCAGGTTAGGAAGGGTAGTGGTGGGGTAGAGAGAGGGGGGTAGGGTCAGGTTAGGAAGGGTAGTGGTGGGGTACAGAGAGGGAGTAAGGTCAGGTTAGGAGAGGTAGTGGTGGGGTAGAGAGAGAGGGGGGTAGGGTCAGGTTAGGAAGGGTAGTGGTGGGGTACAGAGAGGGAGTAAGGTCAGGTTAGGAGAGGTAGTGGTGGGGTAGAGAGAGAGGGGGGTAGGGTCAGGTTAGGAGGGGTAGTGGTGGGGTAGAGAGAGGGGGTAGGGTCAGGTTAGGAGGGGTAGTGGTGGGGTAGAGAGAGAGGGGGAGTAAGTTCAGGTTAGGAGGGTAGTGGTGGAGTAGAGAAATGGGGGTAGGGTCAGGTTAGGAAGGGTAGTGGTGGGGTAGAGAGAAGGAGTAGGGTCAGGTTAGGAGAGGTAGTGGTGGGGTAGAGAGAGAGGGTGGGTAGGGTCAGGTTAGGGGGTAGTGGTGGGGTAGAGAGAGAGGGTGGGTAGGGTCAGGTTAGGGGGAGTAGTGGTGGGGTAGAGAAAAGGGGGATAGGGTCAGGTTAGGGGGTAGTGGTGGGGTAGAGAGAGAGGGTGGGTAGGGTCAGGTTAGGGGGAGTAGTGGTGGGGTAGAGAAAGGGGGATAGGGTCAGGTTAGGAGGGGTAGTGGTGGGGCAGAGAGAGAGGGAGTAGGGTCAGGTTAGGAGGGGTAGTGGTGGGGTAGAGAGAGAGGGAGTAGGGTCAGGTTAGGAGGGTAGTGGTGGGGTAGAGAGAGAGGGAGTAGGGTCAGGTTAGGAGGGGTAGTGGTGGGGTAGAGAGAGGGAGTAGGGTCAGGTTAGGAGGGGTAGTGGTGGGGTAGAGAGAGGGGGATAGGGTCAGGTTAGGAGGGGTAGTGGTGGGGTAGAGAGAGGGGGAGTAGGGTCAGGTTAGGAGGGGTAGTGGTGTGGTAGAGAGAGGGGGAGTAGGGTCAGGTTAGGAGAGGTAGTGGTGGGGTAGAGAGAGGGGGTAGTGGTGGGGTAGAGAGAGGGGGTAGGGTCAGGTTAGGAGGGTAGTGGTGGGGTAGAGAGAGGGATAGGGAGGGTGCATTGGAGCTATGTTAGATCAAAGCATTCCATGTTTTCACCTTTACACCCAAATCCTTCTGGGAGTTTCCTTGAGGGTGGGGTCTGTGGACACTGAACACTCTGCTGGTTATCCGTCTACATTTTGGAAAACAGTTTTAAGCACTGAAGCATGGAAATCCCCCCCCTTTCCCTGCCTAAGCAAGTTGTGCCAGACTCTGACCTCATTACTGAGAAAAAATGTTTTTTATTTGAAATAAACTGTGGTTTATTAATTGACCCTGGTTTGCCAGTCAGTTGACTGCCTGCCCCTCATTCAGACTCTAGTTGGCTCATTGGAAGTTCGGTCAACTTCTAGTGAATCTTTATTTTTATTTCAACAACTTTCTACTAGACGCCTTGGCCTTGCGCAAGATTGATGTAAAAAAAAAATCCACTGGGGCTTGATCCTTTCATGCTGCAGCTTTCTGCTTCTCTGATTGCAGAATCTATTTCTGGTACCATCCCCAGGGTTTGGAATGCGGCCCATATACTCCACCCAAGATGGTGACCCGTGTGACCTAAATAATGATTGCCCCCATGTCCAAACTCTCTTGCCTAGCAACAATTCTAGAACCCTTGATTAAAATACTCAACAATTCTAGAACCCTTGGTTAAAATACTCAACAATTCTAGAACCCTTGGTTAAAATACTCAACAATTCTAGAACCCTTGGTTAAAATAATCAACAATTCTAGAACGTGTTCTAAATGTACACCAATCAGGTTTCAGACCAGGTCATAGGATCATCTCTGCTACTTCTTCTGCTTTCAAATTATGTTGTTAATTAAATGTTTGAATAAGAGTTTTTTTTTTATTGACCCAGTCCAGAGCCTTTTACTCATGACTTAATTCAGAAGCTTCAATGTAGCTGGTTTGAAAAGGATTTAAAGGACAGAACACAGTGTGTATTTACTGCTGGTGTTAAATCAGGTTTTCTGGACATAACAATGGGTGTTCCACAGGGATTTATTCTTGGTCCAGTTCTTTTCAATATTTTCATGAACAATATATGTTAATCTGTAAAAAAAAACACAAAAAACACAGAAAACAACATCTGTATGCAGATGAAATTGTGGTGTGTGCTATTGCCCCCATGGCTGACCAGTGTTGGTGTTGGTGCTGTAGTTCTGTGTTGTTCATCTAGCCAGTGTGTTGGTGCTGTAGTTTTGTGTTGTTCATCTAGCCAGTGTGTTGGTGCTGTAGTTCTGTGTTGTTCATCTAGCCAGTGTGTTGGTGTTGGTGCTGTAGTTCTGTGTTGTTCATCTAGCCAGTGTGTTGTTGCTGTAGTTCTGTGTTGTTCATCTAGCCAGTGTGTTGGTGCTGTAGTTCTGTGTTGTTCATCTAGCCAGTGTGTTGGTGTTGGTGCTGTAGTTCTGTGTTGTTCATCTAGCCAGTGTGTTGGTGCTGTAGTTCTGTGTCGTTCATCTAGCCAGTGTTTTGGTGCTGTAGTTCTGTGTTGTTCACCTAGCCAGTGTGTTGGTGCTGTAGTTCCGTGTTGTTCATCTAGCCAGTGTGTTGGTGTTGGTGCTGTAGTTCTGTGTTGTTCATCTAGCCAGTGTGTTGGTGTTGGTGCTGTAGTTCTGTGTTGTTCATCTAGCCAGTGTGTTGGTGCTGTAGTTTTGTGTTGTTCATCTAGCCAGTGTGTTGGTGTTGGTGCTGTAGTTCTGTGTTGTTCATCTAGCCAGTGTGTTGGTGTTGGTGCTGTAATTCTGTGTCGTTCATCTAGCCAGTGTGCTGGTGCTGTAGTTCTGGGTCGTTCATCTAGCCAGTGTGTTGGTGTTGGTGCTGTAGTTCTGTGTTGTTCATCTAGCCAGTGTGTTGGTGCTGTAGTTCTGTGTTGTTCATCTAGCCAGTGTGTTGGTGCTGTAGTTTTGTGTTGTTCATCTAGCCAGTGTGTTGGTGCTGTAGTTCTGTGTTGTTCATCTAGCCAGTGTGTTGGTGTTGGTGCTGTAGTTCTGTGTTGTTCATCTAGCCAGTGTGTTGTTGCTGTAGTTCTGTGTTGTTCATCTAGCCAGTGTGTTGGTGCTGTAGATCTGTGTTGTTCATCTAGCCAGTGTGTTGGTGTTGGTGCTGTAGTTCTGTGTTGTTCATCTAGCCAGTGTGTTGGTGCTGTTCTTCTGTGTTGTTCATCTAGCCAGTGTGTTGGTGCTGTAGTTATGTGTTGTTCATCTAGCCAGTCTGTTGGTGTTGGTGCTGTAGTTCTGTGTCGTTCATCTAGCCAGTGTGTTGGTGCTGTAGTTCTGTGTTGTTCATCTAGCCAGTGTGTTGGTGCTGTAGTTCTGTGTTGTTCATCTAGCCAGTGTGTTGGTGCTGTAGTTCTGTGTCGTTCATCTAGCCAGTGTGTTGGTGTTGGTGCTGTAGTTCTGTGTTGTTCATCTAGCCAGTGTGTTGGTGCTGTGTTATGTGCATCTAGCTAGTCTGTTGGTGTTGGTGCTGTGTTCTGTGTCATCTAGCCAGTGTGTTGGTGCTGTAGTTCTGTGTTGTTCATCTAGCCAGTGTGTTGGTGTTGGTGCTGTAGTTCTGTGTTGTTCATCTAGCCAGTGTGTTGGTGTTGGTGCTGTAGTTCTGTGTCGTTCATCTAGCCAGTGTGCTGGTGCTGTAGTTCTGGGTCGTTCATCTAGCCAGTGTGTTGGTGTTGGTGCTGTAGTTCTGTGTTGTTCATCTAGCCAGTGTGTTGGTGCTGTAGTTCTGTGTTGTTCATCTAGCCAGTGTGTTGGTGCTGTAGTTCTGTGTTGTTCATCTAGCCAGTGTGTTGGTGCTGTAGTTCTGTGTCGTTCATCTAGCCAGTGTGCTGGTGCTGTAGTTCTGGGTCGTTCATCTAGCCAGTGTGTTGGTGTTGGTGCTGTAGTTCTGTGTTGTTCATCTAGCCAGTGTGTTGGTGCTGTAGTTCTGTGTTGTTCATCTAGCCAGTGTGTTGGTGCTGTAGTTCTGTGTTGTTCATCTAGCCAGTGTGTTGTTGCTGTAGTTCTGTGTTGTTCATCTAGCCAGTGTGTTGGTGCTGTAGATCTGTGTTGTTCATCTAGCCAGTGTGTTGGTGTTGGTGCTGTAGTTCTGTGTTGTTCATCTAGCCAGTGTGTTGGTGCTGTAGTTCTGTTTCGTTCATCTAGCCAGTGTGTTGGTGTTGGTGCTGTAGTTCTGTGTCGTTCATCTAGCCAGTGTGTTGGTGCTGTAGTTATGTGTTGTTCATCTAGCCAGTCTGTTGGTGTTGGTGCTGTAGTTCTGTGTCGTTCATCTAGCCAGTGTGTTGGTGCTGTAGTTCTGTGTTGTTCATCTAGCCAGTGTGTTGGTGCTGTAGTTCTGTGTTGTTCATCTAGCCAGTGTGTTGGTGCTGTAGTTCTGTGTTGTTCATCTAGCCAGTGTGTTGGTGTTGGTGCTGTAGTTCTGTGTTGTTCATCTAGCCAGTGTGTTGGTGCTGTAGTTCTGTGTCGTTCATCTAGCCAGTGTGTTGGTGTTGGTGCTGTAGTTCTGTGTCGTTCATCTAGCCAGTGTGTTGGTGCTGTAGTTATGTGTTGTTCATCTAGCCAGTGTGTTGGTGTTGGTGCTGTAGTTCTGTGTCGTTCATCTAGCCAGTGTGTTGGTGCTGTAGTTCTGTGTTGTTCATCTAGCCAGTGTGTTGGTGTTGGTGCTGTAGTTCTGTGTTGTTCATCTAGCCAGTGTGTTGGTGCTGTAGTTCTGTGTTGTTCATCTAGCCAGTGTGTTGGTGCTGTAGTTTTGTGTTGTTCATCTAGCCAGTGTGTTGGTGCTGTAGTTCTGTGTTGTTCATCTAGCCAGTGTGTTGGTGTTGGTGCTGTAGTTCTGTGTTGTTCATCTAGCCAGTGTGTTGTTGCTGTAGTTCTGTGTTGTTCATCTAGCCAGTGTGTTGGTGCTGTAGATCTGTGTTGTTCATCTAGCCAGTGTGTTGGTGTTGGTGCTGTAGTTCTGTGTTGTTCATCTAGCCAGTGTGTTGGTGCTGTAGTTCTGTGTCGTTCATCTAGCCAGTGTGTTGGTGTTGGTGCTGTAGTTCTGTGTCGTTCATCTAGCCAGTGTGTTGGTGCTGTAGTTATGTGTTGTTCATCTAGCCAGTCTGTTGGTGTTGGTGCTGTAGTTCTGTGTCGTTCATCTAGCCAGTGTGTTGGTGCTGTAGTTCTGTGTTGTTCATCTAGCCAGTGTGTTGGTGCTGTAGTTCTGTGTTGTTCATCTAGCCAGTGTGTTGGTGCTGTAGTTCTGTGTTGTTCATCTAGCCAGTGTGTTGGTGTTGTTCTGTAGTTCTGTGTCGTTCATCTAGCCAGTGTGTTGGTGCTGTAGTTCTGTGTTGTTCATCTAGCCAGTGTGCTGGTGCTGTAGTTCTGTGTTGTTCATCTAGCCAGTGTGTTGGTGCTGTAGTTCTGTGTTGTTCATCTAGCCAGTGTGTTGGTGCTGTAGTTCTGTGTTGTTCATCTAGCCAGTGTGTTGGTGCTGTAGTTCTGTGTTGTTCATCTAGCCAGTGTGTTGGTGTTGGTGCTGTAGTTCTGTGTCGTTCATCTAGCCAGTGTGTTGGTGCTGTAGTTCTGTGTTGTTCATCTAGCCAGTGTGTTGGTGTTGGTGCTGTAGTTCTGTGTTGTTCATCTAGCCAGTGTGTTGGTGCTGTAGTTCTGTGTTGTTCATCTAGCCAGTGTGTTGGTGCTGTAGTTTTGTGTTGTTCTCTAGCCAGTGTGTTGGTGCTGTAGTTCTGTGTTGTTCATCTAGCCAGTGTGTTGGTGTTGGTGCTGTAGTTCTGTGTTGTTCATCTAGCCAGTGTGTTGTTGCTGTAGTTCTGTGTTGTTCATCTAGCCAGTGTGTTGGTGCTGTAGTTCTGTGTTGTTCATCTAGCCAGTGTGTTGGTGTTGGTGCTGTAGTTCTGTGTTGTTCATCTAGCCAGTGTGTTGGTGCTGTAGTTCTGTGTCGTTCATCTATCCAGTGTGTTGGTGTTGGTGCTGTAGTTCTGTGTTGTTCATCTAGCCAGTGTGTTGGTGCTGTAGTTATGTGTTGTTCATCTAGCCAGTCTGTTGGTGTTGGTGCTGTAGTTCTGTGTCGTTCATCTAGCCAGTGTGTTGGTGCTGTAGTTCTGTGTTGTTCATCTAGCCAGTGTGTTGGTGCTGTAGTTCTGTGTTGTTCATCTAGCCAGTGTGTTGGTGCTGTAGTTCTGTGTCGTTCATCTAGCCAGTGTGTTGGTGTTGTTCTGTAGTTCTGTGTCGTTCATCTAGTCAGTGTGTTGGTGCTGTAGTTCTGTGTCGTTCATCTAGCCAGTGTGCTGGTGCTGTAGTTCTGTGTTGTTCATCAAGCCAGTGTGTTGGTGCTGTAGTTCTGTGTTGTTCATCTAGCCAGTGTGTTGGTGTTGGTGCTGTAGTTCTGTGTTGTTCATCTAGCCAGTGTGTTGGTGTTGGTGCTGTAGTTCTGTGTTGTTCATCTAGCCAGTGTGTTGGTGCTGTAGTTCTGTGTTGTTCATCTAGCCAGTGTGTTGGTGTTGGTGCTGTAGTTCTGTGTTGTTCATCTAGCCAGTGTGTTGGTGTTGGTGCTGTAGTTCTGTGTCGTTCATCTAGCCAGTGTGCTGGTGCTGTAGTTCTGGGTCGTTCATCTAGCCAGTGTGTTGGTGTTGGTGCTGTAGTTCTGTGTTGTTAATCTAGCCAGTGTGTTGGTGCTGTAGTTCTGTGTTGTTCATCTAGCCAGTGTGTTGGTGTTGGTGCTGTAGTTCTGTGTTGTTCATCTAGCCAGTGTTTTGGTGCTGTAGTTCTGTGTCGTTCATCTAGCCAGTGTTTTGGTGCTGTAGTTCTGTGTTGTTCATCTAGCCAGTGTGTTGGTGCTGTAGTTCTGTGTCGTTCATCTAGCCAGTGTTTTGGTGCTGTAGTTCTGTGTTGTTCATCTAGACAGTGTGTTGGTGCTGTAGTTCTGTGTTGTTCATCTAGCCAGTGTGTTGGTGCTGTAGTTCTGTGTTGTTCATCTAGCCAGTGTGTTGGTGCTGTAGTTCTGTGTCATTCATCTAGCCAGTGTGTTGGTGCTGTAGTTCTGTGTTGTTCATCTAGCCAGTGTGTTGGTGCTGTAGTTCTGTGTTGTTCATCTAGCCAGTGTGTTGGTGTTGGTGCTGTAGATCTGTGTTGTTCATCTAGCCAGTGTTTTGGTGCTGGTGCTGCAGATCTGTGTTGTTCATCTAGCCAGTGTGTTGGTGCTGTAGTTCTGTGTTGTTCATCTAGCCAGTGTTTTGGTGCTGTAGTTCTGTGTTGTTCATCTAGCCAGTGTGTTGGTGCTGTAGTTCTGTGTTGTTCATCTAGCCAGTGTTTTGGTGCTGTAGTTCTGTGTTGTTCATCTAGACAGTGTGTTGGTGCTGTAGTTCTGTGTTGTTCATCTAGCCAGTGTGTTGGTGCTGTAGTTCTGTGTTGTTCATCTAGCCAGTGTGTTGGTGCTGTAGTTCTGTGTCATTCATCTAGCCAGTGTGTTGGTGCTGTAGTTCTGTGTTGTTCATCTAGCCAGTGTGTTGGTGCTGTAGTTCTGTGTTGTTCATCTAGCCAGTGTGTTGGTGTTGGTGCTGTAGTTCTGTGTTGTTCATCTAGCCAGTGTGTTGGTGTTGGTGCTGTAGTTCTGTGTTGTTCATCTAGCCAGTGTGTTGGTGCTGTAGTTCTGTGTTGTTCATCTAGCCAGTGTGTTGTTGCTGTAGTTCTGTGTTGTTCATCTAGCCAGTGTGTTGGTGCTGTAGATCTGTGTTGTTCATCTAGCCAGTGTGTTGGTGTTGGTGCTGTAGTTCTGTGTTGTTCATCTAGCCAGTGTGTTGGTGCTGTAGTTCTGTGTCGTTCATCTAGCCAGTGTGTTGGTGTTGGTGCTGTAGTTCTGTGTCGTTCATCTAGCCAGTGTGTTGGTGCTGTAGTTATGTGTTGTTCATCTAGCCAGTGTGTTGGTGTTGGTGCTGTAGTTCTGTGTCGTTCATCTAGCCAGTGTGTTGGTGCTGTAGTTCTGTGTTGTTCATCTAGCCAGTGTGTTGGTGTTGGTGCTGTAGTTCTGTGTTGTTCATCTAGCCAGTGTGTTGGTGCTGTAGTTCTGTGTTGTTCATCTAGCCAGTGTGTTGGTGCTGTAGTTTTGTGTTGTTCATCTAGCCAGTGTGTTGGTGCTGTAGTTCTGTGTTGTTCATCTAGCCAGTGTGTTGGTGTTGGTGCTGTAGTTCTGTGTTGTTCATCTAGCCAGTGTGTTGTTGCTGTAGTTCTGTGTTGTTCATCTAGCCAGTGTGTTGGTGCTGTAGATCTGTGTTGTTCATCTAGCCAGTGTGTTGGTGTTGGTGCTGTAGTTCTGTGTTGTTCATCTAGCCAGTGTGTTGGTGCTGTAGTTCTGTGTCGTTCATCTATCCAGTGTGTTGGTGTTGGTGCTGTAGTTCTGTGTCGTTCATCTAGCCAGTGTGTTGGTGCTGTAGTTATGTGTTGTTCATCTAGCCAGTCTGTTGGTGTTGGTGCTGTAGTTCTGTGTCGTTCATCTAGCCAGTGTGTTGGTGCTGTAGTTCTGTGTTGTTCACCTAGCCAGTGTTTTGGTGCTGTAGTTCTGTGTTGTTCATCTAGCCAGTGTGTTGGTGCTGTAGTTCGGTGTCGTTCATCTAGCCAGTGTATTGGTGTTGTTCCTGTAGTTCTGTGTCGTTCATCTAGTCAGTGTGTTGGTGCTGTAGTTCTGTGTCGTTCATCTAGCCAGTGTGCTGGTGCTGTAGTTCTGTGTTGTTCATCTAGCCAGTGTGTTGGTGCTGTAGTTCTGTGTTGTTCATCTAGCCAGTGTGTTGGTGCTGTAGTTCTGTGTTGTTCATCTAGCCAGTGTGTTGGTGCTGTAGTTCTGTGTTGTTCATCTAGCCAGTGTGTTGGTGTTGGTGCTGTAGTTCTGTGTTGTTCATCTAGCCAGTGTGCTGGTGCTGTAGTTCTGGGTCATTCATCTAGCCAGTGTGTTGGTGTTGGTGCTGTAGTTCTGTGTTGTTCATCTAGCCAGTGTGTTGGTGCTGTAGTTCTGTGTTGTTCATCTAGCCAGTGTGTTGGTGCTGTAGTTTTGTGTTGTTCATCTAGCCAGTGTGTTGGTGCTGTAGTTCTGTGTTGTTCATCTAGCCAGTGTGTTGGTGTTGGTGCTGTAGTTCTGTGTTGTTCATCTAGCCAGTGTGTTGTTGCTGTAGTTCTGTGTTGTTCATCTAGCCAGTGTGTTGGTGCTGTAGATCTGTGTTGTTCATCTAGCCAGTGTGTTGGTGTTGGTGCTGTAGTTCTGTGTTGTTCATCTAGCCAGTGTGTTGGTGCTGTAGTTCTGTGTCGTTCATCTAGCCAGTGTGTTGGTGTTGGTGCTGTAGTTCTGTGTCGTTCATCTAGCCAGTGTGTTGGTGCTGTAGTTATGTGTTGTTCATCTAGCCAGTCTGTTGGTGTTGGTGCTGTAGTTCTGTGTCGTTCATCTAGCCAGTGTGTTGGTGCTGTAGTTCTGTGTTGTTCACCTAGCCAGTGTGTTGGTGCTGTAGTTCTGTGTTGTTCATCTAGCCAGTGTGTTGGTGCTGTAGATCTGTGTTGTTCATCTAGCCAGTGTGTTGGTGTTGGTGCTGTAGTTCTGTGTTGTTCATCTAGTCAGTGTGTTGGTGCTGTGTTCTGTAGTTCTGTTCATCTAGCCAGTGTGCTGGTGCTGTAGTTGTGTTGTTCATCAAGTGTGTTGGTGCTGTAGTTCTGTGTTGTTCATCTAGCCAGTGTGTTGGTGCTGTAGTTCTGTGTTGTTCATCTAGCCAGTGTGTTGGTGTTGGTGCTGTAGTTCTGTGTTGTTCATCTAGCCAGTGTGTTGGTGCTGTAGTTCTGTGTTGTTCATCTAGCCAGTGTGTTGGTGTTGGTGCTGTAGTTCTGTGTTGTTCATCTAGCCAGTGTGTTGGTGTTGGTGCTGTAGTTCTGTGTCGTTCATCTAGCCAGTGTGCTGGTGCTGTAGTTCTGGGTCGTTCATCTAGCCAGTGTGTTGGTGTTGGTGCTGTAGTTCTGTGTTGTTCATCTAGCCAGTGTGTTGGTGCTGTAGTTCTGTGTTGTTCATCTAGCCAGTGTGTTGGTGTTGGTGCTGTAGTTCTGTGTTGTTCATCTAGCCAGTGTTTTGGTGCTGTAGTTCTGTGTCGTTCATCTAGCCAGTGTGCTGGTGCTGTAGTTCTGTGTTGTTCATCTAGCCAGTGTGTTGGTGCTGTGTTCTGTGTCTGTTCATCTAGCCAGTGTTTTGGTGCTGTAGTTCTGTGTTGTTCATCTAGCCAGTGTGTTGGTGCTGTAGTTCTGTGTTGTTCATCTAGCCAGTGTGTTGGTGCTGTAGTTCTGTGTTGTTCATCTAGCCAGTGTGTTGGTGCTGTAGTTCTGTGTCATTCATCTAGCCAGTGTGTTGGTGCTGTAGTTCTGTGTTGTTCATCTAGCCAGTGTGTTGGTGCTGTAGTTCTGTGTTGTTCATCTAGCCAGTGTGTTGGTGTTGGTGCTGTAGTTCTGTGTTGTTCATCTAGCCAGTGTTTTGGTGCTGGTGCTGTAGTTCTGTGTTGTTCATCTAGCCAGTGTGTTGGTGCTGTAGTTCTGTGTCGTTCATCTAGCCAGTGTGTTGGTGCTGTAGTTCTGTGTTGTTCATCTAGCCAGTGTGTTGGTGCTGTAGTTCTGTGTCGTTCATCTAGCCAGTGTGTTGGTGCTGTAGTTCTGTGTTGTTCATCTAGACAGTGTGTTGGTGCTGTAGTTCTGTGTTGTTCATCTAGCCAGTGTGTTGGTGCTGTAGTTCTGTGTCGTTCATCTAGCCAGTGTGTTGGTGCTGTAGTTCTGTGTCATTCATCTAGCCCATGTGTTGGTGCTGTAGTTCTGTGTTGTTCATCTAGCCAGTGTGTTGGTGCTGTAGTTCTGTGTTGTTCATCTAGCCAGTGTGTTGGTGTTGGTGCTGTAGATCTGTGTTGTTCATCTAGCCAGTGTTTTGGTGCTGGTGCTGCAGATCTGTGTTGTTCATCTAGCCAGTGTGTTGGTGTTGGTGCTGTAGTTCTGTGTTGTTCATCTAGCCAGTGTGTTGTTGCTGTAGTTCTGTGTTGTTCATCTAGCCAGTGTGTTGGTGCTGTAGATCTGTGTTGTTCATCTAGCCAGTGTGTTGGTGTTGGTGCTGTAGTTCTGTGTTGTTCATCTAGCCAGTGTGTTGGTGCTGTAGTTCTGTGTCGTTCATCTATCCAGTGTGTTGGTGTTGGTGCTGTAGTTCTGTGTCGTTCATCTAGCCAGTGTGTTGGTGCTGTAGTTATGTGTTGTTCATCTAGCCAGTCTGTTGGTGTTGGTGCTGTAGATCTGTGTCGTTCATCTAGCCAGTGTGTTGGTGCTGTAGTTCTGTGTTGTTCACCTAGCCAGTGTGTTGGTGCTGTAGTTCTGTGTTGTTCATCTAGCCAGTGTGTTGGTGCTGTAGTTCGGTGTCGTTCATCTAGCCAGTGTATTGGTGTTGTTCCTGTAGTTCTGTGTTGTTCATCTAGCCAGTGTGTTGGTGCTGTAGTTCTGTGTTGTTCATCTAGCCAGTGTGTTGGTGTTGGTGCTGTAGTTCTGTGTTGTTCATCTAGCCAGTGTGTTGGTGTTGGTGCTGTAGTTCTGTGTCGTTCATCTAGCCAGTGTGCTGGTGCTGTAGTTCTGGGTCGTTCATCTAGCCAGTGTGTTGGTGTTGGTGCTGTAGTTCTGTGTTGTTAATCTAGCCAGTGTGTTGGTGCTGTAGTTCTGTGTTGTTCATCTAGCCAGTGTGTTGGTGTTGGTGCTGTAGTTCTGTGTCGTTCATCTAGCCAGTGTGTTGGTGCTGTAGTTCTGTGTCGTTCATCTAGCCAGTGTTTTGGTGCTGTAGTTCTGTGTTGTTCATCTAGCCAGTGTGTTGGTGCTGTAGTTCTGTGTCGTTCATCTAGCCAGTGTTTTGGTGCTGTAGTTCTGTGTTGTTCATCTAGACAGTGTGTTGGTGCTGTAGTTCTGTGTTGTTCATCTAGCCAGTGTGTTGGTGCTGTAGTTCTGTGTCGTTCATCTAGCCAGTGTGTTGGTGCTGTAGTTCTGTGTCATTCATCTAGCCAGTGTGTTGGTGCTGTAGTTCTGTGTTGTTCATCTAGCCAGTGTGTTGGTGCTGTAGTTCTGTGTTGTTCATCTAGCCAGTGTGTTGGTGTTGGTGCTGTAGATCTGTGTTGTTCATCTAGCCAGTGTTTTGGTGCTGGTGCTGCAGATCTGTGTTGTTCATCTAGCCAGTGTGTTGGTGCTGTAGTTCTGTGTCGTTCATCTAGCCAGTGTTTTGGTGCTGTAGTTCTGTGTTGTTCATCTAGCCAGTGTGTTGGTGCTGTAGTTCTGTGTCGTTCATCTAGCCAGTGTTTTGGTGCTGTAGTTCTGTGTTGTTCATCTAGACAGTGTGTTGGTGCTGTAGTTCTGTGTTGTTCATCTAGCCAGTGTGTTGGTGCTGTAGTTCTGTGTCGTTCATCTAGCCAGTGTGTTGGTGCTGTAGTTCTGTGTCATTCATCTAGCCAGTGTGTTGGTGCTGTAGTTCTGTGTTGTTCATCTAGCCAGTGTGTTGGTGCTGTAGTTCTGTGTTGTTCATCTAGCCAGTGTGTTGGTGTTGGTGCTGTAGATCTGTGTTGTTCATCTAGCCAGTGTTTTGGTGCTGGTGCTGCAGATCTGTGTTGTTCATCTAGCCAGTGTGTTGGTGCTGTAGTTCTGTGTCGTTCATCTAGCCAGTGTTTTGGTGCTGTAGTTCTGTGTCGTTCATCTAGCCAGTGTTTTGGTGCTGTAGTTCTGTGTTGTTCATCTAGCCAGTGTGTTGTTGCTGGTGCTGTAGATCTGTGTTGTTCATCTAGCCAGTGTGTTGGTGCTGGTGCTGTAGATCTGTGTTGTTCATCTAGCCAGTGTGTTGGTGCTGGTGCTGTAGATCTGTGTTGTTCATCTAGCCAGTGTGTTGGTGTTGGTGCTGTAGTTATGTGTCGTTCATCTAGCCAGTGTGTTGGTGTTGGTGCTGTAGTTCTGTGTTGTTCCTCTAGCCAGTGTGTTGGTGCTGTAGTTCTGTGTTGTTCATCTAGCCAGTGTGTTGGTGCTGTAGTTCTGTGTTGTTCATCTAGCCAGTGTGTTGGTGCTGTAGTTCTGTGTTGTTCATCTAGCCAGTGTTTTGGTGCTGTAGTTCTGTGTTGTTCATCTAGCCAGTGTGTTGGTGTTGGTGCTGTAGTTATGTGTCGTTCATCTAGCCAGTGTGTTGGTGTTGGTGCTGTAGTTCTGTGTTGTTCATCTAAACAGTTTGTTGGTGCTGTAGTTCTGTGTTGTTCATCTAGCCAGTGTGTTGGTGCTGTAGATCTGTGTTGTTCATCTAGCCAGTGTGTTGGTGCTGTAGATCTGTGTTGTTCATCTAGCCAGTGTGTTGGTGCTGTAGTTCTGTGTTGTTCATCTAGCCAGTGTGTTGGTGCTGTAGTTCTGTGTTGTTCATCTAGCCAGTGTGTTGGTGCTGTAGTTCTGTGTTGTTCATCTAGCCAGTGTGTTGGTGCTGTAGTTCTGTGTTGTTCATCTAGCCAGTGTTTTGGTGCTGTAGTTCTGTGTTGTTCATCTAGCCAGTGTTTTGGTGCTGTAGTTCTGTGTTGTTCATCTAGCCAGTGTGTTGTTGCTGGTGCTGTAGTTCTGTGTTGTTCCTCTAGCCAGTGTGTTGGTGCTGTAGTTCTGTGTTGTTCATCTAGCCAGTGTGTTGGTGCTGTAGTTCTGTGTTGTTCATCTAGCCAGTGTGTTGGTGCTGTAGTTCTGTGTTGTTCATCTAGCCAGTGTTTTGGTGCTGTAGTTCTGTGTTGTTCATCTAGCCAGTGTGTTGGTGTTGGTGCTGTAGTTATGTGTCGTTCATCTAGCCAGTGTGTTGGTGTTGGTGCTGTAGTTCTGTGTTGTTCATCTAAACAGTTTGTTGGTGCTGTAGTTCTGTGTTGTTCATCTAGCCAGTGTGTTGGTGCTGTAGATCTGTGTTGTTCATCTAGCCAGTGTGTTGGTGCTGTAGATCTGTGTTGTTCATCTAGCCAGTGTGTTGGTGCTGTAGTTCTGTGTTGTTCATCTAGCCAGTGTGTTGGTGCTGTAGTTCTGTGTTGTTCATCTAGCCAGTGTGTTGGTGCTGTAGTTCTGTGTTGTTCATCTAGCCAGTGTGTTGGTGCTGTAGTTCTGTGTTGTTCATCTAGCCAGTGTTTTGGTGCTGTAGTTCTGTGTTGTTCATCTAGCCAGTGTGTTGGTGTTGGTGCTGTAGTTCTGTGTCGTTCATCTAGCCAGTGTGTTGGTGCTGTAGTTCTGTGTTGTTCATCTAGCCAGTGTGTTGTTGCTGGTGCTGTAGTTCTGTGTTGTTCATCTAGCCAGTCTGTTGGTGCTGTAGTTCTGTGTTGTTCATCTAGCCAGTGTTTTGGTGTTGCTGCAGTGCTGTTGACTCAGAGTTGGTATTGGCTGAGGCTCCAGACCTGAACCCTCATAGCAGCTATCACTGTCTAATACACAACATTTATATTAACCCTCTAGCCTTCTGTCTAGTACCTAGAACATAACTACAGTTATGTCAACCCTCTAGCCTTCTGTCTAGTACCTAGAACAGAACTACAGTTATATCAACCCTCTAGCCTTCTGTCTAGTACCTAGAACAGAACTACAGTTATATCAACCCTCTAGCCTTCTGTCTAGTACCTAGAACTACAGTTATATCAACCCTCTAGCCTTCTGTCTAGTACCTAGAACAGAACTACAGTTATATCAACCCTCTAGCCTTCTGTCTAGTACCTAGAACTACAGTTATATCAACCCTCTAGCCTTCTGTCTAGTACCTAGAACAGAACTACAGTTATGTCAACCCTCTAGCCTTCGGTCTAGTACCTAGAACTACAGTTATATCAACCCTCTAGCCTTCTGTCTAGTACCTAGAACTACAGTTATATCAACCCTCTAGCCTTCGGTCTAGTACCTAGAACTACAGATATATCAACCCTCTAACCTTCTGTCTAGTACCTAGAACAGAACTACAGTTATATCAACCCTCTAGCCTTCGGTCTAGTACCTAGAACTACAGTTATATCAACCCTCTAGCCTTCTGTCTAGTACCTAGAACTACAGTTATATCAACCCTCTAGCCTTCGGTCTAGTACCTAGAACAACAGTTATATCAACCCTCTAGCCTTCTGTCCAGTACCTAGAACTACAGTTATATCAACCCTCTAGCCTTCTGTCTAGTACCTAGAACAGAACTACAGTTATATCAACCCTCTAGCCTTCTGTCTAGTACCTAGAACAGAACTACAGTTATATCAACCCTCTAGCCTTCTGTCTAGTACCTAGAACAGAACTACAGTTATGTCATCCCTCTAGCCTTCTGTCTAGTACCTAGAACAGAACTACAGTTATATCAACCCTCTAGCCTTCTGTCTAGTACCTAGAACAGAACTACAGTTATATCAACCCTCTAGCCTTCTGTCTCGTACCTAGAACTACACTTATATCAACCCTCTAGCCTTCTGTCTAGTACCTAGAACTACAGTTATATCAACCCTCTAGCCTTCTGTCTAGTACCTAGAACTACAGTTATATCAACCCTCTAACCTTCTGTCTAGTACCTAGAACAGAACTACAGTTATATCAACCCTCTAACCTTCTGTCTAATACCTAGAACAGAACTACAGTTATATCAACCCTCTAGCCTTCTGTTTAGTACCTAGAACAGAACTACAGTTATGTCAACCCTCTAGCCTTCTGTCTAGTACCTAGAACTACAGTTATGTCAACCCTCTAGCCTTCTGTTTAGTACCTAGAACAGAACTACAGTTATATCAACCCTCTAGCCTTCTGTTTAGTACCTAGAACAGAACTACAGTTATATCAACCCTCTAGCCTTCTGTCTAGTACCTAGAACAGAACTACAGTTATGTCAACCCTCTAGCCTTCTGTCTACTACCTAGAACTACAGTTATGTCAACACTCTAGCCTTCTGTCTAGTACCTAGAACTACAGTTATGTCAACCCTCTAGCCTTCTGTCTAGTACCTAGAACAGAACTACAGTTATATCAACCCTCTAGCCTTCTGTCTACTACCTAGAACAGAACTACAGTTATATCAACCCTCTAGCCTTCTGTCTAGTACCTAGAACAGAACTACAGTTATATCAACCCTCTAGCCTTCTGTCTAGTACCTAGAACAGAACTACAGTTATATCAACCCTCTAGCCTTCGGTCTAGTACCTAGAACTACAGTTATATCAACCCTCTAGCCTTCTGTCTAGTACCTAGAACTACAGTTATATCAACCCTCTAGCCTTCGGTCTAGTACCTAGAACTACAGATATATCAACCCTCTAACCTTCTGTCTAGTACCTAGAACAGAACTACAGTTATATCAACCCTCTAACCTTCTGTCTAGTACCTAGAACATAACTACAGTTATATCAACCCTCTAGCCTTCTGTCTAGTACCTAGAACTACAGTTATGTCAACCCTCTAGCCTTCTGTCTAGTACCTAGAACTACAGTTATGTCAACCCTCTAGCCTTCTGTCTAGTACCTAGAACAGAACTACAGTTATATCAACCCTCTAGCCTTCTGTCTACTACCTAGAACAGAACTACAGTTATATCAACCCTCTAGCCTTCTGTCTAGTACCTAGAACAGAACTACAGTTATATCAACCCTCTAGCCTTCTGTCTAGTACCTAGAACAGAACTACAGTTATATCAACCCTCTAGCCTTCGGTCTAGTACCTAGAACTACAGTTATATCAACCCTCTAGCCTTCTGTCTAGTACCTAGAACTACAGTTATATCAACCCTCTAGCCTTCGGTCTAGTACCTAGAACTACAGATATATCAACCCTCTAACCTTCTGTCTAGTACCTAGAACAGAACTACAGTTATATCAACCCTCTAGCCTTCGGTCTAGTACCTAGAACTACAGTTATATCAACCCTCTAGCCTTCTGTCTAGTACCTAGAACAGAACTACAGTTATATCAACCCTCTAGCCTTCTGTCTAATACCTAGAACAGAACTACAGTTATATCAACCCTCTAGCCTTCTGTCTAGTACCTAGAACAGAACTACAGTTATGTCAACCCTCTAGCCTTCTGTCTAGTACCTAGAACTACAGTTATATCAACCCTCTAGCCTTCTGTCTAGTACCTAGAACTACAGATATATCAACCCTCTAACCTTCTGTCTAGTACCTAGAACAGAACTACAGTTATATCAACCCTCTAGCCTTCTGTCTAGTACCTAGAACTACAGTTATATCAACCCTCTAGCCTTCTGTCTAGTACCTAGAACTACAGATATATCAACCCTCTAACCTTCTGTCTAGTACCTAGAACAGAACTACAGTTATATCAACCCTCTAGCCTTCTGTCTAGTACCTAGAACAGAACTACAGTTATATCAACCCTCTTATGTCAATCAAAAAAGTATCTTATGTTATGCTTTTCATACAGACTCTAACGGGCTTTTCATACAGACTCTAACGGGCTTTTCATACAGACTCTAACGGGCTTTTAATACAGACTCTAACGGGCTTTTAATACAGACTCTAAAGGGCTTTTCATACAGAGTCTAGCGGGCAAGATTTGAACTAAGGTAGGTAGTGTCTGAGATGGCAGCGGAGACCAGTGGTGTGTTTAGATCTATACTGCCCTCTACTGGTCAATATATTTGTTATTGGAAAACTGTGGAAATAATATCATTAGCCTATAAAAAAAAAAGATGCCTCCCAAATCAGTCAACCCTTTGTCTTGGAGAAGGCTTACATATGATTCTTATTGTGCGTTCTGGATCGTTTGAGATAAATGGAAATGTGGACTTTGTATACCATGTGTCGTTTTATCTCAATCTCGTCATTCAAAGACTCAATCGTGGACACTTTTACTGACAGTTGTGGCTGCTTTGTGTCATGTATTGTTGTCTCTACCTTCTTGACCTTTGTGCTGTTGTCTGTGCCCAATAATGTTTGTACCATGTTTTTGTGCTGCTACCATGTTGTGCTGCTACCAGGTTGTGTTGCTACCATGTTGTTGTCATGTTGTTTTGCTACCATGCTGTGCTGCTACCATGCTGTGCTGCTACCATGCTGTGTTGCTACCATGTTGTTGTCATGTTGTGTTGCTACCATGCTGTGTTGCTACCATGTTGTTGTCATGTTGTGTTGCTACCATGCTGTGCTGCTACCATGTTGTGCTGCTACCATGCTGTGTTGCTACCATGTTGTGTTACTACCATGCTGTGCTGCTACCATGTTGTGTTACTACCATGCTGTGCTGCTACCATGTTGTTGTCATGTTGTGTTGCTACCATGCTGTGTTGTCATGTGTTGCTGCCTTGCTATGTTGTTGTCTTAGGTCTCTCTTTATGTCATGTTGTTTTTTCTCTCTTGTTGTGATGTGCGTTTTGTCCTATATTTAAAAAAATGTTTTAACCCTGGCCCCCGTTGTCACGTTCGGACCTTTATTTCCTTTGTTTTGTATTTAGTTAGTATGGTCAGGGCGTGAGTTGGGTGGGCAGTCTATGTTTGTTTTTCTAGGTTTTGGGTATTTCTATGTTTCGGCCTAGTATGGTTCTCAATCAGAGGCAGGTGTCATTAGTTGTCTCTGATTGAGAATCATACTTAGGTAGCCTGGGTTTCACTGTGTGTTTGTGGGTGATTGTTCCTGTCTCTGTGTTTTGCACCAGATAGGACTGTTTAGGTTTTCGTACATTTATTGTTTTGTTCGTTATTTCATGTCTAGATCCTTTATTAAAGAACATGAATAACCACCACGCTGCATTTTGGTCCGCTTCTCCTTCACCACAGGAAAACCCTTACACCCGTCCCCGCAGGAGGCCTTTTGTCTTTTGTAGGCCGTCATTGTAAATAAGAATATGTTCTTCACTGACTTGCCTTAAATCAAGGTAACAAAAACCATCCTTTCAATGGAAAACACACTGGAAACATTTGGATCTATATATTATCCCAGTACTTTGAAATAGCTTTTGCATGTTTACTACAGCAAAGACAATATACTGTAGTCCTACAGCAAATATAGCCCAACACCAATATGTCTATGGGTTATAAAAATAAAAAAACTGCAAAGCTGATTACAACATAAAATCCTTTATTTTCCTAAAACACAAAATACATTGACAGAGAGAGAGAGAGAGAGAGAGAGAGAGAGAGAGAGACAGAGAGAGAGAGAGAGAGAGAGAGAGAGAGTGACAGAGAGAGAGAGAGAGAGAGAGAGAGAGAGGTCCACGCTACAGAAATAAGGAAGTAGCCTACCTACCAAGGCAAGGGAGTGGCCTGGCTCGAGTAAATACCTGTTCCACATACACCTTCTGTTGGAGTCAGAGTCAGTCAGGACTAGGAACCAATCTATTAGAAATAACTATAGAACATTTCTGTGCAGATGCTCGTGGAGGAACATTTCCTTCAATTAGGTAAGACACAAATATAATAACTTCAATGTGTTTTTTAAATGTCAGATGTGTAAACTCAGATTCCGGTAGCAGACGGTTACCTCCGGTCAAAGCGGTTGGAGTTATCAATTATTGTTTACGTTTTACTGGAAACTAAACTATTCCTGGGTCGTTTGAAGTCGGTCAAAATTCGACCATCATATTATGTATAATATAAACATGAAGCCCGAGGAGAGAACAGTAAGGCGATTGACATTTCTTGACGGTATGAGGGCTTTTACCAGTGCAGATATATGAAAGCATTGCATTTGCTACCTGAGTTGAGTTGGAAGAATCACCATTATCACTGCAAGTCTGTTCAGGTGAATATTGTTTGCGCGCATTCCAGCACCTGGGGTTATGACTCCGCAGTATGCAACCCTACCTACTCCAACTCAACCCTACCTACTCCAACTCAACCCTACCTACTCCAACTCAACCCTACCTACTCCAACTCAACGCTACCTACTCCAACTCAACCCTTTCAACTCCAACTCAACCCTATCAACTCCAACTCAACGCTACCTACTCCAACTCAACCCTTTCAACTCCAACTCAACCCTATCAACTCCAACTCAACCCTACCTACTCCAACTCATCCCTACCTACTCCAACTCAACCCTATCAACTCCAACTCAACCCTATCAACTCCAACTCAACCCTACCTACTCCAACTCAACCCTACCTACTCCAACTCCAACCCCATCAACTCCAACTCAACCCTATCAACTCCAACTCAACCCTATCAACTCCAACTCAACCCTACCTACTCCAACTCAACCCCATCAACTCCAACTCAACCCTATCAACTCCAACTCAACCCTATCAACTCCAACTCAACCATATCAACCCTACCTACTCCAACTCAACCCATTCAACTCCAACTCAACCCTATCAACTCTACCTACTCCAACTCAACGCTACCTACTCCAACTCAACCCTTTCAACTCCAACTCAACCCTATCAACCCTACCTACTCCAACTCAACCCTACCTACTCCAACTCAACCCTACCTACTCCAACTCAACCCTATCAACTCCAACTCAACCTCATCAACTCCAAATCATTCCTATCAACTCCAACTCAAGTCTATCAACTCCAACTCAAGCCTATCAATTCCAAATCAACTCTGCCAACTCCAAATCAACTATTCCAACTCCAAATCAACTATTCCAACTCCAAAACAACTATTCCAACTCCAAAACAACTATTCCAACTCCAAAACAACTATTCCAACTCCTAATCAACTATTCCAACTCCAAATCAAGTCTTTTTGTATTCTGACTCTTTTGGAAAAGGTGGGTATACAGTGTGGGGGGGGGGGGTCTGCATTTGTGGCCTCGGAGGTCACCTGATCTGTCAAACGTATTGTCAGTTTTCAGACGTTGTTTTTTTCAGTTTGTTAAACAGATACTATGGATTAGAAGAAGGTGTATAATAATGCCTTGAATGAAACATTATGGGAGCATTTCATTAAGAAACATGTCATACCCATGGTATTTCTGTCAATGGCTGATTGAACATTACTGGTGATGATACATAGAAATGCTTATTGCGTAATAAAGGAGACAGCTCCTGTCCTGAATGACTGATATTAATTACAGAGACAGACAAGACGTGACACATCCCCCTGTTTGAGTAATGCCTGTTTCCTATACGATACTATATTAATTACAGAGAGCCTTGACACATCCCCCTGTTTGAGTAATGACTGTTTCCTATACGATACTATATTAATTACAGAGAGCCTTGACACATCCCCCTGTTTGAGTAATGCCTGTTTCCTATACGATACTATATTAATTACAGAGAGCCTTGACACATCCCCCTGTTTGAGTAATGCCTGTTTCCTATACGATACTATATTAATTACAGAGAGCCTTGACATATCCCCCTGTTTGAGTAATGCCTGTTTCCTATACGATACTATATTAATTACAGAGAGCCTTGACATATCCCCCTGTTTGAGTAATGCCTGTTTCCTATACGATACTATATTAATTACAGAGAGCCTTGACATATCCCCCTGTTTGAGTAATGCCTGTTTCCTATACACTACTACTGTATAATACAATATATTAACATTATATGTGAATATACTACTCTTTATACTGTAAGAAAAGAAGCAGTACACACACACACACAATTAACGTGGGCGACATTTTGGATATTCCACCTGTAGATGTTTCCCTGTTGTGTGTCAACAGACATGCAGTTGACATGTTGAGGAATTTCTATTCAAATTCCTCAAATCTACTATGACCTTAACCTAGATTACTCTATTCCACTATGACCTTAACCTAGATTCCTTTATTCCACTATGACCTTAACCTAGATTCCTCTATTCCACTATGACCTTAACCTAGATTCCTTTATTCCACTATGACCTTAACCTAGATTCCTCTATTCCACTATGACCTTAACCTAGATTCCTTTATTCCACTATGACCTTAACCTAGATTCCTTTATTCCACTATGACCTTAACCTAGATTCCTTTATTCCACTATGACCTTAACCTAGATTCCTCTATTCCACTATGACCTTAACCTAGATTCCTTTATTCCACTATGACCTTAACCTAGATTACTCTATTCCACTATGACCTTAACCTAGATTCCTTTATTCCACTATGACCTTAACCTAGATTACTCTATTCCACTATGACCTTAACCTAGATTACTTTAGTCTACTATGACCTTAACCTAGATTCCTTTATTCCACTATGACCTTAACCTAGATTACTCTATTCCACTATGACCTTAACCTAGATTCCTTTATTCCACTATGACCTTGCCCTAGATTCCTCTATTCTACTATGACCTTAACCTGGGGCGGCAGGGTAGCCTAGTGGTTAGAGCGTTGGACTAGTAACCGAAAGGTTGCAAGTTCGAATCCCCGAGCTGACAAGGTACAAATCTGTCGTTCTGCCCCTGAACAGGCAGTTAACCCACTGTTCCTAGGCCGTCATTGAAAATAAGAATTGACTTGCCTAGTAAAATAAAGGTAAAATAAAAAAATTAAAAAAGATTCCACTATGACCTTAACTTAGATTCCTTTATTCCACTATGACCTTAACCTAGTACAACCATCCCCCAAGTCTTGCAAGCTTACATTCTATTTTGCTACATGGATTCCACAGATTGATAGCACAGGAATAATTATAAGGCAATTATAACCTAACCTTTCTCCCCAGATAATTTATCCTCCCTCACCAAATCACAACAAAATATCCCAAACTGTAAGACCAGTGGCCATCTCGAAGTATGACAGTATGACAGTATCCAATTTGCTAAAGACATAAAAATGGTCCACACACATTCAAACAGTCATGAAGATGGCGCGACAGCATACGGGCCCTCAAATCCTCAAAAAGTTCTACAGCTGCACCATTGACAAGCATATTGACTTGCTGCATCACCGCTTGGTATGTCCACTGCACCGGTCGCATGGCGATACAGAGGGTGCGGACAACCCAGGTGCATCACTGGGGCCGAGCTCCCTGCCATCCAGGACCTCTATTACAACCCCTTATGGCTCCCGAACAGATTCTATCCCCAAGCCATACGACTGCTAAATAGCCAACTAAATAGCTAACTAAATAGCTAACTAAATAGCTTACCAAATGGCTAATCAAATAGCTAACCAAATGGCTAACTAAAAAGCTACCTAAATAGCTACCTAAATGGCTAACCAAATAGCTAGCCTAATAGCTAACCAAATAGCTAACTAAATGGCTAACTAAATGGCTAACTAAAGGGCTAACTAAATGGCTAACCAACTAGCTAACTAAATAACTAACTAAATAGCTAACTAAACGGCTAACCAAATGGCTAACCAAACGGACCCCTTTAATTTCATTAAATGTTTTTACACTGACTTTATGCACACTCAAAAGACTACACACACACACACACACACACACACACACACACACACACACACACACACACACACACACACACACACACACACTGTATATACAGTGTATAGTACAGTATGTGGACACCCCTTCAAATTAGTGGATTCGGCTATTTCAGTCACACCCTCTGTTGACAGGTGTATAAAATTCAGCATACAGCCATGCAATCTCCATAGCAACACATTGTCAGCAGAATGGCCTTAATGAATAGCTCAGTGACTTTCAACGTGGCACTGTCATAGGATGCCACCTTTTTAACAAGTCAGTTTGTCAAATTTCTGCCCTGCTAGAGCTTCCACTGCAAACTGTAAGAGCTGTTTTTGTGAAGTGGAAATGTCTAGGAGCAACAACGGCTCAGCCGCAAAGTGGTAGGCCAAGCTCCCAGAACGGGACCACTGAGACTTAGCGTGTAAAAATGGTCTGTCCTCGGTTGCGACATTCACTAACAAATTCCAAACTGCCTCTGGAAGCAACGTCAGCACAATAACTGTACGTCGGGAGCTTCATGAAATGGTTTCCATGGCCAAGCAGCTGCACACAAGCCTAAGATCACCATGCACAATGCCAAGCGTCAGCTGGAGTCGTGTAAAGCTCGCCATCATTGGACCAAGCTTTAACTTCCTGACTGATGTCTTGAGATGTTGCTTCAATATATCCACCAAATTTTCCTACCTCATGGTGCCATCTATTTTGTGAAGTGCACCAGTCCCTCCTGCAGCACAGTACCCCCCACACTGTAAAAGTTTCTGAGGGTCTTAGGGGCCAAGAACTATTTTTTTCAGTCTCCTGA
Source organism: Oncorhynchus nerka (assembly GCF_034236695.1). Taxonomy (NCBI): domain Eukaryota; kingdom Metazoa; phylum Chordata; class Actinopteri; order Salmoniformes; family Salmonidae; genus Oncorhynchus; species Oncorhynchus nerka. The sequence goes on along the minus strand of NC_088419.1, from coordinate 5,852,681 downwards.
GGTTGAAGAAGCGCTGTTGCGCCTTCTTCACTACTCTGTCTGTGTGGGTGGACCATTTCAAATTGTCAGTGATGTATATGCCGAGGAACTTTCCATCTTCTTCACTACAGTCCCGTCGATGTGGATGGGGGCGTGCTCCCTCTGCTGTTTCCTAAAGTCTACGATCAGCTCCTTTGTTTTGTTGGCGTTGAGGGAGAGGTTATTTTCCAGGCACCACTCCGCCAGGGCCCTCACCTCATCCCTGTTGGCTGTCTCATCATTGTTGGTAACCAGGCCGACTACTGTTGTGTCATCTGTAAACTTGATTGATTTGGAGGTGTGTGTGGCCACGTGATCATGGGTGAACAGAGACTTCCCTTGTGGGGCCCCTGTGTTGAGGATCAGCATAGTGGAGGTGTTGTTTCCTACCTTCACCATATGGGGGGCGGCCCGTCAGGAAGTCCAGGACCCAGTTGCACAGGGCGGGGTTCAGTCCCAGGGCCCCTAGCTTGATGAGCTTGGAGGGTACTATGGTGTTGAAGTCAATGACCAGCATTCTGATGTAGGTATTCCTCTTGTCCAGGTGGGATAGGGCAGTGCGCACTGCGATGGTGATTACATCGTCTGTGGATCTATTGGGGCGGTAAGCAAATTGCAGTGGGTCTAGGGTGTCAGGTATGTTTTGGAAACTGTTTTTTTCTGGATCAAACACGTCAAATAAATGGACATTTTGGATATATATGGACGGAATTAATCGAACAAAAGGACCAATTGTGATGTTTATGGGACATATTGGAGTGCCAACAAAAGAAGCTTGTCAAAGGTAATGTATGTTTTATATTTTATTTCTACGTTTTGTGTAGCGCCTGCAGGGTTGAAATATGCTACCCTCTTTGTTTACTATTGTGCTATCATCAGATAATAGCTTCTTATGCTTTCGCCGAAAAGCCTTTTTACAATCTGACATGTTGGCTGTATTCACAACAAGTGTAGCTTTAATTTGGTATCTTACATGTGTGATTTAATGAAAGTTTGATTTTATATCATTTTTTTGAATTTGCAGCACTGCATTTTCCCTGTTTATTGCCCAAGTGGGATGCAACCGTCCCCTATCCTAAAGAGGTTTTTAACTAGCCTCTAGAAGCACTTCATAATGATAGAAGTGAGTGCTAGGTGCCCATAGTCATTTAGTTCAGTTACCTTTGCTTTCTTTGGTGATCGATTGAGAATGATTGATTGAATACAGGTATGTCCGAAAGCTCTGAGGACGCGGCTAGGGATGCCTTCTGGGCCAGCAGCCTTGCGAGCGTTAACACTCCTAAAAATGTCTTGCTCTTGTCGGCCATGGAGAACGAGAGCCCACAGTCCTTGGAAGCAGGCAACATCGGTGGCACTGTGTTTTCTGCAAACCGGGTGAAGAAGGTGTTTAGCTTGTTTGGGAGCAAGACGTAGGTGCCGTGATGTGGCTGGTTTTCCCTTTGTAATCTGTGATTGTCTGTGGACCTTGTCACGTACATCAAATCAAATCAAATCAAATCTAATTTTATTTGTCACATACACATGGTTAGCAGATGTTAATGCGAGTGTAGCGAAATGCTTGTGCTTCTAGTTCCGACAATGCAGTGATAACCAACAAGTAATCTAACTAACAATTCCAAAACTACTGTCTTATACACAGTGTAAGGGGATAAGGAATATGTACATAAGGATATATGAATGAGTGATGGTACAGAGCAGCATACAGTAGATGGTATCGAGTACAGTATATACATATGAGATGAGTATGTAGACAAAGTAAACAAAGTGGCATAGTTAAAGTGGCTAGTGATACATGTATTACATAAGGATGCAGTCGATGATGTAGAGTACAGTATATACGTATGCATATGAGATGAATAATGTAGGGTAAGTAACATTATATAAGGTAGCATTGTTTAAAGTGGCTAGTGATATATTTACATCATTTCCCATCAATTCCCATTATTAAAGTGGCTGGAGTTGGGTCAGTGTCAATGACAGTGTGTTGGCAGCAGCCACTCAATGTTAGTGGTGGCTGTTTAACAGTCTGATGGCCTTGAGATAGAAGCTGTTTTTCAGTCTCTCGGTCCCAGCTTTGATGCACCTGTACTGACCTCGCCTTCTGGATGATAGCGGGGTGAACAGGCAGTGGTTCGGGTGGTTGATGTCCTTGATGATCTTTATGGCCTTCCTGTAACATCGGGTGGTGTAGGTGTCCTGGAGGGCAGGTAGTTTGCCCCGGTGATGCGTTGTGCAGACCTCACTACCCTCTGGAGAGCCTTACGGTTGAGGGCGGAGCAGTTGCCGTACCAGGCGGTGATACAGCCCGCCAGGATGCTCTCGATTGTGCATCTGTAGAAGTTTGTGAGTGCTTTTGGTGACAAGCCGAATTTCTTCAGCCTCCTGAGGTTGAAGAGGCGCTGCTGCGCCTTCTTCACGACGCTGTCAGTGTGAGTGGACCAATTCAGTTTGTCTGTGATGTGTATGCCGAGGAACTTAAAACTTGCTACCCTCTCCACTACTGTTCCATCGATGTGGATAGGGGGGTGTTCCCTCTGCTGTTTCCTGAAGTCCACAATCATCTCCTTAGTTTTGTTGACGTTGAGTGTGAGGTTATTTTCCTGACACCACACTCCGAGGGCCCTCACCTCCTCCCTGTAGGCCGTCTCGTCGTTGTTGGTAATCAAGCCTACCACTGTTGTGTCGTCCGCAAACTTGATGATTGAGTTGGAGGCGTGCGTGGCCACGCAGTCGTGGGTGAACAGGGAGTACAGGAGAGGGCTCAGAACGCACCCTTGTGGGGCCCCCGTGTTGAGGATCATCGGGGAAGAGATGTTGTTGCCTACCCTCACCACCTGGGGGCGGCCCGTCAGGAAGTCCAGTACCCAGTTGCACAGGGCGGGGTCGAGACCCAGGGTCTCGAGCTTGATGACGAGCTTGGAGGGTACTATGGTGTTGAATGCCGAGCTGTAGTCGATGAACAGCATTCTCACATAGGTATTCCTCTTGTCCAGGTGGGTTAGGGCAGTGTGCAGTGTGGTTGAGATTGCATCGTCTGTGGACCTATTTGGGCGGTAAGCAAATTGGAGTGGGTCTAGGGTGTCAGGTAGGGTGGAGGTGATATGGTCCTTGACTAGTCTCTCAAAGCACTTCATGATGAAGGAAGTGAGTGCTACGGGGCGGTAGTCGTTTAGCTCAGTTACCTTAGCTTTCTTGGGAACAGGAACAATGGTGGCCCTCTTGAAGCATGTGGGAACAGCAGACTGGTATAGGGATTGATTGAATATGTCCGTAAACACACCGGCCAGCTGGTCTGCGCATGCTCTGAGGGCGCGGCTGGGGATGCCGTCTGGGCCTGCAGCCTTGCGAGGGTTAACACGTTTAAATGTCTTACTCACCTCGGCTGCAGTGAAGGAGAGACCGCATGTTTTCGTTGCAGGCCGTGTCAGTGGCACTGTATTGTCCTCAAAGCGGGCAAAAAAGTTATTTAGTCTGCCTGGGAGCAAGACATCCTGGTCCGTGACTGGGCTGGGTTTCTTCTTGTAGTCCGTGATTGACTGTAGACCCTGCCACATGCCTCTTGTGTCTGAGCCATTGAATTGAGATTCCACTTTGGCTCTGTACTGACACTTAGCTTGTTTAATAGCCTTGCGGAGGGAATAGCTGCATTGTTTATATTCGGACATGTTACCAGACACCTTGCCCTGATTAAAAGCAGTGGTTCGCGCTTTCAGTTTCACGCGAATGCTGCCATCAATCCACGGTTTCTGGTTTGGGAATGTTTTTATCGATGCTATGGGAACGACATCTTCGACGCACGTTCTAATGAACTCGCACACCGAATCAGCGTATTCGTCAATATTTCCATCTGACGCAATACGAAACATGTCCCAGTCCACGTGATGGAAGCAGTCTTGGAGTGTGGAGTCAGCTTGGTCTGACCAGCGTTGGACAGACCTCAGCGTGGGAGCCTCTTGTTTTATTTTCTGCCTGTAGGCAGGGATCAGCAAAATGGAGTCGTGGTCAGCTTTTCCGAAAGGGGGGCGGGGCAGGGCCTTATATGCGTCGCGGAAGTTAGAGTAACAATGATCCAAGGTTTTACCACCCCTGGTTGCGCAATCGATATGCTGATAAAATTTAGGGAGTCTTGTTTTCAGATTAGTTTTGTTAAAATCCCCAGCTACAATGAATGCAGCCTCCGGATAAATGGTTTCCAGTTTGCAAAGAGTTAAATAAAGTTTGTTCAGAGCCATCGATGTGTCTGCTTGGGGGGGATATATACGGCTGTGATTATAATCGAAGAGAATTCTCTTGGAAGATAATGCGGTCTACATTTGATTGTGAGGAATTCTAAATCAGGTGAACAGAAGGATTTGAGTTCCTGTATGTTTCCTTCATCACACCACTGTTACCCACTGTTACCCAATGTTACCCACTGTTACCCAATGTTACCCACTGTTACCCAATGTTACCCACTGTTACTCACTGTTACCAACTGTTACCCAATGTTACCAACTGTTACCCAATGTTACCCACTGTTACCAACTGTTACCCACTGTTACCAACTGTTACCCAATGAAACACAATGTTACCCACTGTTACCAACTGTTAGCCAATGAAACCCAATGTTACCCAATGTTACCCAATGTTACCCAATGTTACCCACTGTTACCAACTGTTACCCAATGTTACCCACTGTTACCCACTGTTACCCAATGTTACCCACTGTTACCAACTGTTACCCCATGTTACCCAATGTTACCCACTGTTACCAACTGTTTCCCAATGTTACCCACTGTTACCCACTGTTACCCACTGTTACCCAATGAAACCCAATGTTACCCACTGTTACCCAATGAAACCCAATGTTACCCACTGTTACCCACTGTTACCCACTGTTACCCAATGAAACCCAATGTTACCCACTGTTACCCACTGTTACCCAATGTTACCCAATGTTACCCACTGTTACCCACTGTTACCCAATGTTACCCACTGTTACCAACTGTTTCCCAATGTTACCCACTGTTACCCACTGTTACCCACTGTTACCCAATGAAACCCAATGTTACCCACTGTTACCCACTGTTACCCAATGTTACCCACTGTTACCCAATGAAACCCAATGTTACCCACTGTTACCCACTGTTACCCACTGTTACCCAATGAAACCCAATGTTACCCACTGTTACCCACTGTTACCCAATGTTACCCAATGTTACCCACTGTTACCCACTGTTACCCACTGTTACCAACTGTTACCCAATGTTACCCACTGTTACCAACTGTTACCCACTGTTACCCACTGTTACCCAATGTTACCCACTGTTACCCACTGTTACCCCATGTTACCCCATGAAACCCAATGTTACCCACTGTTACCAACTGTTACCCACTGTTACCCACTGTTACCCAATGTTACCCACTGTTACCCACTGTTACCCCATGTTACCCCATGAAACCCAATGTTACCCACTGTTACCCAATGTTACCCACTGTTACCCACTGTTACCCACTGTTACCCAATGTTACCCACTGTTACCCACTGTTACCCCCTGTTACCCCATGAAACCCAATGTTACCCACTGTTACCCACTGTTACCCAATGTTACCCAATGTTACCCACTGTTACCCAATGTTACCCAATGTTACCCAATGTTACTCACTGTTACCAACTGTTACTCACTGTTACCCACTGTTACCCAATGTTACCCACTGTTACCCAATGTTACCCACTGTTACTCACTGTTACCAACTGTTACCCAATGTTACCCACTGTTACCCAATGTTACCCACTGTTACCAACTGTTACCCAATGTTACCCAATGTCACCCACTGTTACCCACTGTTACTCACTGTTACTCACTGTTACCAACTGTTACCCAATGTTACCCACTGTTACCCAATGTTACCAACTGTTACCCACTGTTACCAACTGTTACCCACTGTTACCAACTGTTACCCACTGTTACCCACTGTTACCCAATGTTACCCAATGTTACCCACTGTTACCCAATGTTACCCACTGTTACTCACTGTTACCAACTGTTACCCAATGTTACCAACTGTTACCCAATGTTACCCACTGTTACCAACTGTTACCCAATGTTACCCACTGTTACCCAATGTTACCCACTGTTACCAACTGTTACCCAATGTTACCCACTGTTACCCAATGTTACCCACTGTTACCAACTGTTACCCAATGTTACCCACTGTTACCCAATGTTACCCAATGTTACCCAATGTTACCAACTGTTACCCAATGTTACCCACTGTTACCCAATGTTACCCAATGTTACCCACTGTTACCCAATGTTACCCACTGTTACCAACTGTTACCCAATGTTACCCACTGTTACCCACTGTTACCCAATGTTACCCAATGTTACCCAATGTTACACAATGCTGAGAGAGGTTGTATCAACAAGTAAAGAGATTCACGACAACTTGTATGATGTGCTGACAGGCTGTTGTTTGCTGTACCATGCGATATTATAGTCTAAAACCCAAATGCAGCGATGTGGGGTATAATGAGAGGCTCATATTACCCCCCAAAATTATTACAAGGCTTTTTCCATGTGTATGCTTCATCAACAGTTGCATATCTAATTTGCAGGAAAGAAAACACAAAGAAATTCCCAGCTTTTTCCCAGTTCAACTACTAATAGAGAAAGGTATGCCATTACGCAAGACAGGAAACGTACCTCTGCTTTCCTTCTGTGCAAACGTTTGTAATGTTTCCCAACTGTTACCAAACGTTTGTAATGTTTCCCAACTGTTACCCAAACGTTTGTAATGTTTCCCAACTGTTACCAAACGTTTGTAATGTTTCCCAACTGTTACCCAAACGTTTGTAATGTTTTCCAACTGTTACCAAACGTTTGTAATGTTTCCCAACTGTTACCAAACGTTTGTAATGTTTCCCAACTGTTACCCAAACGTTTGTAATGTTTCCCAACTGTTACCCAAATGTTTGTAAAAAAGAAAACATCCCGAACTGATAAAACTTTATTAGCAACTGACCATGTTAATCTTTCTGCGTTCACAGAATTATTCATTATGGAAACGCTCTGAAACATGAACAATTCCATGAAAATGATTGAACAGGAAATACTGAGTTATCACTGCTTTCACCCATTCCTAAATATGTATCTCAGCTCTCACATGAGCATTAGGAATGTAGATATCGGCCCCCTCTAGACCCTCCCTCTCTCCATACCTCTCTCCCTTTCTCCATACCTCCTTCCCTCCATACCTCCCTCTCTCCCTCCATACCTCCTTCCCTCCATACCTCCCTCCCTCCAACCCTCCTTCCCACACACCCAGGTGGTGGTGCTAGCTTTTAGCAACAGTGTGGGGAGTGTCTCCCAGGCTCATCACACACACACACACACACACACACACACACACACACACACACACACACACACACACACACACACACACACACACACACACACACACACACACACACACACACACACACACACACACACACACACACACACAGAGTGAGAGACATGCACGGGGCCCTAGTTGAGGAATTCAGAGCCTCAGGCTAACAAAACAGCACCCCTCTCCAACAACAGCTGAAGCTCTGAGAACACAAAGACCGAGACACACCCAGCTCTGCTCTTCACAACGACACCACAGACTTAACAGACAGACAGACATAAACCAGGTCCTCCGTTATGGAGCGATAACATAACAGAGATATTAATATGGGAAGACATACTAAGGTGCGTACTGTGTAGTTGCAACAACAAGCAATACGAGGGCTGTTTTTCTGGTGAGGTGTATTACCCAGGCCCCGTCCAGGTATGTTAGCTGCAGATGTTGACAATGTGCTTACTGGTTCTTATGCTTCAATGTGAGATAAGTGAGAGAAGTAGGGCTTTACTTACTACTACTGTAAGTGAGAGAAGTAGGGCTTTACTTACTACTACTACTAGTGAGAGAAGTAGGGCTTTACTTACTACTACTACTAGTGAGAGAAGTAGGGCTTTACTTACGACTACTGTAAGTGAGAGAAGTAGGGCTTTACATACTACTACTGTAAGTGAGAGAAGTAGGGCTTTACTTACTACTACTAGTGAGAGAAGTAGGGCTTTACTTACTACTCCTGTAAGTGAGAGAAGTAGGGCTTTACTTACTACTACTACTAGTGAGAGACATAGGGCTTTACTTACTACTACTACTAGTGAGAGAAGTAGGGCTTTACTTACTACTACTGTAAGTGAGAGAAGTAGGGCTTTACTTACTACTACTACTAGTGAGTGAAGTAGGGCTTTACTTACTACTACTACTAGTGAGAGAAGTAGGGCTTTACTTACTACTACTACTAGTGAGTGAAGTAGGGCTTTACTTACTACTACTACTAGTGAGAGAAGTAGGGCTTTACTTACTACTCCTGTAAGTGAGAGAAGTAGGGCTTTACTTACTACTACTGTAAGTGAGAGAAGTAGGGCATTACTTACTACTACTGTAAGTGAGAGAAGTAGGGCTTTACATACTACTTCTACTGTAAGTGAGAGAAGTAGGGCTTTACTTACTACTACTGTAAGTGAGAGAAGTAGGGCTTTATTTACTACTACTACTAGTGAGTGAAGTAGGGCTTTACTTACTACTACTGTAAGTGAGAGAAGTAGGGCTTTACTTACTACTACTACTAGTGAGAGAAGTAGGGCTTTACTCACTACTACTACTAGTGAGAGAAGTAGGGCTTTACTTACTACTACTGTAAGTGAGAGAAGTAGGGCTTTACTTACTACTACTGTAAGTGAGTGAAGTAGGGCTTTACATACTACTACTACTAGTGAGAGAAGTAGGGCTTTACTTACTACTACTGTAAGTGAGTGAAGTAGGCCTTTATTTACTACTACTACTAGTGAGAGAAGTAGGGCTTTACTTACTACTACTACTAGTGAGAGAAGTAGGGCTTTACTTACTACTACTGTAAGTGAGAGAAGTAGGGCTTTACTTACTACTACTGTAAGTGAGAGAAGTAGGGCTTTACTTACTACTACTACTACTAGTGAGAGAAGTAGGGCTTTACTTACTACTACTGTAAGTGAGAGAAGTAGGGCTTTACTTACTACTACTACTAGTGAGAGAAGTAGGGCTTTACTTACTACTACTGTAAGTGAGAGAAGTAGGGCTTTACTTACTACTACTGTAAGTGAGAGAAGTAGGGCTTTACTTACTACTACTACTACTAGTGAGAGAAGTAGGGCTTAACTTACTACTACTGTAAGTGAGAGAAGTAGGGCTTTACTTACTACTACTACTACTAGTGTGAGAAGTAGGGCTTTACTTACTACTACTACTACTAGTGAGAGAAGTAGGGCTTTACTTACTAGTACTGTAAGTGAGAGAAGTAGGGCTTTACTTACTACTACTACTACTAGTGAGAGAAGTAGGGCTTTACTTACTACTACTGTAAGTGAGAGAAGTAGGGCTTTACTTACTACTACTACTGTAAGTGAGATAAGTAGGGCTTTACTTACTACTACTGTAAGTGAGAGAAGTAGGGCTTTACATACTACTACTACTAGTGAGAGAAGTAGGGCTTTACTTACTACTACTACTAGTGAGAGAAGTAGGGCTTTACATACTACTACTACTAGTGAGAGAAGTAGGGCTTTACTTACTACTACTGTAAGTGAGAGAAGTAGGGCTTTACTTACTACTCCTACTAGTGAGAGACGTAGGGCTTTACTTACTACTACTACTAGTGAGAGAAGTAGGGCTTTACTTACTACTACTGTAAGTGAGAGAAGTAGGGCTTTACTTACTACTACTGTAAGTGAGAGAAGTAGGGCTTTACTTACTACTACTACTAGTGAGAGACGTAGGGCTTTACTTACTACTACTACTAGTGAGTGAAGTAGGGCTTTACTTACTACTACTGTAAGTGAGAGAAGTAGGGCTTTACTTACTACTACTACTAGTGAGAGACGTAGGGCTTTACTTACTACTACTAGTGAGAGAAGTAGGGCTTTACTTACTACTACTACTAGTGAGAGACGTAGGGCTTTACTTACTACTACTGTAAGTGAGAGAAGTAGGGCTTTACTTAAAACTTCTGTAAGTGAGAAGTAGGGCTTTACTCACTTCTATTGGAGAGTACTTTTGTTTGGATATGTTTGACTTTCCTTTTGACTTACACTCCAGTTTAACCAAGGCTCAGACCCCACACCCTTTTCCCCAGCTAGTCAACCAGCCAGCCAGTCAGTCAGTTAGTCAGTTAGTCAGTCAGTCAGCCAGCCAGTCAGTCAGTCAGTCAGACAATTTTTGAATTTGAATTTGAATTTAGAATATAGAGGTTCTGTTTGTGGCAGGAACATCTAGAATATAGAGGTTCTGTTTGTGGCAGGAACATCTAGAATATAGAGGTTCTGTTTGTGGCAGGAACATATAGAATATAGAGGTTCTGTTTGTGGCAGGAACATCTAGAATATAGAGGTTCTGTTTGTGGCAGGAACATCTAGAATATAGAGGTTCTGTTTGTGGCAGGAACATCTAGAATATAGAGGTTCTGTTTGTGGCAGGAACATATAGAATATAGAGGTTCTGTTTGTGGCAGGAACATCTAGAATATAGAGGTTCTGTTTGTGGCAGGAACATCTAGAATATAGAGGTTCTGTTTGTGGCAGGAACATCTAGAATATAGAGGTTCTGTTTGTGGCAGGAACATCTAGAATATAGAGGTTCTGGTTGTGGCAGGAACATCTAGAATATAGAGGTTGTGTTTGTGGGAGGAGAGGTGCCATTGGAAAATAAGATTGAGGCCAAGCTATAGAAGGAGCGATAGCAGTTTTGGCGCAGGTACATCCGACTAGCGCTAACTAACATTAACTACCTAACAACGTTTGTTTTCTCCATAGAAAGTCATAGAATCGATAAAATATCTTCAAAAATAATATCTCAATTCTCTACTCTGTTGATCCCCCCCCCCCCCATTCCTTAGAACACACATAAAATGAAGCAGGATGAAGTATGCTTGTTGCTTGACATACTATTGAGAGAGCTAAGAAAACAGGCTCCTTTTTGTTCTCACTCCTAGTGTCATGTTAAAGGTCTGATAGTTTGGAGTTGGGGATTTCTCTGGTGTTTATCCTTTACAGCTTGTGGTCAAACAAGTTCATGTTGTTACTGTCATTGGTTCATGTTGTTACTGTCATTGGTTCATGTTGTTACTGTCATTGGTTCATGTTGTTACTGTCATTGGTTCATGTCAAGAACGGCTTTAGGTTCAACACTTCAGGGTTCGAAATGTTGTTCAATGTTGTTTGTTACATTTATATTTCCAAATTATTTCTTAAGAAAATCAACAGAAGTTTAAATGTATTTTTATTTTTTATACAGAACACGCTCAGAAACTAAGAGTGCCATATACAACCATATGTCACCTGTAGGAGAACCCTCTTTTCGGATCATATTGAACCCTTTTTGGTTCCACATAGAACCTCTCCACATAGAACCTCTGGTTCCACATAGAACCTATTGTTCTACATAGAACCTCTTGTTCCACATATAACCTCTGGTTCCACATATAACATCTGGTTCCACATATAACCTCTGGTTCCACATACAGTGGTGAGAACAAGTATTTGATTCACTGACGATTTTGCAGGTTTTCCTACTTACAAAGCATGTAGAGGTCTGTAATTTTTATCATAGGTACACTTCAACTGTGAGAGACGGAATATAAAACAAAATTCCAGAACATCACATTGTATGATAAGTAATTAATTTAGCATTTTATTGCATGACATAAGTATTTGATCACCTACCAACCAGTAAGAATTCCAGCTCTCACAGACCTGTTAGTTTTTCTTTAAGAAGCCCTCCTGTTCTCCACTCATTACCTGTATTAACTGCACCTGTTTGAACTCGTTACTTGTGTAAAAGACACCTGTCCACACACTCAATCAAACAGACTCCAAACTCTCCACAATGGCCAAGACCAGAGAGCTGTGTAAGGATATCAGGGATATAATTGTAGACCTGCACAAGGCTGGGATGGGCTACAGGACAATAGGCAAGCAGCTTGGTGAGAAGGCAACAACTGTTGGCACAATTATTCGAAAATGGAAGAAGTTCAAGATCACGGTCAATCACCTTCTGTCTGGGGCTCCATGCAAGATCTCACCTCGTGGGGCATCAATGATCATGAGGAAGGTGAGGGATCAGCCCAGAACTACATGGCAGGACCTGGTCAATGACCTGAAGAGAGCTGGGACCACAGTCTCAAAGAAAACCATTAGTAACATGGAATAAAATCCTGCAGCGCACGCAAGGTCCCCCTGCTCAAAAATCCCTGCTGCAGTGTGTGCAAACCTGGTCAAGAACTACAGGAAACATATGATCTCTGTAATTGCAAACAAAGTTTTCTGTACCAAATATTAAGTTCTGCTTTTCTGATGTATCAAATACTTATGTCATGCAATAAAATGCAAATGAATTAACTTAAAAATCATACAATGTGATTTTCTGGATTTTTGTTTTAGATTCTGTCTCTCACATGATAAAAATGTACAGACCTCTACATGCTTTGTAAGTAGGAAAACCTGCAAAATCGGCAGTGTATCAAATAATTGTTCTCCCCACTGTATAACCTCTGAAAGGTTGCTACTCGATTAGTAACCAAAAAGTGTTTTTTTTATATCTCACCTGAAAGGGTTCTATCTGGAACCATTTTGTCAGAGGGTTCTACTACTGAGACAAATGGTTCTACATAGCACGATGTTCTCTGCTACAGTAGAATAGATACTGAACGTGGTGTGTGTAGGGCCTACACGCCGTGCCGCTGCGAGCTTACCTTGTGATTAATACAGGCCTTCACATGATGTGAAAGACAGGAATGTTGGGCTATATCAGTAGATCACATCTGTACATCAACTGTAAAGTGAGTCACAACCACATCTGACACTACAGTACACCGCATAGCATTATTACTGTATAAATCATGTCACGGCTGAACTGAAGTTCTGGGTTTTGACTGGATGGATCCAGAGTGGGAAAGTTACCTGGTATCTTTCTGACTGACCACCCTCTCTGTCTCAAACTGGGGATGATGGCAATAACCCCCCCCCCTCTTTCTCTCTCCCTCTCTCTCCCACTCCTCTTTCTCTCTCCCCCGTCCCTCTCTCTCCCCCGTCCTCTTTCTCTCTCTCCCCCCTCCTCTTTCTCTATCTCCCCTCCTCTTTCTCTCTCCACCCTTCTCTTTCTCTCTCCCTCTCTCTCCCCCTCCTCTTTCTCTCTCCTCTCTCTCCCCCTCTTTCTTTCTCTCCCCCTCCTCTTTCTCTCTCTCCTCTCTCAATCCCCCCCTCTTTCTCTCTCTCCCCCTCCTCTTTCACTCTCCCTCTCCCTCTCCCGCCCTCTCCCCAGGTGTGACATCAGTATGACGTTATCATTCTCTCTACCGTGAGAATGTACGAGGTGATGCAGGGAGACACTACCACCCTGTCCTGGAGGCTACCCAGCCCCGGCCACAACGACGGCCCACAACAGAGCCCCTTCAGCGGGGAGGGAGGACCCACCAAGATCCTCAAAGTCTGTTTTTCCACCAATAACACCCTGGGGAAGAACTTCAAACTGGTCAAGTGTGACAGCTCCTGGAAGATCAGGGTGATTAACTAACTACACTTTGACCAGCTGTTGACATCAAAAGGGAATTAGAAATACATTTGACATACATAAATACATTTGACATACATAAATACATTTGATGTACATAAATACATGTAATATACATAAATACATGTAATATACATAAATACATGTAATATACATAAATACATGTAATATACATAAATACATGTAATATACATAAATACATGTAATATACATAAATACATGTAATATACATGTAATATACATAAATACATGTAATATACATAAATACATGTAATATACATAAATACATGTAATATACATAAATACATGTAATATACATAAATACATGTAATATACATGTAATATACATAAATACATTTGATATACATAAATACATGTAATATACATAAATACATGTAATATACATAAATACATTTGATACACATAAATACATGTAATATACATAAATACATGTAATATACATAAATACATTTGATACACATAAATACATTTGATATACATAAATACATTTGATATACATAAATACATTTGATATACATAAATACATTTGATTGATGTATTTATTTATTGGTTGATGAGTTGATTGATTGACATTTTGATTGATAGGATGGATGCATTGATTGAGGATCTGTTGTAGGAAATGAAACATGCTTCTGTTCATGGTGTGTACAACCCCTTGGGAGTTGGAAATGGATATGTGAACTGCAGTTGTTTGAAATAAGACATATAATTTATTTATCGTCAATTCTACACAGATGTCACTTAGTTACTTAGTTATAGTTTATAGATACCAAGCTCAGTCACCCATGGGCATACATTACCCGTAGGAAAACACTGTCTAAGTACCCTAGTTAGAACTGGGCGGACCACCCACTGTATTTTATTGGTTAGTTAGCTAGCTGTTCATGAAGCAGGCTAGACTAGCTTAGGTTTTTTGGGATATTTATTAGTTATTTCCTTGGGTCCAGCTCAGCCCCTTCCCCCCCGGAGCTGGTGTAACTGAGTCAGGTTTGTAGGCCTCCTTGCTCAGCCCCTCCCCCCCGGAGCTGGTGTAACTGAGTCAGGTTTGTAGGCCTCCTTGCTCAGCCCCCCGGAGCTGGTGTAACTGAGTCAGGTTTGTAGGCCTCCTTGCTCAGCCCCCCGGAGCTGGTGTAACTGAGTCAGGTTTGTAGGCCTCCTTGCTCAGCCCCTCCTCCCCGGAGCTGGTGTAACTGAGTCAGGTTTGTAGGCCTCCTTGCTCAGCCCCCCGGAGCTGGTGTAACTGAGTCAGGTTTGTAGGCCTCCTTGCTCAGCCCCTCCCCCCGGAGCTGGTGTAACTGAGTCAGGTTTGTAGGCCTCCTTGCTCAGCCCCTCCCCCACCCCCTCATTAGCGTGTGTTTGAACAATAAACCCCAGTGTTTGACGGTAAAGTTGGGTTGTCTGTTGTTATTAGTTCTCACGGTTCCTTTTCACTGTTATGATTTGTATGAGATATGTTACGGGTCTCGTTTTCATCCCCCCTAGACTGCAGGGCCAAAGGGGGTTGTAACATCCCCCCTAGACTGCAGGGCCAAAGGGGGTTGTAACATCCCCCCTAGACTGCAGGGCCAAAGGGGTTTGTAACATCCAGTCTATCCTGACCAGTGGTATCCTTTTAACTGTGACTATCTCCATACTGGTCTCTCTCCTCCAGGCTATAGTCCAGTCTATCCTGACCAGTGGTAGACTAGGCCCTAACATCCAGTATAAAGGCTGTTATGGTCTGCTGCTGAAGCACCTCAAGTCAGACGAGCTCCACTGGCTCCATCCAGACCTGACCGTGGGGGAGGTGGAGCAACGCTATGAGAGTCATCACGTGGAGGCAGAGTGGAGGTGAGAGGAGGGGTGGAGTGATGGGACAGGAGTGGAGGAGGAGTGGGACAGGGGTGGATGGAGGAGTGGGACAGGGTGGAGGAGGAGGAGTGGGACAGTGTGGAGGAGGAGTGGGACAGTGTGGAGGAGGAGTGGGACGGGGGTGGAGGAGGAGTGGGACAGGGGTGGAGGAGGAGTGGGACAGGGTGGAGGAGGAGTGGGACAGGGTGGAGGAGGAGGGGACAGGGTGGAGGAGGAGGAGTGGGACAGGGTGGAGGAGGAGGAGGGGACAGTGTGGAGGAGGAGTGGGACAGTGTGGAGGAGGAGGGGACGGGGGTGGAGGAGGAGTGGGACAGGGGTGGAGGAGGAGTGGGACATGGTGGAGGAGGAGTGGGACAGGGTGGAGGAGGAGTGGGACAGGGGTGGAGGAGGAGTGGGACGGGGTGGATGGAGGAGTGGGACAGGGTGGAGGAGGAGTGGGACAGGGTGGAGGAGGAGTGGGACGGGGTGGATGGAGGAGTGGGACAGGGATGAAAGAGGAGTGGGACAGGGTGGAGGAGGAGTGGGACAGGGTGGAGGAGGAGTGGGACAGGGTTGAGGAGGAGAAGTGGGACAGGGTGGAGGAGGTGGAGTGGGACACGGATTGAGGAGGTGGAGAAGGGGAGACGGATGTTGATTATTTCCCCTTGCCCTTATCATTCACCTGATGACAACACAAGACATGCAATTATTTATTTTTGCTAATGTATAATGAGGACCATGGGTTTCCGCTTTGGCCTTCCAATATTCTGCCCATATGAACAAATGTATATACAATATTCCTGCTCATATGAACACATTTATTTTAGGGCATAAGTGAACCAATGTACGACAGCCTTGTTTAAAGGAGTTTAAAGGAGGTTTATTCGTGGAGCCACAAGACGAAAGAGTCGCAGACAAAGGGGTTTGTTTCTGCTTCAACCTCCACTGTAAAATATAAAGTGTTGGGATGGTGCTTTGGGTTCGCCTGGGACGGGGTCCCCGACCAAGAAAAGGTTGAAGAATTCCTATAGTGTAAAATATGGGTAGTTCATCAGTTGTAGACTTCTAGTCTAAAATATGGGTACGTTCATCAGTTGAAGACTCCTAGTCTAAAATATGGGTACGTTCATCAGTTGAAGACTGCTACTCTAAAGCAGAGGTACGTTCATCAGTTGAAGACTGCTACTCTAAAGCAGAGGTACGTTCATCAGTTGAAGACTGCTACACTGAAGTATGGTTATTTTCATCAGTTGAAGATTGCTACTCTGAAGTATGGTTATTTTCATCAGTTGAAGACTGCTACTCTGAAGCAGAGGTACGTTCATCAGTTGAAGACTGCTACTCTGAAGTATGGTTATTTTCATCCTTCCACAGGTATGACCTGAGAGTCCGCTACATTCCAGTCAATTTCCTGGAAAAGTTTAAAGAAGACAGTACTACACTTCTGTATTTCTATCAACAGGTACAGTAGGCAGCAAGCAGTACTCTGACTATGTAGAGAACACATTAATACTCGGACTATGTAGAGAACACATTAATACTCTATGTAGAGAACACGTTAATACTCTGACTATGTAGAGAACACATTAGTACTCTGACTATGTAGAGAACACATTAATACTCTATGTAGAGAACACATTAGTACTCTATGTAGAGAACACATTAGTACTCTATGTAGAGAACACATTAGTACTCTGACTATGTAGAGAACACATTAGTACTCTATGTAGAGAACACATTAGTACTCTGACTATGTAGAGAACACATTAATACTCTGACTATGTAGAGAACACATTAGTACTCTATGTAGAGAACACATTAGTACTCTATGTAGAGAACACATTAATACTCTATGTAGAGAACACATTACTACTCTGACTATGTAGAGAACACATTAATACTCTATGTAGAGAACACATTAGTACTCTGACTATGTAGAGAACACATTAGTACTCTGACTATGTAGAGAACACATTAGTACTCTGACTATGTAGAGAACACATTAGTACTCTGACTATGTAGAGAACACATTAGTACTCTGACTATGTAGAGAACACATTAATACTCTGACTATGTAGAGAACACATTAGTACTCTGACTATGTAGAGAACACATTAGTACTCTGACTATGTAGAGAACACATTAGTACTCTATGTAGAGAACACATTAATACTCTGACTATGTAGAGAACACATTAGTACTCTGACTATGTAGAGAACACATTACTACTCTATGTAGAGAACACATTAGTACTCTATGTAGAGAACACATTAGTACTCTGACTATGTAGAGAACACATTAATACTCTGACTATGTAGAGAACACATTAATACTCTGACTATGTAGAGAACACATTAGTACTCTGACTATGTAGAGAACACATTAGTACTCTGACTATGTAGAGAACACATTAGTACTCTGACTATGTAGAGAACACATTAGTACTCTATGTAGATAACACATTAGTACTCTGACTATGTAGAGAACACATGACTAATTTCCAGAACTTCATCGTCAGCGATAATTCCCTGTTTTCTGTTGTCTGTTGTATTGACCTTGGTAATACTGTAGATGCATAGTTACACAACCTGGTCTCAGAGCACTTCTTATCATTGTGTAAGTAAATCCGAGACACTCGGTTTAATATTACATGTTAAGTTCCGTATGGTATGTATTAATTTGTGGATGTCCGTCACCCATTTCATATGATATGTTACAACTTACACTTCATATTATATGTTAAAGAATTTGCAAAAATGTATATGTTGTGAATTTTTGCTAGGTGGCTAATGTTAGCTAGCTGGCTAACATTAGCTAGGTTTAGCTAGGTTTAATCTAACTCCTAAGTTTAGGAGTTAGATTAAAAGGTTAAGGTTATAGTTAGGGGAAGGGTTAGCTGACATGCTAAGTGGTTGCAAAGTAGCTAAAAAGTAGTAAGTAGTTGAAAAATGGCTTATTATATAAAGTTGTCCCTGATGGGACCTTTTGGGTTGCTAGACGTTCACGTTATACGGCCACCCATCTAACCCAACCAACCACCCAACTTTGGTTTAAGCCTTAAGTAACCATCTGTCTTTATATATTAACAGCAAACATAACATACCATACTAATTTGAGTGTCCCGGATTTACATGTACTATGTTACGTCTAGACTATGAGACCAGGCGGAGTGACTTCATAACAGTTAATAACGTGTTCTCTTGATATTGCCTGTGTTAGGTGCGTGCTGATTACATGCAGAACCATGCCAGTAAGGTCAACGATGGAATGCAGCGTAACTAATTCTAACCCGTTAACAACAGTACATGTGGTCTCTCTATGCCATCTTGGGTCTGTGTTAGGTGCGTAGTGACTACATGCAGTATCATGCCAGTAAGGTCAGTGATGGGATGGCCCTGCAGCTGGGCTGTCTGGAGATCAGGTGAGATTGTCCTTTCCTTATGTATCCTCTTGTTAACGTGTAGACGTCATCAACGTCACAGTGGGTTTGTCCGTAGTAGAGCCTCGTATATCGCGTTGTTCCAAATCAATTCAAATTCAAGTGTATTTGTCACATGACAGAATACAATGTGTGTAAACGATACAGTGAAACGCTTATCAGCTTTTCCTCCACCATACAGAACATTTGAATAGGATCTTTAAAAATATATAAATAATTTAAAAGTAGGGAAACATCACCGAGTCGGTTAAAAATAAAACAGTGTTTATCTGCTTGGTCCTCAGGAGGTTTTATAAAGACATGAACGCTAAAGGTTTGGAGAAGAAGTCCAACTTTGAGTTACTAGAGTAAGTATTTACATTTGACATGTTTGTTGGTAGAAACCTTCATTTACCTACCTTTTCTATCACATTGGTTTGATTGGTTGGTTTATTACCTAACTTTTCTATCACATTGGTTTGATTGGTTGGTTTATTACCTAACTTTTCTATCACATTGGTTTGATTGGTTGGTTTATTCTAACTGCTCTCTCTGAATGTGATTTATTTTGACCAATGAAGGAAGGACGTGGGGCTGAACCTGTTCTTCCCACAGGAGCTCATTGACCGCATGAAGGTACATTTATGAATTTGGATTTCCACATGATCGTTCAACATATTATTGGAAGTTTCTACAAAGTTTTTAATAATGAGCCTAGCTGTAACTATTATGTCAGCAAAGAACATTTCTGGTCATTTCTGTTCATTTCTGATCATTTCTGATCATTTCTATGCTGGCAGTGTCGTTTACCGTGCTGTTTACTATTTGACATCATAGTTAAAATAGGGTTATGAATATGTCGTCTAATGTTGTGATGTTCTGTCCCAGTCTCGTCCTCTCCGGAAGCTGATCACCCAGACCTTCCAGCAGTACGCTACTCTGAAGGAGGAGGAGTGTATGGTTCGCTTCTTCAAAACGCTCACTGAATTCATCAACGTTGATGAGGAGGTCTACCCCTGCGAACTGGTGGTTCGTGTTGCTGTTGGCTTTACAAACAATACAATTAGGAAGGGCCGCACTCAGGTATTTGCAGTCGGGTACACAGTAAATATCTGAGTGAGGTCCTGTCAGTATGAGGTCCTGTCAGTACACAGTAAATATCTGAGTGAGGTCCTGTCAGTACACAGTAAATATCTGAGTGAGGTCCTGTCAGTACACAGTAAATATCTGAGTGAGGTCCTGTCAGTACACAGTAAATATCTGAGTGAGGTCCTGTCAGTACACAGTAAATATCTGAGTGAGGTCCTGTCAGTACACAGTAAATATCTGAGTGAGGTCCTGTCAGGACACAGTAAATACCTGAGTGAGGTCCTGTCAGGGCACAGTAAATATCTGAGTGAGGTCCTGTCAGGACACAGTAAATATCTGAGTGAGGTCCTGTTAGTACACATTAAATACCTGAGTGAGGTCCTGTCAGGACACAGTAAATACCTGAGTGAGGTCCTGTCAGGACACAGTAAATACCTGAGTGAGGTCCTGTCAGTACACAGTAAATACCTGAGTGAGGTCCTGTCAGTACACAGTAAATATCTGAGTGAGGTTCTGTCAGTACACAGTAAATATCTGAGTGAGGTCCTGTCAGTATGAGGTCCTGTCAGGACACAGTAAATACCTGAGTGAGGTCCTGTCAGTACACAGTAAATATCTGAGTGAGGTTCTGTCAGTACACAGTAAATATCTGAGTGAGGTCCTGTCAGTATGAGGTCCTGTCAGTACACAGTAAATATCTGAGTGAGGTTCTGTCAGTATGAGGTCCTGTCAGTACACAGTAAATACCTGAGTGAGGTCCTGTCAGTATGAGGTCCTGTCAGTACACAGTAAATATCTGAGTGAGGTCCTGTCAGTATGAGGTCCTGTCAGTACACAGTAAATATCTGAGTGAGGTCCTTTCAGTACACAGTAAATATCTGAGTGAGGTCCTTTCAGTATGAGGTCCTGTCAGTATGATGTCCTGTCAGGACACAGTAAATATCTGAGTGAGGTCCTGTCAGTACACAGTAAATACCTGATTGAGGTCCTGTCAGTATGAGGTCCTGTCAGGACACAGTAAATACCTGAGTGAGGTCCTGTCAGTACACAGTAAATACCTGAGTGAGGTCCTGTCAGCTCACAATAAATACCTGAGTGAGGTCCTGTCAGTATGAGGTCCTGTCAGTACACAGTAAATATCTGAGTGAGGTCCTGTCAGTATGAGGTCCTGTCAGTACACAGTAAATACCTGAGTGAGGTCCTGTCAGTATGAGGTCCTGTCAGTACACAGTAAATATCTGAGTGAGGTCCTGTCAGTATGAGGTCCTGTCAGTACACAGTAAATATCTGAGTGAGGTCCTTTCAGTACACAGTAAATATCTGAGTGAGGTCCTTTCAGTATGAGGTCCTGTCAGTATGAGGTCCTGTCAGGACACAGTAAATATCTGAGTGAGGTCCTGTCAGGGCACAGTAAATATCTGAGTGAGGTCCTGTCAGGACACAGTAAATATCTGAGTGAGGTCCTGTTAGTACACATTAAATACCTGAGTGAGGTCCTGTCAGGACACAGTAAATACCTGAGTGAGGTCCTGTCAGGACACAGTAAATACCTGAGTGAGGTCCTGTCAGTACACAGTAAATACCTGAGTGAGGTCCTGTCAGTACACAGTAAATATCTGAGTGAGGTTCTGTCAGTACACAGTAAATATCTGAGTGAGGTCCTGTCAGTATGAGGTCCTGTCAGGACACAGTAAATACCTGAGTGAGGTCCTGTCAGTACACAGTAAATATCTGAGTGAGGTTCTGTCAGTACACAGTAAATATCTGAGTGAGGTCCTGTCAGTATGAGGTCCTGTCAGTACACAGTAAATATCTGAGTGAGGTTCTGTCAGTATGAGGTCCTGTCAGTACACAGTAAATACCTGAGTGAGGTCCTGTCAGTATGAGGTCCTGTCAGTACACAGTAAATATCTGAGTGAGGTCCTGTCAGTATGAGGTCCTGTCAGTACACAGTAAATATCTGAGTGAGGTCCTTTCAGTACACAGTAAATATCTGAGTGAGGTCCTTTCAGTATGAGGTCCTGTCAGTATGATGTCCTGTCAGGACACAGTAAATATCTGAGTGAGGTCCTGTCAGTACACAGTAAATACCTGATTGAGGTCCTGTCAGTATGAGGTCCTGTCAGGACACAGTAAATACCTGAGTGAGGTCCTGTCAGTACACAGTAAATACCTGAGTGAGGTCCTGTCAGCACACAATAAATACCTGAGTGAGGTCCTGTCAGTATGAGGTCCTGTCAGTACACAGTAAATATCTGAGTGAGGTCCTGTCAGTATGAGGTCCTGTCAGTACACAGTAAATACCTGAGTGAGGTCCTGTCAGTATGAGGTCCTGTCAGTACACAGTAAATATCTGAGTGAGGTCCTGTCAGTATGAGGTCCTGTCAGTACACAGTAAATATCTGAGTGAGGTCCTTTCAGTACACAGTAAATATCTGAGTGAGGTCCTTTCAGTATGAGGTCCTGTCAGTATGAGGTCCTGTCAGGACACAGTAAATATCTGAGTGAGGTCCTGTCAGTACACAGTAAATACCTGATTGAGGTCCTGTCAGTATGAGGTCCTGTCAGGACACAGTAAATACCTGAGTGAGGTCCTGTCAGTACACAGTAAATACCTGAGTGAGGTCCTGTCAGCACACAATAAATACCTGAGTGAGGTCCTGTCAGTACACAGTAAATATCTGAGTGAGGTCCTGTCAGGACACAGTAAATATCTGAGTGAGGTCCTGTCAGGGCACAGTAAATATCTGAGTGAGGTCCTGTCAGGACACAGTAAATATCTGAGTGAGGTCCTGTCAGTACACAGTAAATACCTGAGTGAGGTCCTGTCAGTACACAGTAAATATCTGAGTGAGGTCCTGTCAGCACACAATAAATACCTGAGTGAGGTCCTGTCAGTACACAGTAAATATCTGAGTGAGGTCCTGTCAGGACACAGTAAATATCTGAGTGAGGTCCTGTCAGTACACAGTAAATATCTGAGTGAGGTCCTGTCAGGACACAGTAAATATCTGAGTGAGGTCCTGTCAGGGCACAGTAAATATCTGAGTGAGGTCCTGTCAGGACACAGTAAATATCTGAGTGAGGTCCTGTCAGGACACAGTAAATATCTGAGTGAGGTCCTGTCAGGACACAGTAAATATCTGAGTGAGGTCCTGTCAGTACACAGTAAAAACCTATCATCTCATTTTCCTGATCATTCTTTTGGATCACTGCACCACAAATGATGCAATAATCTACAATTAGACATGCTCTGGGTTTTCCTTTTCTCACTTCACAGAAAATATTGTATGAGTCTGAAGTTTGTCAAGACATGAAAGTTATGTTGCAACCCCACTGTTTGTCCACAGCAAGGTTGGAGTCTGTCAGTGGAGCTGGTGATTGGAGCCAGGGGCATTCGCCAACGCACCCATAAAGACTCAGCGGTAAGCATGCAGGGCATTCGCCAACGCACCCATAAAGACTCAGCGGTAAGCATGCAGGGCATTCACCAATGCACCCATAAAGACTCAGCGGTAAGCATGCAGGGTATTCGCCAACGCACCCATAAAGACTCAGCGGTAAGCATGCAGGGTATTCGCCAACGCACCCATAAAGACTCAGCGGTAAGCATGCAGGGCATTCACCAACCCACCCATAAAGACTCAGCGGTAAGCATGCAGGGTATTCGCCAAAGCACCCATATAGACTCAGAGGTAAGCATGCAGGGCATTCACCAACCCACCCATATAGACTCAGAGGTAAGCATGCAGGGCATTCACCAACCCACCCATATAGACTCAGAGGTAAGCATGCAGGGCATTCACCAACGCACCCATATAGACTCAGTGGTAAGCATGCAGGGCATTCACCAACCCACCCATATAGACTCAGCTGTAAGCATGCAGGGCATTCACCAACCCACCCATAAAGACTCAGCGGTAAGCATGCAGGGCATTCACCAACCCAGACATATAGACTCAGCGGTAAGCATGCAGGGCATTCACCAACGCACCCATAAAGACTCAGCGGTAAGCATGCAGGGCATTCACCAACCCACCCATATAGACTCAGAGGTAAGCATGCAGGGCATTCACCAACCCACCAATATAGACTCAGAGGTAAGCATGCAGGGCATTCACCAACCCACCCATATAGACTCAGCGGTAAGCATGCAGGGCATTCACCAACCCACCCATAAAGACTCAGAGGTAAGCATGCAGGGCATTCACCAACCCACCCATATAGACTCAGAGGTAAGCATGCAGGGCATTCACCAACCCACCCATAAAGACTCAGAGGTAAGCATGCAGGGCATTCACCAACCCACCCATATAGACTCAGAGGGATGCATGCAGGGCATTCACCAACCCACCCATAAAGACTCAGTGGTAAGCATGCAGGGCATTCACCAACCCACCCATAAAGACTCAGAGGGAAGCATGCAGGGCATTCACCAACCCACCCATATAGACTCAGAGGGAAGCATGCAGGGCATTCACCGACCCACCCATATAGACTCAGCGGTAAGCATGCAGGGCATTCACCAACCCAGCCATATAGACTCAGAGGTAAGCATGCAGGGCATTCACCAACCCACCCATATAGACTCAGAGGGATGCATGCAGGGCATTCACCAACCCACCCATAAAGACTCAGAGGGAAGCATGCAGGGCATTCGCCAACGCACCCATAAAGACTCAGCGGTAAGCATGCAGGGCATTCACCAACCCACCCATATAGACTCAGCGGTAAGCATGCAGGGCATTCACCAACCCACCCATATAGACTCAGTGGTAAGCATGCAGGGCATTCACCAACCCACCCATATAGACTCAGTGGTAAGCATGCAGGGCATTCACCAACCCACCCATAAAGACTCAGTGGTAAGCATGCAGGGCATTCACCGACCCACCCATATAGACTCAGTGGTAAGCATGCAGGGCATTCACCAACCCACCCATAAAGACTCAGAGGGAAGCATGCAGGGCATTCACCAACCCACCCATATAGACTCAGAGGTAAGCTTGCAGGGCATTCACCAACCCACCCATATAGACTCAGAGGTAAGCATGCAGGGCATTCACCGACCCACCCATATAGACTCAGAGGTAAGCATGCAGGGCATTCACCAACCCACCCATATAGACTCAGAGGTAAGCATGCATGGCATTCACCAACCCTCACCAACCCACCCATATAGACTCAGAGGGAAGCATGCAGGGCATTCACCAACCCAAAAAGAGTTCTATCTGGAACCAAAAAGGGTTCTCCTACGGGGACAGCCGAAGAATCCTTTAGGAAACCTTTTTTTGTCTAAAAGTGTAGAGGTTGACACGGGAGTGAAAACCTATTCTTGTCCTGTCCTGTCAAATCTTTTCCCGTACTGTCCTGTTTCAGCAACTGCTCTATAACGACTGAACTTTCCTGTTCTGTCCCTGTGAAACTACTCCCCGTCCCGTGCTAATTTTACACACAGAAATCACAAATGCAAAAAATAATCTCGCCATAGCAACTGCTCCGTTTGGCTACTGTTCGGCGCTCACCAGACAGTATCCTGCCCTGCACACAGCTGATAACAACCACATTATCAGAGTTGGGCAATGAAGGCAACCCTTCCACTTACCCAGAGTTGGTTGAACTCAATTAATCTCTTGAAGGATTCATTCATTCACTGACTGTACGTTGGCATCTGAGGTAAAGTAGTGATTGCGCTGTGGCCATGGCTGTAACTGGAGCGAGGCGTGAGAGTGAGCTGATGGAAGAGGAGGGGTGAAATTACATCAACTAATGTATTAATATTAAGTAAACTATATTAGGCCTATTCACAGTTTTTAAATAAAATCTTCTACACATTACATATTCTCCCCACACACACACACACACACACACACACACACAAAAAAAAAACTCTGTTTATAACTGGTCCTGTACTGTCCATTCTGTCCTGTCCCAAACTTGATCCCTAGAACCAGAATCCCACAGGTTCCCCAATAGTTGATTTATTTATTTCACCACCCATTTGGGTTGCAAAAGTATAAATACTGTACATATCTTTCTCTCCAATTTTGTAATTGTCTCATCGCTGCAACTCCTCAATGGTCTCTGGAGGCAAAGGTTGAGTCTTGCATCCTCCGAAACATGACCCGCCAAACCACGTTTCTTTAACATCCGCCCGCTTAATAACCTGGAAGCCAGACGCACCAATGCATTGGAGGAAACACTGTTCGACTGACTACCGATGTCAGCGTGCATGCTCTGCACCACAAGGCATCGCTAGAGCGCAATGAGCCCAGTAGGTCCCACCGGCCAAACCTTCCCTTAACCCGGACGACGCTGCGCCAATTGTGCTCCGCCCTATGGGACTCCTGATCACAGCTGGTGATACAGCCCGGGATTGAACCAGGGTCTGTAGTGACACCTCTAGCACTGCAATGCAGTGCCTTAGTTTGCTGCGCCACTCGGGAGTCATGTTCCCGGGAGTCATGTTCCCGGAGTCCTGTCTCCGGAGTTCTGTCCCCCGGAGTCCTGTCCCCCGGGAGTCCTGTCCCCCGGAGTCCTGTCCCCGGGAGTCCTGTCCCCGGGAGTCCTGTCCCCCGGAGTCCTGTCCCCGGGAGTCCTGTCCCCGGAGTCCTGTCCTCGGGAGTCCTGTCCTCGGGAGTCCTGTTCCCCGGAGTCCTGTCCCCCGGAGTCCTGTCCCCGGGAGTCCTGTCCCCGGGAGTCCTGTCCCCGGGAGTCCTGTCCCCGGAGTCCTGTCCCCGGGAGTCCTGTCCCCGGGAGTCCTGTCCCCGGAGTCCTGTCCCCGGGAGTCCTGTCCCCGGAGTCCTGTCCCCGGAGTCCTGTCCCCGGGAGTCCTGTCCCCGGGAGTCCTGTCCTCGGACTCCTGTCCCCGGGAGTCCTGTACCCGGAGTCCTGTCCCCGGGAGTCCTGTCCCCGGGAGTCCTGTTCCCCGGAGTCCTGTCCCCGGGAGTCCTGTTCCCCGGAGTCCTGTCCCCGGGAGTCCTGTTCCCCGGAGTCCTGTCCCCGGGAGTCCTGTCCCCTGGAGTCCTGTTCCCGTGTCAACCGTTACCCTACACCTGTGGCTGATAAGTGTATCATTTAATTGTGTCTCTCTTATCCCCACCAGCCTGTGTGTCTAGCGGATTTCAAACAGATCAAGAGCATCAAGTGTTCATCTCAGAGTGACGGCAAAGCCCTCCTCAACCTGGACATAGACGGAGCCAGACAGGTACACATTAAAATAGATAAAGAAAACGTGTATTAGTACTGCTTAATCTGAACATGGACCGAGTCAGTCAGGTAAAACAAGGTAGTGAGGCCTTGGCCAACATTCACAAAGAGACTCAGAGTATTGACTAGAGATTCTAGTCAATTCTGACTAGAGACATAATGAATACAGTCTCTGAATTCTAACTAGAGACATAATGAATACAGGCTCTGAATTCTGACTAGAGACATGAATACAGGCTCTGAATTCTGACTAGAGACATAATGAATACAGTCTCTGAATTCTGACTAGAGACATAATGAATACAGGCTCTGAATTCTGACTAGAGACATAATGAATACAGTCTCTGAATTCTAACTAGAGACATAATGAATACAGGCTCTGAATTCTGACTAGAGACATGAATACAGGCTCTGAATTCTGACTAGAGACATAATGAATACAGGCTCTGAATTCTGACTAGAGACATAATGAATACAGTCTCTGAATTCTAACTAGAGACATAATGAATACAGGCTCTGAATTCTGACTAGAGACATGAATACAGGCTCTGAATTCTGACTAGAGACATAATGAATACAGTCTCTGAATTCTGACTAGAGACATAATGAATACAGGCTCTGAATTCTGACTAGAGACATAATGAATACAGTCTCTGAATTCTAACTAGAGACATAATGAATACAGGCTCTGAATTCTGACTAGAGACATGAATACAGGCTCTGAATTCTGACTAGAGACATAATGAATACAGTCTCTGAATTCTAACTAGAGACATAATGAATACAGTCTCTGAATTCTAACTAGAGACATAATGAATACAGTCTCTGAATTCTAACTAGAGACATAATGAATACAGTCTCTGAATTCTAACTAGAGACATAATGAATACAGGCTCTGAATTCTAACTAGAGACATAATGAATACAGTCTCTGAATTCTAACTAGAGACATGAATACAGGCTCTGAATTCTAACTAGAGACATAATGAATAAAGGCTCTGAATTCTAACTAGAGACATAATGAATACAGGCTCTGAATTCTGACTAGAGACATGAATACAGGCTCTGAATTCTGACTAGAGACATAATGAATACAGTCTATTCTAACTAGAGACATAATGAATAAGGTCTCTGAATTCTAACTAGAGACATAATGAATACAGGCTCTGAATTCTAACTAGAGACATAATGAATACAGGCTCTGAATTCTAACTAGAGACATAATGAATACAGGCTCTGAATTCTAACTAGAGACATAATGAATACAGTCTCTGAATTCTAACTAGAGACATAATGAATACAGGCTCTGAATTCTAACTAGAGACATAATGAATACAGGCTCTGAATTCTAACTAGAGACATAATGAATACAGGCTCTGAATTCTAACTAGAGACATAATGAATACAGTCTCTGAATTCTGACTAGAGACATAATGAATACAGTCTCTGAATTCTAACTAGAGACATAATGAATACAGTCTCTGAATTCTAACTAGAGACATAATGAATACAGGCTCTGAATTCTGACTAGAGACATAATGAATACAGTCTCTGAATTCTAACTAGAGACATAATGAATACAGGCTCTGAATTCTAACTAGAGACATAATGAATACAGGCTCTGAATTCTAACTAGAGACATAATGAATACAGGCTCTGAATTCTAACTAGAGACATAATGAATACAGGCTCTGAATTCTAACTAGAGACATGAATACAGGCTCTGAATTCTAACTAGAGACATGAATACAGGCTCTGAATTCTAACTAGAGACATAATGAATACAGGCTCTGAATTCTAACTAGAGACATGAATACAGGCTCTGAATTCTAACTAGAGACATGAATACAGGCTCTGAATTCTAACTAGAGACATAATGAATACAGTCTCTGAATTCTAACTAGAGACATAATGAATACAGGCTCTGAATTCTAACTAGAGACATAATGAATACAGTCTATTCTAACTAGAGACATAATGAATACAGTCTCTGAATTCTAACTAGAGACATAATGAATACAGTCTCTGAATTCTAACTAGAGACATAATGAATACAGTCTCTGAATTCTGACTAGAGACATAATGAATACAGTCTCTGAATTCTAACTAGAGACATGAATACAGGCTCTGAATTCTAACTAGAGACATAATGAATACAGTCTATTCTAACTAGAGACATAATGAATACAGTCTCTGAATTCTAACTAGAGACATAATGAATACAGTCTCTGAATTCTAACTAGAGACATAATGAATACAGGCTCTGAATTCTAACTAGAGACATAATGAATACAGGCTCTGAATTCTGACTAGAGACATGAATACAGGCTCTGAATTCTGACTAGAGACATAATGAATACAGTCTCTGAATTCTGACTAGAGACATAATGAATACAGTCTATTCTAACTAGAGACATAATGAATACAGTCTCTGAATTCTGACTAGAGACATAATGAATACAGTCTATTCTGACTAGAGACATGAATACAGGCTCTGAATTCTGACTAGAGACATAATGAATACAGTCTCTGAATTCTAACTAGAGACATAATGAATACAGTCTATTCTAACTAGAGACATAATGAATACAGTCTATTCTAACTAGAGACATAATGAATACAGTCTATTCTAACTAGAGACATAATGAATACAGGCTCTGAATTCTAACTAGAGACATAATGAATACAGGCTCTGAATTCTAACTAGAGACATGAATACAGGCTCTGAATTCTAACTAGAGACATAATGAATACAGTCTATTCTAACTAGAGACATAATGAATACAGTCTATTCTAACTAGAGACATAATGAATACAGTATATTCTAACTAGAGACATAATGAATACAGTCTATTCTAACTAGAGACATAATGAATACAGTCTATTCTAACTAGAGACATAATGAATACAGTCTATTCTAACTAGAGACATAATGAATACAGTCTATTCTAACTAGAGACATAATGAATACAGTCTATTCTAACTAGAGACATAATGAATACAGTCTATTCTGACTAGAGACATAATGAATACAGTCTATTCTAACTAGAGACATAATGAATACAGTCTATTCTAACTAGAGACATAATGAATACAGTCTATTCTGACTAGAGACATAATGAATACAGTCTATTCTAACTAGAGACATAATGAATACAGTCTATTCTAACTAGAGACATAATGAATACAGTCTATTCTAACTAGAGACATAATGAATACAGTCTCTGAATTCTAACTAGAGACATAATGAATACAGTCTATTCTAACTAGAGACATAATGAATACAGTCTATTCTAACTAGAGACATAATGAATACAGTATATTCTAACTAGAGACATAATGAATACAGTCTATTCTAACTAGAGACATAATGAATACAGTCTCTGAATTCTAACTAGAGACATAATGAATACAGTCTATTCTAACTAGAGACATAATGAATACAGTCTATTCTAACTAGAGACATAATGAATACAGTCTATTCTAACTAGAGACATAATGAATACAGTCTATTCTAACTAGAGACATAATGAATACAGTCTCTGAATTCTAACTAGAGACATAATGAATACAGTCTATTCTAACTAGAGACATAATGAATACAGTCTATTCTAACTAGAGACATAATGAATACAGTCTATTCTAACTAGAGACATAATGAATAAAGTCTATTCTAACTAGAGACATAATGAATACAGTCTATTCTAACTAGAGACATAATGAATACAGTCTCTGAATTCTAACTAGAGACATAATGAATACAGTCTATTCTAACTAGAGACATAATGAATACAGTCTATTCTAACTAGAGACATAATGAATACAGTCTATTCTAACTAGAGACATAATGAATACAGTCTCTGAATTCTAACTAGAGACATAATGAATACAGTCTATTCTAACTAGAGACATAATGAATACAGTCTATTCTAACTAGAGACATAATGAATACAGTCTATTCTAACTAGAGACATAATGAATACAGTCTATTCTAACTAGAGACATAATGAATACAGTCTCTGAATTCTAACTAGAGACATAATGAATACAGTCTATTCTAACTAGAGACATAATGAATACAGTCTATTCTAACTAGAGACATAATGAATACAGTCTATTCTAACTAGAGACATAATGAATACAGTCTATTCTAACTAGAGACATAATGAATACAGTCTATTCTGACTAGAGACATAATGAATACAGTCTATTCTGACTAGAGACATAATGAATACAGTCTATTCTAACTAGAGACATAATGAATACAGTCTATTCTAACTAGAGACATAATGAATACAGTCTATTCTAACTAGAGACATAATGAATACAGTCTATTCTGACTAGAGACATAATGAATACAGTCTATTCTAACTAGAGACATAATGAATACAGTCTATTCTAACTAGAGACATAATGAATACAGGCTCTGAATTCTAACTAGAGACATAATGAATACAGTCTCTGAAACTAGAGACATAATGAATACAGTCTCTAACTAGAACATAATGAATACTCTATTCTACTAGAGACATAATGAATACAGTCTATTCTAACTAGAGACATAATGAATACAGTCTATTCTAACTAGAGACATAATGAATACAGTCTATTCTAACTAGAGACATAATGAATACAGTCTATTCTAACTAGAGACATAATGAATACAGTCTATTCTAACTAGAGACATAATGAATACAGTCTCTAACTAGAGACATAATGAATACAGTCTATTCTAACTAGAGACATAATGAATACAGTCTATTCTAACTAGAGACATAATGAATACAGTCTAACTAGAGACATAATGAATACAGTCTATTCTAACTAGAGACATAATGAATACAGTCTATTCTAACTAGAGACATAATGAATACAGTCTCTGAATTCTAACTAGAGACATAATGAATACAGTCTATTCTAACTAGAGACATAATGAATACAGTCTATTCTAACTAGAGACATAATGAATACAGTCTATTCTAACTAGAGACATAATGAATAAAGTCTATTCTAACTAGAGACATAATGAATACAGTCTATTCTAACTAGAGACATAATGAATACAGTCTCTGAATTCTAACTAGAGACATAATGAATACAGTCTATTCTAACTAGAGACATAATGAATACAGTCTATTCTAACTAGAGACATAATGAATACAGTCTATTCTAACTAGAGACATAATGAATACAGTCTCTGAATTCTAACTAGAGACATAATGAATACAGTCTATTCTAACTAGAGACATAATGAATACAGTCTATTCTAACTAGAGACATAATGAATACAGTCTATTCTAACTAGAGACATAATGAATACAGTCTATTCTAACTAGAGACATAATGAATACAGTCTCTGAATTCTAACTAGAGACATAATGAATACAGTCTATTCTAACTAGAGACATAATGAATACAGTCTATTCTAACTAGAGACATAATGAATACAGTCTATTCTAACTAGAGACATAATGAATACAGTCTATTCTAACTAGAGACATAATGAATACAGTCTATTCTGACTAGAGACATAATGAATACAGTCTATTCTGACTAGAGACATAATGAATACAGTCTATTCTAACTAGAGACATAATGAATACAGTCTATTCTAACTAGAGACATAATGAATACAGTCTATTCTAACTAGAGACATAATGAATACAGTCTATTCTGACTAGAGACATAATGAATACAGTCTATTCTAACTAGAGACATAATGAATACAGTCTATTCTAACTAGAGACATAATGAATACAGGCTCTGAATTCTAACTAGAGACATAATGAATACAGTCTCTGAATTCTAACTAGAGACATAATGAATACAGTCTATTCTAACTAGAGACATAATGAATACAGTCTATTCTAACTAGAGACATAATGAATACAGTCTATTCTAACTAGAGACATAATGAATACAGTCTATTCTAACTAGAGACATAATGAATACAGTCTATTCTAACTAGAGACATAATGAATACAGTCTATTCTAACTAGAGACATAATGAATACAGTCTATTCTAACTAGAGACATAATGAATACAGTCTATTCTAACTAGAGACATAATGAATACAGTCTATTCTAACTAGAGACATAATGAATACAGTCTATTCTAACTAGAGACATAATGAATACAGGCTCTGAATTCTAACTAGAGACATAATGAATACAGTCTCTGAATTCTAACTAGAGAGCTGTGTCCGTAAGTCTTTGTTTTTACAAAACATTTTGATGGATGTGATCGTTGAGTTAAAAGCCTGCATCTTAAATAAATATTTTTCCCTGAAAGCCTATCAGTCTATCACCCCTATGACACAGTCTATCACCCCTATGACACAGTCTATCACCCCTATGACACAGTCTATCACCCCTATGACACAGTCTATCACCCCTATGACATTATAATGTTTGTATAGTGTTTGTAATGTGATTGTAATTGCAGTTATTGTCATTAACGTGAATGGTTTGTATCTTCTTCGTCAGCCTCTGTCTATCAACGTGACTAAGTTTGCGATGGCAGAAAACATGGTGGACCTTATTGACGGTTACTGTCGCTCTGAGCACGCCACTGACGAGTCGTTCATCGCTAGACCAAACAAAGGTAAGGGGGATCAGGAAGTCCCGGCCCTGTGAATGTTATGGTAAGAGAAACACTAGGGGGGATACACTGAAAGAGTGCATCACAACGGTCTAATACGATTTTCTCATCCCTCGTAAGTCTATTGAACCAATGTGACTTCTTATGTGACCCCACAGATGCCAATTTACGAAGTTCCCTGCCAGACCTTCCCACGAAGTGAGTGGATTCACTGTCTCTTGAACAAGGCTTAATATTTTGGGATTTTATGTCATTTCCATATCAAGTCGTTTTGCTGAAACCAAACTGGAATATTTAGTACTTGTTGAAACATGGGATGTATTAGACATGATGCTGTCAGATAGATGTACCATAGAGACAGGCAGTGTTACTGGACATGATGCTGTCAGATAGATGTATCATAGAGACAGGCAGTGTTACTAGACATGATGCTGTCAGATGTACCATAGAGACAGGCAGTGTTACTAGACATGATGCTGTCAGATAGATGTACCATAGAGACAGGCAGTGTTACTGGACATGATGCTTTCAGATAGATGTACCATAGAGACAGGCAGTGTTACTGGACATGATGCTGTCAGATAGATGTATCATAGAGACAGGCAGTGTTACTGGACATGATGCTGTCAGATGTATCATAGAGACAGGCAGTGTTACTGGACTTGATGCTGTCAGATAGATGTACCATAGAGACAGGCAGTGTTACTAGACATGATGCTGTCAGATAGATGTATCATAGAGACAGGCAGTGTTACTAGACATGATGCTGTCAGATAGATGTATCATAGAGACAGGCAGTGTTACTAGACATGATGCTGTCAGATAGATGTACCATAGAGACAGGCAGTGTTACTGGACATGATGCTGTCAGATAGATGTATCATAGAGACAGGCAGTGTTACTAGACATGATGCTGTCAGATAGATGTACCATAGAGACAGGCAGTGTTACTGGACATGATGCTGTCAGATGTATCATAGAGACAGGCAGTGTTACTATACATGATGCTGTCAGATGTATCAAAGAGACAGGCAGTGTTACTGGACATGATGCTGTCAGATAGATGTAT
This sequence comes from Oncorhynchus nerka, assembly GCF_034236695.1. NCBI lineage: Eukaryota > Metazoa > Chordata > Actinopteri > Salmoniformes > Salmonidae > Oncorhynchus > Oncorhynchus nerka. The sequence goes on along the minus strand of NC_088419.1, from coordinate 5,817,804 downwards.
CATAGAGACAGGCAGTGTTACTAGACATGATGCTGTCAGATGTACCATAGAGACAGGCAGTGTTACTAGACATGATGCTGTCAGATGTACCATAGAGACAGGCAGTGTTACTAGACATGATGCTGTCAGATAGATGTATCATAGAGACAGGCAGTGTTACTAGACATGATGCTGTCAGATGTACCATAGAGACAGGCAGTGTTACTAGACATGATGCTGTCAGATAGATGTACCATAGAGACAGGCAGTGTTACTGGACATGATGCTTTCAGATAGATGTACCATAGAGACAGGCAGTGTTACTGGACATGATGCTGTCAGATAGATGTATCATAGAGACAGGCAGTGTTACTGGACATGATGCTGTCAGATGTACCATAGAGACAGGCAGTGTTACTGGACATGATGCTGTCAGATGTATCATAGAGACAGGCAGTGTTACTGGACATGATGCTGTCAGATAGATGTACCATAGAGACAGGCAGTGTTACTAGACATGATGCTGTCAGATAGATGTACCATAGAGACAGGCAGTGTTACTGGACATGATGCTGTCAGATAGATGTATCATAGAGACAGGCAGTGTTACTAGACATGATGCTGTCAGATGTACCATAGAGACAGGCAGTGTTACTAGACATGATGCTGTCAGATAGATGTACCATAGAGACAGGCAGTGTTACTGGACATGATGCTTTCAGATAGATGTACCATAGAGACAGGCAGTGTTACTGGACATGATGCTGTCAGATAGATGTATCATAGAGACAGGCAGTGTTACTGGACATGATGCTGTCAGATGTATCATAGAGACAGGCAGTGTTACTGGACATGATGCTGTCAGATAGATGTACCATAGAGACAGGCAGTGTTACTAGACATGATGCTGTCAGATAGATGTATCATAGAGACAGGCAGTGTTACTAGACATGATGCTGTCAGATAGATGTATCATAGAGACAGGCAGTGTTACTAGACATGATGCTGTCAGATAGATGTACCATAGAGACAGGCAGTGTTACTGGACATGATGCTGTCAGATAGATGTATCATAGAGACAGGCAGTGTTACTAGACATGATGCTGTCAGATAGATGTACCATAGAGACAGGCAGTGTTACTGGACATGATGCTGTCAGATGTATCATAGAGACAGGCAGTGTTACTATACATGATGCTGTCAGATGTATCAAAGAGACAGGCAGTGTTACTGGACATGATGCTGTCAGATAGATGTATCATAGAGACAGGCAGTGTTACTAGACATGATGCTGTCAGATGTACCATAGAGACAGGCAGTGTTACTAGACATGATGCTGTCAGATGTACCATAGAGACAGGTAGTGTTACTAGACATGATGCTGTCAGATAGATGTACCATAGAGACAGGCAGTGTTACTAGACATGATGCTGTCAGATAGAAGTACCATAGAGACAGGCAGTGTTACTAGACATGATGCTGTCAGATAGAAGTACCATAGAGACAGGCAGTGTTACGGGACATGATGCTGTCAGATGTATCATAGAGACAGGCAGTGTTACTAGACATGATGCTGTCAGATAGATGTACCATAGAGACAGGCAATGTTACTAGACATGATGCTGTCAGATAGAAGTACCATAGAGACAGGCAGTGTTACTAGACATGATGCTGTCAGATAGAAGTACCATAGAGACAGGCAGTGTTACTAGACATGATGCTGTCAGATAGAAGTACCATAGAGACAGGCAGTGTTACTGGACATGATGCTGTCAGATGTATCATAGAGACAGGCAGTGTTACTAGACATGATGCTGTCAGATAGATGTACCATAGAGACAGGCAGTGTTACTAGACATGATGCTGTCAGATAGAAGTACCATAGAGACAGGCATGTTACTGGACATGATGCTGTCAGATGTATCATAAAGACAGGCAGTGTTACTAGACATGATGCTGTCAGATAGATGTACCATAGAGACAGGCAGTGTTACTAGACATGATGCTGTCAGATAGATGTATCATAGAGACAGGCAGTGTTACTAGACATGATGCTGTCAGATAGATGTACCATAGAGACAGGCAGTGTTACTAGACATGATGCTGTCAGATAGATGTACCATAGAGACAGGCAGTGTTACTGGACATGATGCTGTCAGATGTATCATAGAGACAGGCATTGTTACTAGACATGATGCTGTCAGATAGATGTACCATAGAGACAGGCAGTGTTACTAGACATGATGCTGTCAGATAGATGTACCATAGAGACAGGCAGTGTTACTAGACATGATGCTGTCAGATAGATGTACCATAGAGACAGGCAGTGTTACTAGACATGATGCTGTCAGATAGATGTATCATAGAGACAGGCAGTGTTACTAGACATGATGCTGTCAGATGTATCATAGAGACAGGCAGTGTTACTAGACATGATGCTGTCAGATGTACAAAATAGAGACGGGCAGTGTTACTAGACATGATGCTGTCAGATAGATGTACCATAGAGACAGGCAGTGTTATTAGACATGATGCTGTCAGATAGATGTATCATAGAGACAGGCAGTGTTACTAGACATGATGCTGTCAGATAGATGTATCATAGAGACAGGCAGTGTTACTGGACATGATGCTGTCAGATGTATCATAGAGACAGGCAGTGTTACTAGACATGATGCTGTCAGATAGATGTATCATAGAGACAGGCAGTGTTACTAGACATGATGCTGTCAGATGTATCATAGAGACAGGCAGTGTTACTAGACATGATGCTGTCAGATAGATGTATCATAGAGACAGGCAGTGTTACTAGACATGATGCTGTCAGATGTACCATAGAGACAGGTAGTGTTACTAGACATGATGCTGTCAGATAGATGTACCATAGAGACAGGCAGTGTTACTAGACATGATGCTGTCAGATAGAAGTACCATAGAGACAGGCAGTGTTACTAGACATGATGCTGTCAGATAGAAGTACCATAGAGACAGGCAGTGTTACTGGACATGATGCTGTCAGATGTATCATAGAGACAGGCAGTGTTACTAGACATGATGCTGTCAGATAGATGTACCATAGAGACAGGCAATGTTACTAGACATGATGCTGTCAGATAGAAGTACCATAGAGACAGGCAGTGTTACTAGACATGATGCTGTCAGATAGAAGTACCATAGAGACAGGCAGTGTTACTAGACATGATGCTGTCAGATAGAAGTACCATAGAGACAGGCAGTGTTACTGGACATGATGCTGTCAGATGTATCATAGAGACAGGCAGTGTTACTAGACATGATGCTGTCAGATAGATGTACCATAGAGACAGGCAGTGTTACTAGACATGATGCTGTCAGATAGAAGTACCATAGAGACAGGCATGTTACTGGACATGATGCTGTCAGATGTATCATAAAGACAGGCAGTGTTACTAGACATGATGCTGTCAGATAGATGTACCATAGAGACAGGCAGTGTTACTAGACATGATGCTGTCAGATAGATGTATCATAGAGACAGGCAGTGTTACTAGACATGATGCTGTCAGATAGATGTACCATAGAGACAGGCAGTGTTACTAGACATGATGCTGTCAGATAGATGTACCATAGAGACAGGCAGTGTTACTGGACATGATGCTGTCAGATGTATCATAGAGACAGGCATTGTTACTAGACATGATGCTGTCAGATAGATGTACCATAGAGACAGGCAGTGTTACTAGACATGATGCTGTCAGATAGATGTACCATAGAGACAGGCAGTGTTACTAGACATGATGCTGTCAGATAGATGTATCATAGAGACAGGCAGTGTTACTAGACATGATGCTGTCAGATGTATCATAGAGACAGGCAGTGTTACTAGACATGATGCTGTCAGATGTACAAAATAGAGACGGGCAGTGTTACTAGACATGATGCTGTCAGATAGATGTACCATTGAGACAGGCAGTGTTATTAGACATGATGCTGTCAGATAGATGTATCATAGAGACAGGCAGTGTTACTAGACATGATGCTGTCAGATAGATGTATCATAGAGACAGGCAGTGTTACTGGACATGATGCTGTCAGATGTATCATAGAGACAGGCAGTGTTACTGGACATGATGCTGTCAGATAGATGTATCATAGAGACAGGCAGTGTTACTGGACATGATGCTGTCAGATGTATCATAGAGACAGGCAGTGTTACTGGACATGATGCTGTCAGATAGATGTACCATAGAGACAGGCAGTGTTACTAGACATGATGCTGTCAGATAGATGTATCATAGAGACAGGCAGTGTTACTAGACATGATGCTGTCAGATAGATGTATCATAGAGACAGGCAGTGTTACTAGACATGATGATGTCAGATAGATGTACCATAGAGACAGGCAGTGTTACTGGACATGATGCTGTCAGATAGATGTATCATAGAGACAGGCAGTGTTACTAGACATGATGCTGTCAGATAGATGTACCATAGAGACAGGCAGTGTTACTGGACATGATGCTGTCAGATGTATCATAGAGACAGGCAGTGTTACTATACATGATGCTGTCAGATGTATCAAAGAGACAGGCAGTGTTACTGGACATGATGCTGTCAGATAGATGTATCATAGAGACAGGCAGTGTTACTAGACATGATGCTGTCAGATGTACCATAGAGACAGGCAGTGTTACTAGACATGATGCTGTCAGATGTACCATAGAGACAGGTAGTGTTACTAGACATGATGCTGTCAGATAGATGTACCATAGAGACAGGCAGTGTTACTAGACATGATGCTGTCAGATAGAAGTACCATAGAGACAGGCAGTGTTACTAGACATGATGCTGTCAGATAGAAGTACCATAGAGACAGGCAGTGTTACCGGACATGATGCTGTCAGATGTATCATAGAGACAGGCAGTGTTACTAGACATGATGCTGTCAGATAGATGTACCATAGAGACAGGCAATGTTACTAGACATGATGCTGTCAGATAGAAGTACCATAGAGACAGGCAGTGTTACTAGACATGATGCTGTCAGATAGAAGTACCATAGAGACAGGCATGTTACTGGACATGATGCTGTCAGATGTATCATAAAGACAGGCAGTGTTACTAGACATGATGCTGTCAGATAGATGTACCATAGAGACAGGCAGTGTTACTAGACATGATGCTGTCAGATAGATGTATCATAGAGACAGGCAGTGTTACTAGACATGATGCTGTCAGATAGATGTACCATAGAGACAGGCAGTGTTACTAGACATGATGCTGTCAGATAGATGTACCATAGAGACAGGCAGTGTTACTGGACATGATGCTGTCAGATGTATCATAGAGACAGGCATTGTTACTAGACATGATGCTGTCAGATAGATGTACCATAGAGACAGGCAGTGTTACTAGACATGATGCTGTCAGATAGATGTACCATAGAGACAGGCAGTGTTACTAGACATGATGCTGTCAGATAGATGTACCATAGAGACAGGCAGTGTTACTAGACATGATGCTGTCAGATAGATGTATCATAGAGACAGGCAGTGTTACTAGACATGATGCTGTCAGATGTATCATAGAGACAGGCAGTGTTACTAGACATGATGCTGTCAGATGTACAAAATAGAGACGGGCAGTGTTACTAGACATGATGCTGTCAGATAGATGTACCATAGAGACAGGCAGTGTTATTAGACATGATGCTGTCAGATAGATGTATCATAGAGACAGGCAGTGTTACTAGACATGATGCTGTCAGATAGATGTATCATAGAGACAGGCAGTGTTACTGGACATGATGCTGTCAGATGTATCATAGAGACAGGCAGTGTTACTAGACATGATGCTGTCAGATAGATGTATCATAGAGACAGGCAGTGTTACTAGACATGATGCTGTCAGATGTATCATAGAGACAGGCAGTGTTACTAGACATGATGCTGTCAGATAGATGTATCATAGAGACAGGCAGTGTTACTAGACATGATGCTGTCAGATGTACCATAGAGACGGGCAGTGTTACTAGACATGATGCTGTCAGATAGATGTATCATAGAGACAGGCAGTGTTACTAGACATGATGCTGTCAGATGTATCATAGAGACAGGCAGTGTTACTAGACATTATGCTGTCAGATATATGTATCATAGAGACAGGCAGTGTTACTAGACATGATGCTGTCAGATAGATGTATCATAGAGACAGGCAGTGTTACTAGACATGATGCTGTCAAATAGATGTACCATAGAGACAGGCAGTGTTACTGGACATGATGCTGTCAGATAGATGTATCATAGAGACAGGCAGTGTTACTAGACATGATGCTGTCAGATGTACCATAGAGACAGGCAGTGTTACTAGACATGATGCTGTCAGATGTATCATAGAGACAGGCAGTGTTACTAGACATGATGCTGTCAGATGTACCATAGAGACGGGCAGTGTTACTAGACATGATGCTGTCAGATAGATGTATCATAGAGACAGGCAGTGTTACTAGACATGATGCTGTCAAATAGATGTACCATAGAGACAGGCAGTGTTACTGGACATGATGCTGTCAGATGTATCATAGAGACAGGCAGTGTTACTAGACATGATGCTGTCAGATAGATGTATCATAGAGACAGGCAGTGTTACTAGACATGATGCTGTCAGATAGATGTATCATAGAGACAGGCAGTGTTACTAGACATGATGCTGTCAAATAGATGTACCATAGAGACAGGCAGTGTTACTGGACATGATGCTGTCAGATGTATCATAGAGACAGGCAGTGTTACTAGACATGATGCTGTCAGATGTATCATAGAGACAGGCAGTGTTACTAGACATGATGCTGTCAGATAGATGTATCATAGAGACAGGCAGTGTTACTAGACATGATGCTGTCAGATAGATGTATCATAGAGACAGGCAGTGTTACTAGACATGATGCTGTCAGATAGATGTATCATAGAGACAGGCAGTGTTACTAGACATGATGCTGTCAGATGTACCATAGAGACAGGCAGTGTTACTAGACATGATGCTGTCAGATAGATGTATCATAGAGACAGGCAGTGTTACTAGACATGATGCTGTCAGATAGATGTATCATAGAGACAGGCAGTGTTACTAGACATGATGCTGTCAGATAGATGTATCATAGAGACAGGCAGTGTTACTAGACATGATGCTGTCAGATGTACCATAGAGACAGGCAGTGTTACTAGACATGATGCTGTCAGATAGATGTATCATAGAGACAGGCAGTGTTACTAGACATGATGCTGTCAGATAGATGTATCATAGAGGCAGGCAGTGTTACTAGACATGATGCTGTCAAATAGATGTACCATAGAGACAGGCAGTGTTACTGGACATGATGCTGTCAGATGTATCATAGAGACAGGCAGTGTTACTAGACATGATGCTGTCAGATAGATGTATCATAGAGACAGGCAGTGTTACTAGACATGATGCTGTCAGATGTACCATAGAGACGGGCAGTGTTACTAGACATGATGCTGTCAGATAGATGTATCATAGAGACAGGCAGTGTTACTAGACATGATGCTGTCAGATAGATGTATCATAGAGACAGGCAGTGTTACTAGACATGATGCTGTCAAATAGATGTACCATAGAGACAGGCAGTGTTACTGGACATGATGCTGTCAGATGTATCATAGAGACAGGCAGTGTTACTAGACATGATGCTGTCAAATAGATGTACCATAGAGACAGGCAGTGTTACTGGACATGATGCTGTCAGATGTATCATAGAGACAGGCAGTGTTACTAGACATGATGCTGTCAGATATATGTATCATAGAGACAGGCAGTGTTACTAGACATGATGCTGTCAGATAGATGTATCATAGAGACAGGCAGTGTTACTAGACATGATGCTGTCAGATAGATGTATCATAGAGACAGGCAGTGTTACTAGACATGATGCTGTCAGATGTATCATAGAGACAGGCAGTGTTACTAGACATGATGCTGTCAGATAGATGTATCATAGAGACAGGCAGTGTTACTAGACATGATGCTGTCAGATGTATCATAGAGACAGGCAGTGTTACTAGACATGATGCTGTCAGATAGATGTATCATAGAGACAGGCAGTGTTACTAGACATGATGCTGTCAGATAGATGTACCATAGAGACAGGCAGTGTTACTGTAACAGTGTGCCTGGTGTATTGAGGAGCTACCTCAAACCCAGGATTGATGATCTTCTCCTCTCCTCCTCTGGCTGTCTCTCCTCTGTAGTCAAACGGAGAACACGGACTCCTTCAGATATAGCATGGGTGAGTTTTCATCTACCACGACTGACTTCATCTTTGTTTTACTAATATTATGAATAATTTGTGCATTACAGTGGCTGTTTTGAATTGTTTGAAACTAGTACTGTAGGGACAGGGCTACACTATATGTTTTCAAGTTGACCCATCTGTTTTTAACACAAACTGACATCATCAAATACTGTCCATCATTCAGGTTCTGACATCTACGCTGAGATTGACGAACGACCAAAGTCTGGTAAGTAGAGACGCACTCTTTATCAGGATGGAAGACACTTATAGCATAGTATCTAAGGAGCCTGATGTCTCTGCACTCTTTGTCAGGATGGAAGACACTTATATCATAGTATCTAAGGAGCCTGATGTCTCTGCACTCTTTATCAGGATGGAAGACACTTATAGCATAGTATCTAAGAAGCCTGATGTCTCTGCACTCTTTATCAGGATGGAAGACACTTATATCATAGTATCTAAGGAGCCTGATGTCTCTGCACTCTTTATCAGGATGGAAGACACTTATAGCATAGTATCTAAGGAGCCTAATGTCTCTGTACTCTTTATCAGGATGGAAGACACTTATAGCATAGTATCTAAGGAGCCTGATGTCTCTGCACTCTTTATCAGGATGGAAGACACTTATAGCATAGTATCTAAGGAGCCTGATGTCTCTGTACTCTTTATCAGTATGTATGGAAGACACTTATAGCATAGTATCTAAGGAGCCTGATGTCTCTGCACTCTTTATCAGGATGGAAGACACTTATAGCATAGTATCTAAGGAGCCTGATGTAGACTTTTACAGTCTATATTCTATGTTCTATTCTATGTTCTAAACTCTATGTTCTATACTGTATGTTCTATACTTTATGTTCTATACTCTATGTTCTAAACTCTATGTTCCATACTTTATGTTCTATACTGTATGTTCTCTATACTCTATGTTCTATACTTTACGTTATCTGTACTCTATGTTCTGTACTCTACGTTATCTGTACTCTATGTTCTCTATACTCTATGCTCTATAATCTACGTTATATGTACTCTATGTTCTCTATACTCTATGCTCTATACTCTACGTTATATGTACTCTATGTTCTCTATACTCTATGTTATATGTACTCTACGTTCTCTATACTCTACGTTATCTATACTCTACGTTATCTATACTCTATGCTCTATAATCTACGTTATATGTACTCTATGTTCTCTATACTCTATGCTCTATAATCTACGTTATATGTACTCTATGTTCTCTATACTCTATGCTCTACACTCTACGTTATCTGTACTATACGTTATCTATACTCTACGTTATCTATACTCTACGTTATCTATACTCTACGTTATCTATACTCTATGCTCTATAATCTACGTTATATGTACTCTATGTTCTCTATACTCTATGCTCTATAATCTACGTTATATGTACTCTATGTTCTCTATACTCTATGTTATCTATAATCTACGTTATATGTACTCTATGTTCTCTATACTCTATGCTCTATACTCTACGTTATATGTACTCTATGTTCTCTATACTCTATGTTTTCTATACTCTATGCTCTATAATCTACGTTATCTGTACTCTACGTTATCTATACTCTACGTTATCTGTACTCTATGCTCTATAATCTACGTTATATGTACTCTATGTTCTCTATACTCTATGCTCTATACTCTACGTTATCTGTACTCTATGTTCTATACTCTATATTCTATAGTTGAAGTTGGAAGTTTACATACACTTAGGTTGGAGTCATGAAAACACGTTTTTCAACCACTCCACAAATTTCTTGTTAACAAACTATAGTTTTGGCAAGTTGGTTAGGACATCTACTTTGTGCATGACACAATTGTTTACAGACAGATTATTTCACTTATAATTCACTGTATCACAATTCCAGTGGGTCAGAAGTTTACATACACTAAGTTGACTGTGCCTTTACACAGCTTGGAAAATTCCAGAAAATTATGTCATGGCTTTAGAAGCTTCTGACATCATTTGAGTCAATTGGAGGTGTACCTGTGGATGTATTTCAAGGCCTACCTTCAAACTCACTGCCTCTTTGCTTCAAATCATGGGAAAATCAAAGGAAATCAGAAAATAAATTGTAGAGCTCCACAAATCTGGTTCATCCTTGGGAGCAATTCCCAAATGCCTGAAGGTACCACGTTCATCTGTACAAACAATAGTATGCAAGTATAAACACCATGGGACCATGCAGCCGTCATACTGCTCAGGAAGGAGACACGTTCTGTCTCCTAGAGATGAACGTACTTTGGTGTGAAAAGTGCAAATCAATCCCAGAACAACAGCAAAGGACCTTGTGAAGATGCTGGAGGAAACAGGTACAAAAGTATCTATAGCCACAGTAAAACGAGTCCTACATCGACATAACCTGAAAGGCCACTCAGCAAGGAAGAAGCCACTGCTTCAAAACCACCATAAAAAAGCCAGACTACGGTTTGCAACTAAACATGGGGACAAAGATCGTACTTTTTGGAGAAATGTTCTTTGGTCGGATGAAACACAAATAGAACTGTTTGGCCATAATGACCATCATTATGTTTAGAGGAAAAAGGGGGAGGCTTGCAAGCCGAAGTACACCATCCCAACCATGAAGCACGAGGGTGGCAGCATCATGTTCTGGGGGTGCTTTGCTGCAGGAAGGACTGGTGCACTTCACAAAATAGATGGCATCATGAGGACGGAAAATCATGTGGATTTATTGAAGCAACATCTCAAGACATTAGCCAGGAAGTTAAAGCTTGGTTGCAAATGGGTCTTCCAAATGAACAATGACCCCAAGCGTACTTCCAAAGTTGTGGCAAAATGGCTTAAAGGCAACAAAGTCAAGGTATTGGAGTGGCCATCACAAAGCCCTGACCTCAATCCTATAGAACATTTGTGGGCAGAACTGAAAAAGCATGTGCGAGCAAGGAGGCCTACAAACCTGACTCAGTTACACCAGCTCTGCCAGGAGGAATGGGCCAAAATTCACCCAACTTATTGTGGGTAGCTTGTGGAAGGCTACCTGAAACGTTTGACCCAAGTTATACAATTTAAAGGCAATGCTACTAAATACTAAGTGTGTAAACTTCTGACCCACTGGGAATGTGATGAAAGAAATAAAAGCTGAAATAAATCATTCTCTCTACTATTATTCTGACATTTCGCATTCTTAAAATCAAGTGGGTCAGACTGACCTAACTGACCTAAGACAGGGAATTTAGACTAGGATTAAATGTCAGGAATTGTGGAAAAACTGAGTTGAATTGTATTTGGCTAAGGTGTATGTAAACTTCCAACTTCAACTGTATGTGCTGTATTCTACATTCTCTCCATTAAGCTCTATATTCTGTGTTCTGTTTTCTATGTTCTGTATTCTATGTTCTATTTTCTATATTCTGTAACTAGGTTATTTACTCTATGTTCTATATTGTATTATCTATTTTCTATACTCTAGGTTCTATATTCTATGTTCTATACTCTAGGTTCTATATTCTAGGTTCTATATGTTGTGTTCTGTTCTCTATGTTCTGTATTCTATCCTCTTTACTCTAGGTTCTATGTTATATGTTCTATAACTCTAGGTTCTATACTCTAGGTTCTATGCTCTGTATTCTATGTTCTGTACTCTATGTTCTATGTTCCATTTTCTATAGTCTAATTCCATGGCAGCCACTCATTGTGTTGTTGTATACTTGGTTCCAGTGGTGAAGTATGGAATTGACAGACATGACATTGTTCTGGGACGGATACTTGGCGAGGGGTTTTTCGGGGAGGTCTATGAAGGAATGTACAAGAAATCGGCAAGTATATCTCCCGACACCCTACTCGCACAGTCAGTTATAACACCTCAAATGTTCTAGATAACTAGGTAAAATATTTATCTCACTAATTTTGTGTGTGTGTGTGTGTGTGTGTGTGTGTGTGTGTGTGTGTGTGTGTGTGTTTCTGAAACAGAATGGGGAGAGGCTAAGCGTGGCGGTGAAGACCTGTAAAGACTGTTCACCTGACGTCATGGAGAAGTTCATGAGTGAAGCAGGTACACATCAAATACTGATCACGCGTCTTCTTCGTCACTTCTCCAACTCACTGGTCTTGTAGTTAGAATGGTTGCACTGAGATTGGAAGGTTGAGAGTTCAAACCTCGGATTGATTGGAAGGTTGAGAGTTCAAACCTCAGTTTGATTGGAAGGTTGAGAGTTAAATCCTCGGTTTGATTGGAAGGTTGAGAGTTCAAACCTCGGTTTGATTGGAAGGTTGAGAGTTCAAACCTCGGTTTGATGGGAAGGTTGAGAGTTCAAACCTCGGTTTGATGGGAAGGTTGAGAGTTCAAACCTCGGTTTGATGGGAAGGTTGAGAGTTCAAACCTCGGTTTGATGGGAAGGTTGAGAGTTCAAACCTCGGTTTGATTGGAAGGTTGAGAGTTCAAACCTCGGTTGGATTGGAAGGTTGAGAGTTCAAACCTCGGTTGGATTGGAAGGTTGAGAGTCAAACACTCTTAGAAAAAACGGATTCCAAAAGGGTTCTTTGACCATCCCCCAGAGGAGAACCCTTTTTGGTTCCAGGTAGAACTATTTTAGGTTCCATGTCGAACTCTCTGGGGACAGGGGTTCTACATGGAACCCAATATGGTTCTACCTGGAACCGAAAGGGTTCTTCAAAGGGTTCTCTGATGGAGACAGCCAAAGAACCCTTTTAGGATCTAGATAGCACCCTTTTTTTCTAAGAGTGTACCAAATACAAAAAATGGGACCCGATTTAGTCTCCGTTTGGCACTCAGCATTGAGATAGATTGGGGGTAAGGCCCTGCATCCTGTCCAGAGGGTGTACTGGTACATCAAGCTGCCTCACTACAGAAACAGGAGATAGACTAGTGTCCTGTCCAGGGGGTGTACTGTACATCAAGCTGTCTCACTACAGAAACAGGAGATGGACTAGTGTCCTGTCCAGGGGGTGTCCAGGGGGTGTCCTGTACATCAAGCTGTCTCACTACAGAAACAGGAGACAGACGAGTGTACTGTCCAGGGGGTGTCCTGTACATCAAGCTGCCTCATGCTACAGTAACAGGAGATAGACTAGTGTCCTGTCCAAGGGGTGTCCTGTACATCATGCTGCCTCACTACAGAAACAGGAGATAGACTAGTGTCCTGTCCAGGGGCTGTCCTGTACATCAAGCTGTCTCACTACAGAAACAGGAGACAGACTAGTGTACTGTCCAGGGGGTGTCCTGTACATCAAGCTGCCTCATGCTACAGAAACAGGAGATAGACTAGTGTCTGTTTCTGCTTATGGCCTTACAAAGAGTTGGTTGAGAGCAGTCAGCTTCGTTCTGATGAGAACTTTCTTGGTAGATAGTATGGTCTGCAGCTTATCATAAGGCACTCTATCTCAGGTGAGCAACACCTTGAGACTTCTATTAATATTAGACAGCTGTTATTGACAAATAGACACACACCCCCACCTCCCGTCTTACCAGAGGTAGTGTCTCTGTTCTGCCGGTGTGTGGAAAATCCCGCTATTGTCTGTATCGTCGTTCAGACACGTCTCGGTGAAACATAGGATGTTACAGTGTTTAATGCCCCGTTGGGTAGGATAATCTTAATCGTAAGGTCATCAATATTATTTTCCAATGAAACGTTAGTAAGTTTACCTTACACGCCTCTGGATTCTCCGCCCGATCTGCGGCCCCTTTTACGGCGTCTTTTCTTCATGCAAAAGCCTTGGATCTGATATCCTTTTCGTCGGGACTCGTTAAAGGAAAACGTTTCTTCCAGTCAGAGGTGAGGAATCGCTTTTCTGACGTTCCGAAGTTATTTTTGGGTCATAAGAGACGACGGTAGCAGCAACATTATGTACACAATAAGTAAAAGAAATACGTTTCACAAAACGCAATTTAAAAAAAAATGTGCATAATTGGTTGGGAGAATGTAAAACCTCATTCATGTTCTTCGGCGTCATCTTTACCAACTGGTGAGGCTGAAATGTCAGCCGGTCCTCTCAAACTGCTCTTACACTAAAAGGATGCTATCATAATTTTCACAATTTCACAATATTATTCCAACCATCTAGTGTGAATATATATGAATATGTGTGAGTATATATATATATATAAAATAGTCAAATCAATTTTTTTATGGGATTGGGACTTTAATAAGTAAGTATGTCTCACTGTCGTAAGTAGCTTTCATATGCAAATTGAAGGAAAAGTTGAATTGTTAAACTTGTCCATTCTCCAGTGATCATGAAGAACCTGAACCACCCCCACATCGTCAGTCTGATCGGTGTCATAGAGGCGAACCCTGTCTGGATCGTGATGGAGCTCTACCAGTATGGAGAGGTGAGAGACCCGACAGCCACGTTATACGTTATTTAAGCCAGGATGATGTCATAAAGGGAGAGTTTACTATAAACTTTACTTTATTGGTAAAAAAAAAAAAAATTGTCCTGGGATTCAAACTAGCATCCCTTTCGATGTACTGACCTCTAACCTCTAGGCCGGCCACACTCAACAGGCAGATCGTGTTCTGGATGCGGACCCAAAACGGGTTTTTACCCTGCCGTTAATACGGAAATAATTAATAATAAAAAAAAATACAAATAAATGAGGAACTCTTGGTAGTTGTAATAATAGTATGGTGTAATTTTGAAATTCGGTTGCATGGGCAGTTTTCCTCTTATGTCATTCTGACAGACCTTTAAAGAGCTGTTATAACCTGTTATAACCTGTTTATAACCTGTTTATAACCTGTCAGTAATGTCCAGTTGTTAAACTAGCAGGCTAACCAGCTACCTACAGCTACCCCCCTACTGATTCTGTTGAGTCACTCAGGTATCATATAAACACACATAGAGTCATGGCAACATGTAGAATTGCTGGAAATTTGCTTTAGACTGCAATATTTTCTCTCCTCCAACAAGAGGGGTTTGAACAGTTTTGGGGTCGCAAGGTAGGGATTTGTTACCACGCCGATAAATGACAGTATCCATGCCGACCTTTGCCACCGAGGACATTTGTGTGACCGGTCCTTCTCAAATAGGAGGTGGGTTCCTCCTCTCTAGGCTACTTGCCGTCTGCCATCCCATAATTCTGTTATTTTTGTTTTTCAGCTTAAGAACTACCTAGCAGAGAACAAGAACAAACTCACGAACATAACGCTAGTTCTCTTCAGCCTGCAGATCTGCAAAGCTCTAGTCTACCTAGAGGGAATCAACATGGTGCACAGGTAGGTCTACCTAGACTAGAGGGAATCAACATGGTGCACAGGTAGGTCTACCTAGAGGGAATCAACATGGTGCACAGGTAGGTCTACCTAGACTAGAGGGAATCAACATGGTGCACAGGTAGGTCTACCCAGACTAGAGGGAAGCAACATGGTGCACAGGTAGGTCTACCTAGACTAGAGGGAATCAACATGGTGCACAGGTAGGTCTACCTAGAGGGAATCAACATGGTGCACAGGTAGGTCTACCTAGACTAGAGGGAATCAACATGGTGCACAGGTAGGTCTACCTAGACTAGAGGGAATCAACATGGTGCACAGGTAGGTCTACCTAGACTAGAGGGAATCAACATGGTGCACAGGTAGGTCTACCTAGAGGGAATCAACATGGTGCACAGGTAGGTCTACCTAGACTAGAGGGAATCAACATGGTGCACAGGTAGGTCTACCCAGACTAGAGGGAATCAACATGGTGCACAGGTAGGTCTACCTAGACTAGAGGGAATCAACATGGTGCACAGGTAGGTCTACCTAGACTAGAGGGAATCAACATGGTGCACAGGTAGGTCTACCTAGACTAGAGGGAATCAACATGGTGCACAGGTAGGTCTACCTAGACTAGAGGGAATCAACATGGTGCACAGGTAGGTCTACCTAGACTAGAGGGAATCAACATGGTGCACAGGTAGGTCTACCTAGACTAGAGGGAATCAACATGGTGCACAGGTAGGTCTACCTAGACTAGAGGGAATCAACATGGTCAACAGGTAGGTCTACCTAGACTAGAGGGAATCAACATGGTGCACAGGTAGGTCTACCTAGACTAGAGGGAATCAACATGGTGCACAGGTAGGTCTACCTAGACTAGAGGGAATCAACAACAGGACGGCCATCTTGACACCCAACAGAGACATACTAGGAACAACAATAACCCTGTGTTGTTATTGGACCAGTTTAACTAACCCGTTTACTGTGTCCCAACAGAGACATAGCGGTGAGGAACGTGCTGGTGGCCACAGCAGACTGTGTTAAGCTGGGAGACTTTGGCCTGTCTAGATACATTGAGGATGAAGAGTATTACAAAGGTATGGAGTGGTCTGTGGTCTGTGGTCGGTGGTCGGTGTGCTCCATAGAGATACACAACTGTTCTGTGAAGCTGTCCCATCATGGGCTCATGGGTAGCGCCACCTCCATTTCGAAGTAGTCCATTTCTTCTTCTACTACTTCGATGAGTTGGATGGAATCAAATGATCCTTCCTTAACCACACACAGGCCATCCCACCAAGGTGACTATTTCAAAGTGGTGGAAGCACTCAATGGAAATGTCCATGCAAAAACCGGTTTCATCCAGCTCTAATCAAAGCAAACCAAATCAAATTCTATTGGTCATATGCACGTGTTTAGCAGATGTTAATTGCGTGTCTAGCAAAATGCTTGTGTTTCTAGCTCCAACAGTGACGGCCTAGGAACAGTGGGTTAACTGCCTTGTTCAGGGGGAGGAACGACAGATTTTTACCTTGTCAGCTCAAGGATTCAATTTCCCAACAATACACACAAATCTAAAGTAAAGGAATGTAATTAAGAATAGATAAATAAATACATGAATGAGCGATATCAGAGCTGCAGTTAACATCCAGACTCTCCTGTGTTTTTGTGTGCATTTATTTATTATTTTATTTAACTGGGCAAGTCAGTTAAGAACAAATTCTTATTTTCAATGGCGGCCTAGGAACAGTGGGTTTAACTGCCTTGGGGCAGGGGCAGAACGACAGATTTTTACCTTGTCGGCTAACCACTAGGCTACCTGCCGCCTCTACACTCTAACCACTAGGCTACCTGCCGCCTCTACACTCTAACCACTAGGCTACCTGCCGCCTCTACACTCTAACCACTAGGCTACCTGCCGCCTCTACACTCTAACCACTAGGCTACCTGCCGCTTCTACACTCTAACCACTAGGCTACCTGCCGCCTCTACGCTCTAACCACTAGGCTACCTGCCGCCTCTACGGTCTAACCACCAGGCTACCTGCCTCCTCTACACTCTAACCACTAGGCTACCTGCCGCCTCTACGCTCTAACCACTAGGCTACCTGCCGCCTCTACACTCTAACCACTAGGCTACCTGCCGCCTCTACACTCTAACCACTAGGCTACCTGCCGCCTCTACGCTCTAACCACAAGGCTACCTGCCGCCTCTACGCTCTAACCACCAGGCTACCTGCCTCCTCTACACTCTAACCACTAGGCTACCTGCCGCCTCTACGCTCTAACCACTAGGCTACCTGCCGCCTCTACACTCTAACCACTAGGCTACCTGCCGCCTCTACACTCTAACCACTAGGCTACCTGCCGCCTCTACACTCTAACCACTAGGCTACCGGCCGCTCCTCCACTCTAACCACTAGGCTACCTGCCTCCTCTACGCTCTAACCACTAGGCTACCTGCCTCCTCTACGCTCTAACCACTAGGCTACCGGCCGCTCCTCCACTCTAACCACTAGGCTACCTGCCTCCTCTACGCTCTAACCACTAGGCTACCTGCCTCCTCTACGCTCTAACCACTAGGCTACCTGCCGCCTCTACGCTCTAACCACCAGGCTACCTGCCTCCTCTACATTCTAACCACTAGGCTACCTGCCGCCTCTACGCTCTAACCACTAGGCTACCTGCCGCCTCTACACTCTAACCACTAGGCTACCTGCCGCCTCTACGCTCTAACCACTAGGCTACCTGCCGCCTCTACACTCTAACCACTAGGCTACCGGCCGCTCCTCCACTCTAACCACTAGGCTACCTGCCTCCTCTACGCTCTAACCACTAGGCTACCTGCCTCCTCTACGCTCTAACCACTAGGCTACCGGCCGCTCCTCCACTCTAACCACTAGGCTACCTGCCTCCTCTACGCTCTATCCACTAGGCTACCTGCCTCCTCTACGCTCTAACCACTAGGCTACCTGCCTCCTCTACGCTCTAACCACTAGGCTACCTGCCGCCTCTACACTCTAACCACTAGGCTACCGGCCGCTCCTCACGCTCTAACCACTAGGCTACCTGCCGCCTCTACACTCTAACCACTAGGCTACCGGCCGCTCCTCCACTCTAACCACTAGGCTACCTGCCGCCTCTAAGCTCTAACCACTAGGCTACCTGCCTCCTCTACACTCTAACCACTAGGCTACCTGCCGCCTCTACACTCTAACCACTAGGCTACCTGCCGCCTCTACACTCTAACCACTAGGCTAACTGCCGCCTCTACACTCTAACCACTAGGCTACCTGCCGCCTCTACACTCTAACCACTAGGCTACCTGCCGCCTCTACACTCTAACCACTAGGCTACCTGCCGCCTCTACGCTCTAACCACTAGGCTACCTGCCGCCTCTACGCTCTAACCACTAGGCTACCTGCCGCCTCTACGCTCTAACCACCAGGCTACCTGCCTCCTCTACACTCTAACCACTAGGCTACCTGCCACCTCTACGCTCTAACCACTAGGCTACCTGCCGCCTCTACACTCTAACCACTAGGCTACCTGCCGCCTCTACGCTCTAACCACTAGGCTACCTGCCGCCTCTACGCTCTAACCACTAGGCTACCTGCCGCCTCTACGCTCTAACCACCAGGCTACCTGCCTCCTCTACACTCTAACCACTAGGCTACCTGCCGCCTCTACGCTCTAACCACTAGGCTACCTGCCGCCTCTACACTCTAACCACTAGGCTACCTGCCGCCTCTACACTCTAACCACTAGGCTACCTGCCGCCTCTACACTCTAACCACTAGGCTACCGGCCGCTCCTCCACTCTAACCACTAGGCTACCTGCCTCCTCTACGCTCTAACCACTAGGCTACCTGCCTCCTCTACGCTCTAACCACTAGGCTACCGGCCGCTCCTCCACTCTAACCACTAGGCTACCTGCCTCCTCTACGCTCTAACCACTAGGCTACCTGCCTCCTCTACGCTCTAACCACTAGGCTACCTGCCTCCTCTACGCTCTAACCACTAGGCTACCTGCCGCCTCTACGCTCTAACCACTAGGCTACCTGCCGCTTCTACACTCTAACCACTAGGCTACCGGCCGCTCCTCACGCTCTAACCACTAGGCTACCTGCCGCCTCTACACTCTAACCACTAGGCTACCGGCCGCTCCTCCACTCTAACCACTAGGCTACCTGCCGCCTCTAAGCTCTAACCACTAGGCTACCTGCCTCCTCTACACTCTAACCACTAGGCTACCTGCCGCCTCTACACTCTAACCACTAGGCTACCGGCCGCTCCTCACGCTCTAACCACTAGGCTACCTGCCGCCTCTACACTCTAACCACTAGGCTACCTGCCGCCTCTAAGCTCTAACCACTAGGCTACCTGCCTCCTCTACCCTCTAACCACTAGGCTACCTGCCGCCTCTACACTCTAACCACTAGAATACCGGCCGCTCCTCCACTCTAACCACTAGGCTACCTGCCGCCTCTAAGCTCTAACCACTAGGCTACCTGCCTCCTCTACACTCTAACCACTAGGCTGCCTGCCGCCTCTACACTCTAACCACTAGGCTACCTGCCTCCTCTACGCTCTAACCACTAGGCTACCTGCCGCCTCTACACTCTAACCACTAGGCTACCTGCCACCTCTACGCTCTAACCACTAGGCTACCTGCCGCCTCTACACTCTAACCACTAGGCTACCTGCCGCCTCTACACTCTAACCACTAGGCTACCTGCCGACTCTACACTCTAACCACTAGGCTACCAGCCGCCTCTACACTCTAACCACTAGGCTACCTGCCGCCTCTACGCTCTAACCACTAGGCTACCTGCCGCCTCTACGCTCTAACCACCAGGCTACCTGCCTCCTCTACACTCTAACCACTAGGCTACCTGCCGCCTCTACGCTCTAACCACTAGGCTACCTGCCGCCTCTACGCTCTAACCACCAGGCTACCTGCCTCCTCTACACTCTAACCACTAGGCTACCTGCCGCCTCTACGCTCTAACCACTAGGCTACCTGCCGCCTCTACACTCTAACCACTAGGCTACCTGCCGCCTCTACACTCTAACCACTAGGCTACCTGCCGCCTCTACACTCTAACCACTAGGCTACCGGCCGCTCCTCCACTCTAACCACTAGGCTACCTGCCTCCTCTACGCTCTAACCACAAGGCTACCTGCCTCCTCTACGCTCTAACCACTAGGCTACCGGCCGCTCCTCCACTCTAACCACTAGGCTACCTGCCTCCTCTACGCTCTAACCACTAGGCTACCTGCCTCCTCTACGCTCTAACCACTAGGCTACCTGCCTCCTCTACGCTCTAACCACTAGGCTACCTGCCGCCTCTACGCTCTAACCACTAGGCTACCTGCCGCCTCTACACTCTAACCACTAGGCTACCGGCCGCTCCTCACGCTCTAACCACTAGGCTACCTGCCGCCTCTACACTCTAACCACTAGGCTACCGGCCGCTCCTCCACTCTAACCACTAGGCTACCTGCCGCCTTTAAGCTCTAACCACTAGGCTACCTGCCTCCTCTACACTCTAACCACTAGGCTACCTGCCGCCTCTACACTCTAACCACTAGGCTACCGGCCGCTCCTCCACTCTAACCACTAGGCTACCTGCCGCCTCTAAGCTCTAACCACTAGGCTACCTGCCTCCTCTACACTCTAACCACTAGGCTACCTGCCGCCTCTACACTCTAACCACTAGGCTACCTGCCTCCTCTACGCTCTAACCACTAGGCTACCTGCCGCCTCTACACTCTAACCACTAGGCTACCTGCCGCCTCTACGCTCTAACCACTAGGCTACCTGCCGCCTCTACACTCTAACCACTAGGCTACCTGCCGCCTCTACACTCTAACCACTAGGCTACCTGCCTCCTCTACGCTCTAACCACTAGGCTACCTGCCTCCTCTACGCTCTAACCACTAGGCTACCTGCCGCCTCTACACTCTAACCACTAGGCTACCTGCCGCCTCTACGCTCTAACCACTAGGCTACCTGCCGCCTCTACACTCTAACCACTAGGCTACCTGCCGCCTCTACACTCTAACCACTAGGCTACCTGCCTCCTCTACGCTCTAACCACTAGGCTACCTGCCTCCTCTACGCTCTAACCACTAGGCTACCAGCCGCTCCTCCACTCTAACCACTAGGTTACCTGCCTCCTCTACGCTCTAACCACTAGGCTACCTGCCTCCTCTACGCTCTAACCACTAGGCTACCTGCCTCCTCTACGCTCTAACCACTAGGCTACCTGCCGCCTCTACGCTCTAACCACTAGGCTACCTGCCGCCTCTACACTCTAACCACTAGGCTACCGGCCGCTCCTCACGCTCTAACCACTAGGCTACCTGCTGCCTCTACACTCTAACCACTAGGCTACCGGCCGCTCCTCCACTCTAACCACTAGGCTACCTGCCGCCTCTAAGCTCTAACCACTAGGCTACCTGCCTCCTCTACCCTCTAACCACTAGGCTACCTGCCGCCTCTACACTCTAACCACTAGAATACCGGCCGCTCCTCCACTCTAACCACTAGGCTACCTGCCGCCTCTAAGCTCTAACCACTAGGCTACCTGCCTCCTCTACACTCTAACCACTAGGCTGCCTGCCGCCTCTACACTCTAACCACTAGGCTACCTGCCTCCTCTACGCTCTAACCACTAGGCTACCTGCCGCCTCTACACTCTAACCACTAGGCTACCTGCCTCCTCTACGCTCTAACCACTAGGCTACCTGCCGCCTCTACACTCTAACCACTAGGCTACCTGCCGCCTCTACACTCTAACCACTAGGCTACCTGCCGACTCTACACTCTAACCACTAGGCTACCAGCCGCCTCTACACTCTAACCACTAGGCTACCTGCCGCCTCTACGCTCTAACCACTAGGCTACCTGCCGCCTCTACGCTCTAACCACCAGGCTACCTGCCTCCTCTACACTCTAACCACTAGGCTACCTGCCGCCTCTACGCTCTAACCACTAGGCTACCTGCCGCCTCTACGCTCTAACCACCAGGCTACCTGCCTCCTCTACACTCTAACCACTAGGCTACCTGCCGCCTCTACGCTCTAACCACTAGGCTACCTGCCGCCTCTACACTCTAACCACTAGGCTACCTGCCGCCTCTACACTCTAACCACTAGGCTACCTGCCGCCTCTACACTCTAACCACTAGGCTACCGGCCGCTCCTCCACTCTAACCACTAGGCTACCTGCCTCCTCTACGCTCTAACCACTAGGCTACCTGCCTCCTCTACGCTCTAACCACTAGGCTACCGGCCGCTCCTCCACTCTAACCACTAGGCTACCTGCCTCCTCTACGCTCTAACCACTAGGCTACCTGCCTCCTCTACGCTCTAACCACTAGGCTACCTGCCTCCTCTACGCTCTAACCACTAGGCTACCTGCCGCCTCTACGCTCTAACCACTAGGCTACCTGCCGCCTCTACACTCTAACCACTAGGCTACCGGCCGCTCCTCACGCTCTAACCACTAGGCTACCTGCCGCCTCTACACTCTAACCACTAGGCTACCGGCCGCTCCTCCACTCTAACCACTAGGCTACCTGCCGCCTTTAAGCTCTAACCACTAGGCTACCTGCCTCCTCTACACTCTAACCACTAGGCTACCTGCCGCCTCTACACTCTAACCACTAGGCTACCGGCCGCTCCTCCACTCTAACCACTAGGCTACCTGCCGCCTCTAAGCTCTAACCACTAGGCTACCTGCCTCCTCTACACTCTAACCACTAGGCTACCTGCCGCCTCTACACTCTAACCACTAGGCTACCTGCCTCCTCTACGCTCTAACCACTAGGCTACCTGCCGCCTCTACACTCTAACCACTAGGCTACCTGCCGCCTCTACGCTCTAACCACTAGGCTACCTGCCGCCTCTACACTCTAACCACTAGGCTACCTGCCGCCTCTACACTCTAACCACTAGGCTACCTGCCTCCTCTACGCTCTAACCACTAGGCTACCTGCCGCCTCTACGCTCTAACCACTAGGCTACCTGCCGCCTCTAAACTCTAACCACTAGGCTACCGGCCGCTCCTCACGCTCTAACCACTAGGCTACCTGCCGCCTCGACACTCTAACCACTAGGCTACCGGCCGCTCCTCCACTCTAACCACTAGGCTACCTGCCGCCTCTAAGCTCTAACCACTAGGCTACCTGCCTCCTCTACCCTCTAACCACTAGGCTACCTGCCGCCTCTACACTCTAACCACTAGAATACCGGCCGCTCCTCCACTCTAACCACTAGGCTACCTGCCGCCTCTAAGCTCTAACCACTAGGCTACCTGCCTCCTCTACACTCTAACCACTAGGCTGCCTGCCGCCTCTACACTCTAACCACTAGGCTACCTGCCTCCTCTACGCTCTAACCACTAGGCTACCTGCTGCCTCTACACTCTAACCACTAGGCTACCTGCCTCCTCTACGCTCTAACCACTAGGCTACCTGCCTCCTCTACACTCTAACCACTAGGCTACCTGCCGCCTCTACGCTCTAACCACTAGGCTACCTGCCGCCTCTACACTCTAACCACTAGGCTACCTGCCGCCTCTACACTCTAACCACTAGGCTACCTGCCGCCTCTACACTCTAACCACTAGGCTACCGGCCGCTCCTCCACTCTAACCACTAGGCTACCTGCCGCCTCTAAGCTCTAACCACTAGGCTACCTGCCTCCTCTACACTCTAACCACTAGGCTACCTGCCGCCTCTACACTCTAACCACTAGGCTACCTGCCTCCTCTATGCTCTAACCACTAGGCTACCTGCCGCCTCTACACTCTAACCACTAGGCTACCTGCCGCCTCTACGCTCTAACCACTAGGCTACCTGCCGCCTCTACACTCTAACCACTAGGCTACCTGCCGCCTCTACGCTCTAACCACTAGGCTACCTGCCTCCTCTACGCTCTAACCACTAGGCTACCTGCCGCCTCTACGCTCTAACCACTAGGCTACCTGCCGCCTCTAAACTCTAACCACTAGGCTACCGGCCGCTCCTCACGCTCTAACCACTAGGCTACCTGCCGCCTCGACACTCTAACCACTAGGCTACCGGCCGCTCCTCCACTCTAACCACTAGGCTACCTGCCGCCTCTAAGCTCTAACCACTAGGCTACCTGCCTCCTCTACCCTCTAACCACTAGGCTACCTGCCGCCTCTACACTCTAACCACTAGAATACCGGCCGCTCCTCCACTCTAACCACTAGGCTACCTGCCGCCTCTAAGCTCTAACCACTAGGCTACCTGCCTCCTCTACACTCTAACCACTAGGCTGCCTGCCGCCTCTACACTCTAACCACTAGGCTACCTGCCTCCTCTACGCTCTAACCACTAGGCTACCTGCTGCCTCTACACTCTAACCACTAGGCTACCTGCCTCCTCTACGCTCTAACCACTAGGCTACCTGCCTCCTCTACACTCTAACCACTAGGCTACCTGCCGCCTCTACGCTCTAACCACTAGGCTACCTGCCGCCTCTACACTCTAACCACTAGGCTACCTGCCGCCTCTACACTCTAACCACTAGGCTACCTGCCGCCTCTACACTCTAACCACTAGGCTACCGGCCGCTCCTCCACTCTAACCACTAGGCTACCTGCCTCCTCTACGCTCTAACCACTAGGCTACCTGCCTCCTCTACGCTCTAACCACTAGGCTACCGGCCGCTCCTCCACTCTAACCACTAGGCTACCTGCCTCCTCTACGCTCTAACCACTAGGCTACCTGCCTCCTCTACGCTCTAACCACTAGGCTACCTGCCTCCTCTACGCTCTAACCACTAGGCTACCTGCCGCCTCTACGCTCTAACCACTAGGCTACCTGCCGCCTCTACACTCTAACCACTAGGCTACCGGCCGCTCCTCACGCTCTAACCACTAGGCTACCTGCCGCCTCTACACTCTAACCACTAGGCTACCGGCCGCTCCTCCACTCTAACCACTAAGCTACCTGCCGCCTCTAAGCTCTAACCACTAGGCTACCTGCCTCCTCTACACTCTAACCACTAGGCTACCTGCCGCCTCTACACTCTAACCACTAGGCTACCGGCCGCTCCTCCACTCTAACCACTAGGCTACCTGCCGCCTCTAAGCTCTAACCACTAGGCTACCTGCCTCCTCTACACTCTAACCACTAGGCTACCTGCCGCCTCTACGCTCTAACCACTAGGCTACCTGCCGCCTCTACACTCTAACCACTAGGCTACCTGCCGCCTCTACACTCTAACCACTAGGCTACCTGCCTCCTCTACGCTCTAACCACTAGGCTACCTGCCTCCTCTACGCTCTAACCACTAGGCTACCGGCCGCTCCTCCACTCTAACCACTAGGTTACCTGCCTCCTCTACGCTCTAACCACTAGGCTACCTGCCTCCTCTACGCTCTAAACACTAGGCTACCTGCCTCCTCTACGCTCTAACCACTAGGCTACCTGCCGCCTCTACGCTCTAACCACTAGGCTACCTGCCGCCTCTACACTCTAACCACTAGGCTACCGGCCGCTCCTCACGCTCTAACCACTAGGCTACCTGCCGCCTCTACACTCTAACCACTAGGCTACCTGCCGACTCTACACTCTAACCACTAGGCTACCTGCCTCCTCTACGCTCTAACCACTAGGCTACCTGCCTCCTCTACGCTCTAACCACTAGGCTACCGGCCGCTCCTCCACTCTAACCACTAGGTTACCTGCCTCCTCTACGCTCTAACCACTAGGCTACCTGCCTCCTCTACGCTCTAAACACTAGGCTACCTGCCTCCTCTACGCTCTAACCACTAGGCTACCTGCCGCCTCTACGCTCTAACCACTAGGCTACCTGCCGCCTCTACACTCTAACCACTAGGCTACCGGCCGCTCCTCACGCTCTAACCACTAGGCTACCTGCCGCCTCTACACTCTAACCACTAGGCTACCGGCCGCTCCTCCACTCTAACCACTAGGCTACCTGCCGCCTCTAAGCTCTAACCACTAGGCTACCTGCCTCCTCTACCCTCTAACCACTAGGCTACCTGCCGCCTCTACACTCTAACCACTAGAATACCGGCCGCTCCTCCACTCTAACCACTAGGCTACCTGCCGCCTCTAAGCTCTAACCACTAGGCTACCTGCCTCCTCTACACTCTAACCACTAGGCTGCCTGCCGCCTCTACACTCTAACCACTAGGCTACCTGCCTCCTCTACGCTCTAACCACTAGGCTACCTGCCGCCTCTACACTCTAAACACTAGGCTACCTGCCTCCTCTACGCTCTAACCACTAGGCTACCTGCCGCCTCTACACTCTAACCACTAGGCTACCTGCCGACTCTACACTCTAACCACTAGGCTACCTGCCGCCTCTACACTCTAACCACTAGGCTACCTGCCGCCTCTACGCTCTAACCACTAGGCTACCTGCCGCCTCTACGCTCTAACCACCAGGCTACCTGCCTCCTCTACACTCTAACCACTAGGCTACCTGCCGCCTCTACGCTCTAACCACTAGGCTACCTGCCGCCTCTACGCTCTAACCACTAGGCTACCTGCCGCCTCTACACTCTAACCACTAGGCTACCTGCCGCCTCTACGCTCTAACCACTAGGCTACCTGCCGCCTCTACGCTCTAACCACCAGGCTACCTGCCTCCTCTACACTCTAACCACTAGGCTACCTGCCGCCTCTACGCTCTAACCACTAGGCTACCTGCCGCCTCTACACTCTAACCACTAGGCTACCTGCCGCCTCTACACTCTAACCACTAGGCTACCTGCCGCCTCTACACTCTAACCACTAGGCTACCGGCCGCTCCTCCACTCTAACCACTAGGCTACCTGCCTCCTCTACACTCTAACCACTAGGCTACCTGCCTCCTCTACGCTCTAACCACTAGGCTACCGGCCGCTCCTCCACTCTAACCACTATGCTACCTGCCTCCTCTACGCTCTAACCACTAGGCTACCGGCCGCTCCTCCACTCTAACCACTAGGCTACCTGCCGCCTCTAAGCTCTAACCACTAGGCTACCTGCCTCCTCTACACTCTAACCACTAGGCTACCTGCCGCCTCTACACTCTAACCACTAGGCTACCTGCCGCCTCTACACTCTAACCACTAGGCTACCGGCCGCTCCTCCACTCTAACCACTAGGCTACCTGCCTCCTCTACACTCTAACCACTAGGCTACCTGCCTCCTCTACGCTCTAACCACTAGGCTACCGGCCGCTCCTCCACTCTAACCACTATGCTACCTGCCTCCTCTACGCTCTAACCACTAGGCTACCGGCCGCTCCTCCACTCTAACCACTAGGCTACCTGCCGCCTCTAAGCTCTAACCACTAGGCTACCTGCCGCCTCTACACTCTAACCACTAGGCCCTCTACACTCTAACCACTAGGCTACCTGCCTCCTCTACGCTCTAACCACTAGGCTACCTGCCGCCTCTACACTCTAACCACTAGGCTACCTGCCGCCTCTACGCTCTAACCACTAGGCTACCTGCCGCCTCTACACTCTAACCACTAGGCTACCTGCCGCCTCTACCCTCTAACCACTAGGCTACCTGCCGCCTCTACACTCTAACCACTAGGCTACCTGCCTCCTCTACACTCTAACCACTAGGCTACCGGCCGCTCCTCCACTCTACCCACCAGGCTACCTGCCTCCTCTACACTCTAACCACTAGGCTACCGGCCGCTCCTCCACTCTAACCACTAGGCTACCGGCCGCTCCTCCACTCTAACCACCAGGCTACCTGCCGCCTCTACGCTCTAACCACTAGGCTACCTGCCGCCTCTACGCTCTAACCACTAGGCTACCTGCCGCCTCTACACTCTAACCACTAGGCTACCGGCCGCTCCTCACGCTCTAACCACTAGGCTACCTGCCGCCTCTACACTCTAACCACTAGGCTACCGGCCGCTCCTCCACTCTAACCACTAGGCTACCTGCCGCCTCTAAGCTCTAACCACTAGGCTACCTGCCTCCTCTACACTCTAACCACTAGGCTACCTGCCGCCTCTACACTCTAACCACTAGGCTACCGGCCGCTCCTCCACTCTAACCACTAGGCTACCTGCCGCCTCTAAGCTCTAACCACTAGGCTACCTGCCTCCTCTACACTCTAACCACTAGGCTACCTGCCGCCTCTACACTCTAACCACTAGGCTACCTGCCTCCTCTACGCTCTAACCACTAGGCTACCGGCCGCTCCTCCACTCTAACCACTAGGCTACCTGCCGCCTCTACGCTCTAACCACTAGGCTACCTGCCGCCTCTACACTCTAACCACTAGGCTACCTGCCGCCTCTACCCTCTAACCACTAGGCTACCTGCCGCCTCTACACTCTAACCACTAGGCTACCTGCCTCCTCTACACTCTAACCACTAGGCTACCGGCCGCTCCTCCACTCTAACCACCAGGCTACCTGCCTCCTCTACACTCTAACCACTAGGCTACCGGCCGCTCCTCCACTCTAACCACTAGGCTACCGGCCGCTCCTCCACTCTAACCACCAGGCTACCTGCCTCCTCTACACTCTAACCACTAGGCTACCGGCCACTCCTCCGCTTTACCCACTAGGCTACCGGCCGCTCCTCCACTCTAACCACTAGGCTACCGGCCTCCTCTACGCTCTAACCACTAGGCTACCGGCCGCTCCTCACGCTCTAACCACTAGGCTACCTGCCGCCTCTACACTCTAACCACTAGGCTACCTGCCGCCTCTACACTCTAACCACTAGGCTACCGGCCGCTCCTCCACTCTAACCACTAGGCTACCGGCCGCTCCTCTACGCTCTAACCACCAGGCTACCTGCCTCCTCTACGCTCTAACCACTAGGCTACCTGCCTCCTCTACACTCTAACCACTAGGCTACCTGCCGCCTCTACGCTCTAACCACTAGGCTACCTGCCTCCTCTACACTCTAACCACTAGGCTACCTGCCGCCTCTACACTCTAACCACTAGGCTACCTGCCGCCTCTAAGCTCTAACCACTAGGCTACCTGCCGCCTCTACACTCTAACCACTAGGCTACCGGCCGCTCCTCCACTCTAACCACTAGGCTACCGGCCTCCTCTACACTCTAACCACTAGGCTACCTGCCGCCTCTACACTCTAACCACTAGGCTACCGGCCGCTCCTCCACCCTAACCACTAGGCTACCTGCCGCCTCTACACTCTAACCACTAGGCTACCGGCCGCTCCTCCACTCTAACCACTAGGCTACCTGCCGCCTCTACACTCTAACCACTAGTCTACCGGCCGCTCCTCCACTCTAACCACTAGGCTACCTGCCGCCTCTACACTCTAACCACTAGGCTACCGGCCGCTCCTCCACTCTAACCACTAGGCTACCTGCCGCCTCTACACTCTAACCACTAGGCTACCTGCCGCCTCTACACTCTAACCACTAGGCTACCTGCCGCCTCTACACTCTAACCACTAGGCTACCTGCCGCCTCTACACTCTAACCACTAGGCTACCGGCCGCTGCTCCACTCTAACCACTAGGCTACCTGCCTCCTCTACACTCTAACCACTAGGCTACCTGCCGCCTCTACGCTCTAACCGCTAGGCTACCTGCCTCCTCTACACTCTAACCACTAGGCTACCTGCCGCCTCTACACTCTAACCACTAGGCTACCTGCCGCCTCTAAGCTCTAACCACTAGGCTACCGGCCGCTCCTCCATTCTAACCACTAGGCTACCGGCCGCTCCTCCACTCTAACCACTAGGCTACCGGCCGCTCCTCTACGCTCTAACCACTAGGCTACCGGCCGCTCCTCCACTCTAACCACTAGGCTACCGGCCGCTCCTCACGCTCTAACCACTAGGCTACCGGCCGCTCCTCCACTCTAACCACTAGGCTACCGGCCGCTCCTCACGCTCTAACCACTAGGCTACCGGCCGCTCCTCTACGCTCTAACCACTAGGCTACCTGCCTCCTCTACACTCTAACCACTAGGCTACCTGCCGCCTCTACGCTCTAACCACTAGGCTACCTGCCGCCTCTACACTCTAACCACTAGGCTACCGGCCGCTCCTCACGCTCTGTAGATCAGAGTGGTTGGGGGGAAAAAGCAGAAGACGCATTTCCATCGTACACGGAGTAATAACATCTTAAATAGTGTCCCCACATTTCTAAATATATACAAACATTACTGCCATCTTTCTGAATCGTTTCCACAGCCTCTGTGACTCGATTACCTATCAAATGGATGGCTCCAGAATCCATCAACTTCAGGCGATTCACCACGGCTAGCGATGTCTGGATGTTCGGTAAGTCTGTCTTCATTTTTTTTTTTGAGGGGGGGGGGGTCATTTCTGTGTGCCTGCATATCTCTCTCTCTCTCTCTTGCTCTCGCTATCTCTCTCTCTCTTTCTCTCTCTTCTCTCTCTCTTGCTCTCTCTCTCTTTTTTCTCTCGCTCTCTCTCTCTAAATTCAATTCAAGGGGCTTTATTGGCATGGGAAACATGTGTTAACATTGCCAAAGCAAGTGAGGTAAATAATATACAAAAGTGAAATAAACAGTAAAAATTAACAGTAAACATTACACATACAGAAGTTTCAAAACAATAAAGACATTAAAAATGTCATTATGTCTATATACAATCTTGTAACATGGTACAGATGATTAAAGTACACAAGGGAAAAATAAATAAGCATAAATGTGGGTTGTATTTACAATGGTGTTTGTTCTTCACTGGTTGCCCTTTTCTTGTGGCAACAGGCCACAAATCTTGCTGCTGTGATGGCACACTGTGGTATTTCACCCAGTAGATATGGGAGTCAAAATTGGGTTTATTTTTTCGAATTCTTTGTGGATCTGTGTAATCTGAGAAATATGTCTCTCTAATATGGTCATACATTGGGCAGGAGGTTAGGAAGTGCAGCTCTGTTTCCACCTCATTTTGTGGGCAGTGAGCACATAGCCTGTCTTCTCTTGAGAGCCAGGTCTGCCTGCCTATGGCGGCCTTTCTCAATAGCAAGGCTATTTGACTCTCTCTCCTCTCTGTCTCTCTCTCCATAGCGGTATGTATCTATGTGTAACTCCTTCTCTCTCTCCACCGCCCCTAGCGGTGTGTATTTGGGAGATCCTGAGCCAGGGGCAGCAGCCTTTCTTCTGGTTGGAGAACCGTGACGTCATTAACCAGCTGGAGCAGGGCATCCGACTACCCAAACCTGACAACTGCCCTCCTGCCCTCTACTCCCTCATGACCCGTTGCTGGTCCTACGACCCCCGCGACAGACCCTCCTTCACTGAGCTGGTTGTCAAGATAAGGTACTGTAATCTACCTACAAATGTCCCGTAAAGTATTCGGAATAGTCTTGAGTTTTTCGTTATTCTTACTTCACCCGACAAAGTCGTCAAGAATAGATCCTACCCTGGCTTGGATACTTGAATGGACAATACTCACATGGCCTTACATAGATCTAAGAGCCTATTTTTGGTTAACATCACGTACAATACTCACATGACCTTATATAGATCTAAGAGCCTCTTTTTGGTTAACATCACGTACAATACTCACATGACCTTATATAGATCTAAGAGCCTCTTTTTGGTTAACATCACGTACAATACTCACATGACCTTATATAGATCTAAAGCCTCTTTTTGGTTAACATCACGTACAATACTCACATGACCTTATATAGATCTAAAAGCCTCTTTTTGGTTAACATCACGTACTGATGTGAGCTGGACTTGTTCTGAGACACTGGATTAAATACGATATAACCTTGTCCCCGGGCTCTATTCGCTGGCACATAGAGCCTGGTAAGAGTGTGCCACAAAGAGAGGATTTGAAAAGGGTTGTGGTTAAGAGCCCTGCATAGACATTCATTTTAAGTCTGATTCCTACCCATGGCCGTGACGTTCAGACCGTACACTACCCAGCCCCAATTGCTTCTACCCGAAACCAGAAGTAACTTCCTCCGTTAGTAATTCCAATTAGCTGCTCCTCTCGGTCTGTCACACGCCCCCTGTGCTCTGCTCGCTCTGCATGCACTCTGCTCATGGTGGCTCTGAGCCTAAGTATCCATGGCAACGGCTCCGCTCGGGTGTTCAACGAAGAGACATGAGAGATCTGTTAGCTGTTAGCTACTTTTCATGACTCTGAGCTCCAACAAAACTCGAGGAACATTATTAATTTCTCTGAAATAATCTCTCCTGTTTTATATTTGACGAGGTTGAAGCACTTCTGATACCATGTTATAATGTTAGTCAGATATCACAGGTATCACTTCTGATACCATGTTATAATCTTAGTCAGATATCACTGATATCACTTCTGATACCATGTTATAATCTTAGTCAGATATCACTGATATCACTTCTGATACCATGTTATAATCTTAGTCAGATATCACTGATATCACTTCTGATACCATGTTATAATCTTAGTCAGATATCACTGATATCACTTCTGATACCATGTTATAATCTTAGTCAGATATCACTTCTGATACCATGTTATAATCTTAGTCAGATATCACTGATATCACTTCCATGCTATTCCATGAGTCTGGTGCACAAGAAGAGAAGGCTGTCTTGCTTAATACTGTGAATGTCCTGAGGACTTTAGGTAGCAACCACCTAGCAGATTATTCATTAACAATAAAATGTGTACCCATCAATAGAAATCAAGTTATTTGACACAGATTTATTTCGTCAAGTTTCTGATAAAACCATTACGTCTGCATTTTGTCGTTTTGGCCCATATTAGAATCATATTATGACAACATGCAAGAGGCCAAAACCTGCTCCGTGTTTTTAAATACTAGGGAGTCGGTAGAGATTGCATGGTATCTACCGGCCAAGGGTTTGGTCCCACATTACCAGAGATCAACAAGAAAAGCATAACAATATATATCTCAGTTGTCCAATGCGTGAGGACTGGACGGAGCCAGAACCAGTGTCAATAAAACGAACGGAGTCTTTCGGCACAGAAAAAAAAGTCATTCAATAGTTTGAGATTTTAGATTGATCATCTTTAATAACTTTACATTGATCAGATCTGTTATCAAGATGAGATACTCTAGCTAATGGCCGGTAGCCTAGTGGTTAGAGTGTAGAGGCGGCAGGTAGCCTAGTGGTA
Source organism: Oncorhynchus nerka (assembly GCF_034236695.1). Classification (NCBI taxonomy): domain Eukaryota; kingdom Metazoa; phylum Chordata; class Actinopteri; order Salmoniformes; family Salmonidae; genus Oncorhynchus; species Oncorhynchus nerka. Next base: position 5,784,217 of record NC_088419.1, on the reverse strand, counting down.
ATGTTGAGTTAACAGGGCTCAGCATGTTGTAGTTAATGTTGAGTTGTTGACATGACTCAGCATGTTGTAGTTAATGTTGAGTTGACATGGCTCAGCATGTTGTAGTTAATGTTGAGTTGTTGACATGACTCAGCATGTTGTAGTTAATGTTGAGTTGTTGACATGACTCTAGCCTGAGTTGTAGTTCATGTTGAGTTGTTGACATGACTCAGCATGTTGTAGTTAATGTTGAGTTGTTGACATGACTCTAGCCTGAGTTGTAGTTCATGTTGAGTTGTTGACATGACTCAGCATGTTGTAGTTAATGTTGAGTTGTTGACATGACTCAGCATGTTGTAGTTAATGTTGAGTTGTTGACATGACTCAGCATGTTGTAGTTAATGTTGAGTTGTTGACATGACTCTAGCCTGAGTTGTAGTTAATGTTGAGTTGTTGACATGACTCAGCATGTTGTAGTTAATGTTGAGTTGTTGACATGACTCAGCATGTTGTAGTTAATGTTGAGTTGTTGACATGACTCAGCATGTTGTAGTTAATGTTGAGTTGTTGACATGACTCAGCATGTTGTAGTTAATGTTGAGTTGTTGACATGACTCAGCATGTTGTAGTTAATGTTGAGTTGTTGACATGACTCAGCATGTTGTAGTTAATGTTGAGTTGTTGACATGACTCAGCATGTTGTAGTTAATGTTGAGTTGTTGACATGACTCAGCATGTTGTAGTTAATGTTGAGTTGTTGACATGACTCAGCATGTTGTAGTTAATGTTGAGTTGTTGACATGACTCAGCATGTTGTAGTTAATGTTGAGTTGTTGACATGACTCAGCATGTTGTAGTTCATGTTGAGTTGTTGACATGACTCAGCATGTTGTAGTTAATGTTGAGTTGTTGACATGACTCAGCATGTTGTAGTTAATGTTGAGTTAACAGGGCTCAGCATGTTGTAGTTAATGTTGAGTTGTTGACATGACTCAGCATGTTGTAGTTAATGTTGAGTTAACAGGGCTCAGCATGTTGTAGTTATTGTTGAGTTAACAGGGCTCAGCATGTTGTAGTGAATGTTGAGTTGTTGACATGACTCAGCATGTTGTAGTTAATGTTGAGTTGTTGACATGGCTCGGCATGTTGTAGTTAATGTTGAGTTAACAGGGCTCAGCATGTTGTAGTTATTGTTGAGTTAACAGGGCTCAGCATGTTGTAGTTAATGTTGAGTTGTTGACATGACTCAGCATGTTGTAGTTAATGTTGAGTTGTTGACATGACTCAGCATGTTGTAGTTAATGTTGAGTTAACAGGGCTCAGCATGTTGTAGTTAATGTTGAGTTGTTGACATGACTCAGCATGTTGTAGTTAATGTTGAGTTAACAGGGCTCAGCATGTTGTAGTTAATGTTGAGTTGTTGACATGACTCAGCATGTTGTAGTTAATGTTGAGTTGTTGACATGACTCAGCATGTTGTAGTTATTGTTGAGTTGTTGACATGACTCAGCATGTTGTAGTTAATGTTGAGTTAACAGGGCTCAGCATGTTGTAGTTAATGTTGAGTTGTTGACATGACTCAGCATGTTGTAGTTAATGTTGAGTTAACAGGGCTCAGCATGTTGTAGTTATTGTTGAGTTAACAGGGCTCAGCATGTTGTAGTTATTGTTGAGTTAACAGGGCTCAGCATGTTGTAGTTATTGTTGAGTTGTTGACATGACTCAGCATGTTGTAGTTAATGTTGAGTTAACAGGGCTCAGCATGTTGTAGTTATTGTTGAGTTAACAGGGCTCAGCATGTTGTAGTTATTGTTGAGTTAACAGGGCTCAGCATGTTGTAGTTATTGTTGAGTTGTTGACATGACTCAGCATGTTGTAGTTAATGTTGAGTTAACAGGGCTCAGCATGTTGTAGTTAATGTTGAGTTGTTGACATGACTCAGCATGTTGTAGTTAATGTTGAGTTAACAGGGCTCAGCATGTTGTAGTTAATGTTGAGTTAACAGGGCTCAGCATGTTGTAGTTAATGTTGAGTTAACAGGGCTCAGCATGTTGTAGTTAATGTTGAGTTGTTGACATGACTCAGCATGTTGTAGTTAATGTTGAGTTGTTGACATGGCTCGGTATGAGGAGAGAGTTTGTGTTTCTAGTTCTTGAGATGAGATCCCTGGACACACAGACATCAAAAGGAATACAGCAGCCACCCTGTTAGGTGCTTGGACACCGTATGGTAAACAAACTATAACATGATTGGTCCTCAAGTGAAAGTAAAGCGACAATCCAGCTGCCAATCAGACAACTCGTAGTGCTGTCGCTGGTTCTAATATTACAGCAGATGTGTCAGATCATTTCAATGTCAGGCCTGATGTAACACTGGAATCTGACTGGAATCTGACTGGAATTCCAGGGGCGGCAGCGTAGCCTAGTGGTTAGAGCGTTGGACTAGTAACCGGAAGGTTGTGAGTTCAAACCCCGAGCTGTCGTTCTGTCCCTGAACAGGCAGTTAACCCACTGTTCCCAGGCCGTCATTGAAAATAAGAATGTGTTCTTAACTGACTTGCCTGGTTAAATAAAGGTAAAATAAAATAAAAATCTGACTGGAATGGGATCCAGGGTCTCATTGTTGCAAGCTATTTGTCCCTTGTCTTCCAAGTGCTTAGCATGCCACCTACTAAACTGTCTGTGTGATCTGTGACAGTGACGTCCATCGGATGGAGAAGGAGCAGGAGGTAGAGAGAGAGAGAGACAGACAACGCTCCACCAAGTTCTTTGACGCCAAGATCAACTTCAACGAACCTCCTCCTAAGGTAGTAGATGACCCCCCCCACAGACACACACACACCTTCTGCATCAATGCCTTTCTGTCATAGCGTTGTTAGCATTTGTATATAAGTTACTAACCGCTCGTCATCGATTCTGCCCCTGTGTCTCCAGCCCTGCAGGATGAAACCTGGGGGTCGTTTTGGAAACGGTATCGGCCTACACATTCAGCTGAATGAGGCCCTTTGTGCCAGCTCTCCAGACCTGGCCAGTCCCTGTGACTACACCTCTCCTGTCGACTCCATGAGCAACAGCTTGGTGGTTCCCGTGATATCTCCACGACGACGCAGCATGGGGGTGAGACGAGTTATCTAGTGCTAGTCTACTTCCTTCTAGACTCTAGTTATCTAGGTCTAGTCTACTTCCTTCTAGACTCTAGTTATCTAGTGCTAGTCTACTTCCCTGTAGACTAGTTATCTAGTGCTAGTCTACTTCCCTGTAGACTAGTTATCTAGTGCTAGTCTACTTCCTTCTAGACTCTAGTTATCTAGTGCTAGTCTACTTCCTTCTAGACTCTAGTTATCTAGTGCTAGTCTACTTCCTTCTAGACTCTAGTTATCTAGTGCTAGTCTACTTCTTTCTAGACTAGTTATCTAGGTCTAGTCTACTTCCTTGTAGACTGGTTATCTAGTGCTAGTGTACTTCCTTCTAGACTAGTTATCTAGTGCTAGTCTACTTCCTTGTAGACTAGTTATCTAGTCTACATCCTTCTAGACTCTAGTTATCTAGTTCTAGTCTACTTCCTTCTAGACTAGTTATCTAGTCTACATCCTTCTAGACTTTAGTTATCTAGTTCTAGTCTACTTCCTTCTAGACTCTAGTTATCTAGTTCTAGTTTCCTTCCTTTCAGACTAGATATCTAGTTAGTTATTATCACTGCACAAGGCGAGACCCAAATGCAGACACAGGAGGCAGATGGTGTGAGTCTTACAATATTTATTAATCCAAAGGAGGAGGCAAGAGAATGGTCGTGGACAGGCAAAAAGGTCAAAACTAGATCAGAGTCCAGGAGGTACAGAGTGGCAGACAGGCTCGTGGTCAAGGCAGGCAGAATGGTCAGGCAGGTGGATACAGAGTGGCAGACAGGCTCGTTGTCAAGGCAGGCAGAATGGTCAGGTAGGTGGATACAGAGTGGCAGACAGGCTCGTTGTCAAGGCAGGCAGAATGGTCAGGTAGGTGGATACAGAGTGGCAGACAGGCTCGTTGTCAAGGCAGGCAGAATGGTCAGACAGGCGGGTACAGAGTGGCAGACAGGCTCGTGGTCAAGGCAGGCAGAATGGTCAGGCAGGTGGATACAGAGTGGCAGACAGGCTCGTTGTCAAGGCAGGCAGAATGGTCAGGCAGGCAGAATGGTCAGGCAGGCGGGTACAGAGTCCAGAAACAGGCAAGGGTCAAAACCGGGAGGACTGGAAAAAGGAGAATGACTTGGAAACATACAAGACAATCTGGCAGAGAGACAAGGAAACACAGGGATAAATACACTGGGGAAAACAAGACCTGGAGGGGGAGGAGAAAATCGCAAGGACAGGTGAAACAGATCAGAGTCTGACTGTTATAGTCTCCTTCCTTCTAGACTAGTTAACTAGTTCTAGTTTCCTTCCTTCTAGACTAGTTAACTAGTTCTAGTTTCCTTCCTTTTAGACTAGTTATCTAGTTCTAGTTTCCAAAACAACCCAAATAGATATCCGCCATGTTGTTTAGTCAACAGAAGTCAGAAATAGCATTATAAATATTCACTTACCTTTGATGATCTTCATCAGAATGCACTCCCAGGAATCCCAGTTCCACAATAAATGTTTGATTTGTTCGATAAAGTCCATCATTTATGTCCAAATACCTCCTTTTTGTTCGCGCGTTTAGCCCAGTAATCCAAATCCATGACGCGCAATCACTAGGTGCAGACGAAAAGTCAAAGTTACGTTACAGTCCGTAGAAACATGTCAAACGAAGTTTAGAATCAATCTTTAGGATGTTTTTATCATAAATCTTCAATAATGTTCAAACCGGAGAATTCCTTTGTCTGTAGAAATGCAATGGAACTCTCACGTGAAGCACGTAGTCAGCTCATGCCTCTCTGCATCCCTCTGACTCAAGCCCCTCTCATCCATCCCCACCTCACAGTAGAAGCATCAAACAAGGTTCTAAAGACGGTTGACATCTAGTGGAAGCATTAGGAAGTGCAATATGACCCAATAGACACTGTGTATTCGCTAGGCAATGAGTTGAAAAACTACAACCCTCAGATTTCCCACTTCCTTGTTGGATTTTTCTCAGGTTTTCGCCTACCAAATGAGTTCTGTTATACTCACAGACATCATTCAAACAGTTTTAGAAACTTCAGAGTGTTTTCCATCCAATACTACTAATACTATGCATATATTAGCACCTGGGACTGAGTAGCAGGCAGTTTACTCTGGGCACGCTTTTCTTCCGAACGTGAAAATGCTGCCCCCTAGCCCAATGAAGTTAACTAGTTCTAGTTTCCTTCATTTTAGACGAGTTGTCTAGTTCTAGTTTCCTTCCTTTTAGACTAGTCATCTAGTTGTAGTTTCCTCCCATCTAGACTAGTTATCTAGTTGTAGTTTCCTCCCATCTAGACTAGTTATCTAGTTCTAGTTTCCTTCCGTCTAGACTAGTTATCTAGTTGTAGTTTCCTTCCTTCCATCTAGACTAGTTATCTAGTTGTAGTTTCCTTCCTTTTAGACTAGTTATCAGGTTGTAGTTTCCTTCCTTCCATCTAGACTAGTTATCTAGTTGTAGTTTCCTTCCATCTAGACTAGTTATCTAGTTGTAGTTTCCTTCCATCTAGACTAGTTATCTAGTTGTAGTTTCCTTCCATCTAGACTAGTTATCTAGTTGTAGTTTCCTCCCATCTAGACTAGTTATCTAGTTGTAGTTTCTTCCCATCTAGACTAGTTATCTAGTTGTAGTTTCCTTCCATCTAGACTAGTCATATAGTGGTAGTTTCCTCCCATCTAGACTAGTTATCTAGTTGTAGTTTCCTTCCATCTAGACTAGTTATCTAGTTGTAGTTTCCTTCCTTCCATCTAGACTAGTTATCTAGTTGTAGTTTCCTCCCATCTAGAATAGTTATCCAGTTGTAGTTTCCTTCCTTTTAGACTAGTTATCTAGTTGTAGTCTTGAGGACTGTCCCAGTCATATGTCCTTGCTCTTTAAAGCCCTGTGTTATTGCTATAAGCCCAACAAGCAAGGCTACTGTATTACTTGCTCTGTACTATATGAATGAGTTTGTGTGTGTGTGTGTGCTTGCATGCTTTTGTGTGTGTGCGTGTGTGTGTGCGTGTGTGCGTGCGTGTGTGCGTGCGTGCGTGCGCGCGTGCGTGCGTGCGTGCGTGCGCGTGTGCGTGTGCGTGTGTGTGTGTGTGTCCCTTCCACCAGGAGGGAGAGTTGATGGTGGAGCCGTCCAGTAAGGAGGATGCCCAGCGGTTGTGGCAGATGGAGAGAGAGCGTATGCAGGAGACGATGAGACAACAGAAACAACAGATGATGGAGGACAACAAGTGGCTGACCAAGGAGGAGAGACTCCTGGTGGGCAATATACCTCCGACCTTTAAACCCCTAAACCTAGTCCACCTTAACCAGCCCCATTTCCAACCTAAAGACCGGCCCCCTATCCCCACTAGCAACCATCTCCTGGTCTGTCCTAACAACCAAACTTAGAATGCCCTGCCAACCATCCCCTAGTCCTAACAACAGTCCCGGAGTCCTAACAACAATCCTGCAGCCCTAACAACAAATCCATAGTCCTAATAACTGTCCCATAGTCCTAACAACCACTCCGTAGTCCTAACAACAACCATCTCGTAGTCCTAACAACCACCCCGTAGTCCTAACAACCATCTCATAGTCCTAACAACCATCCTGTGTTCCACCCTTACAACCATCCCGTACTCCTAACAAGCAACATATAGTCCATCCTACCAACCATCCTGTATTCCACCCTAACAACCATCCTATATTCACCCTAACAACCATCCTGTAGTCCTAACAACCACCCCCTAGTCCATCCTAACAATCACCCGGTAGTCCTAACAACCATCCTGTATTCCACCCTAACAACCATCCCCTATTCCATCCTAACAATCACCCGGTAGTCCTAACAACCATCCCCTAGTCCATCCTAACAACCATCCGGTAATCCTAACAATCATCCCGTATTCCTAGTAACTATACCTCATATATAAATATATATAAGCCTATAACTCTCTGTGTTCTGTAAATTGACGTGAGGCCCATGGGGTCCGTGGCCAGTTGTGGGTCGGTGTTGATATTGTGTCGAATGAATCGGAACCTACATGTTTCTTTACAGGGCCCCATGGGACAGGAGGGCCCCACCAACCCACTGGTATATGTAACATAAGTTACTGTTTATTATGAGATGTTATAATAACGGCTAATAGATAACAAGTTATAAAGCATTATATCTGCACGTAGAGTGTTACTGTATTATCATTTTCTATTGTTTTAGTTGCGGTTCTGACTTTTTCTACAATTGTTACGTTACAGCCTTATTCTAAAATGGATTAAATATTTTTCTCATCAATCTACATAAAATACCCCATAATGACATCACAATACCCCATAATGACATCACAATACCCCATAATGACATCACAATACCCCATAATGATGAAGCATAAACAGATTTTTTGAAATTTCTTGCAAACGTATTACAAATAAAAAAACTGATATCACATTTACATAAGTATTCAGACATTTTAATCAGTACTTTGTTGAAGCACTTTTGGCAGCGATTACACCATTTAGTCTTCTTGGTTAGGATGCTACAAGGTTGGCACACCTGTATTTGGGGAGTTACTCCCATTCTTCTCTGCAGATCCTCTCAAACTCTGTCAGGTTGGATGGGGAGAGTTGCTGCACAGTTATTTTTAGGTCTCTCCAGAGATTTTGGATCGGGTTCAAATTCGAGCTCTAGCTGGGCCACTCAAAGACATTCAGAGACTTGTCCCGAAGCCACTCCAGCATTGTCTTGGCTTTGTGCTTAGGGTCGTTGTCCTGTTGAGAGGTCAACCTTCGCCCCTTCGACCTCATGGCTTGATTTATGCTCTGACATGCACTGTCAACTGTGAGACCTTATATAGACAGGTGTGTGCCTTTCAAAATCATGTCCAATCAATTGAATTTACCACAGGTGGACTCTAATCAAGTTGTAGAAACCTCTCAAAGATGATCAATCGAAAACAGGATGCACCTGAGCTCCATTTCGAGTCTCATAGCAAAGGTTCTGAATACTTATGCAAATAAAGTATTTCTGAAACTAGTTTTCGCTTTGTCGTTATGGGGTATTTGGGGCTTTGTCATCATGGGGTATATGGGGCTTTGTCGTTATGGGGTATTTTATATAAATTGATGAGGAAAACATGTATTTAATCGATTTTAGAATAAGGCTGTAACGTAACAAAATGTGGAACAAGGCTGAATACTTTCCGAATGCGCTCTGATTAACTGTTGGTATATTCTCTATAAACAATGACTTAACTTTATTAGGGTAATAGCAAAATAAATCATATTTTGTGAATTATTGATGTGCTGTAGCTATTATTAGGCTTAGCTACTGCAGCTCAATGACGGCGGTGCTCCAACGTATTCCAACAGTTGAACTTGAGGTTGAGGAAGAATGTAGATCTACCAGAGTTACTCCTTTAACCTAACAATATAACGCTTATCTCTATAAAAACTCTGATCGAAGATGAACGAATTAGCCTCCTTCTAATTTGGTCTCGGTATATATAGTAGTAGCAGTAGTACCCAGTATGACAAGGGAAAAATAAATGTGTGTCGAGAACAAGGTAAAAATCTGTTGTTCTGCCCCCTGAACAAGGCAGTTAACCCACGGTTCCCCGGTAGGCTGTCATTGTAAATAATAATTTGTTCTTGCCTGGTTAACTAAAGGTTTTGTCGTTGTCACGGTTTCTCTAGGGCCTAAGCTTCTCTTACTTTAGATGTATTTAATATTAATAGCGTACAGCGGATGCCTAGGTCTACCGGCCTATATTCATGCATTGCCTTGATGCATTTGTGCTTAAATCTCAGACAGCTGAACCGTGAGGTGAATCATTTGGCCAATATCCAATATCGCTTGTTTATTGATGGCGCTGCAGCATCCAGTCCAGAGGTTTCTTTCTCTTCCCTTTTGGAAGCTGAACGGGTCTCTCAGAACGGGTCTCTCAGAACGGGTCTCTCTGATCAGAACGAGTCTCTCAGAACGGGTCTCTCAGATCAGAACGGGTCTCTCAGAACGGGTCTCTCAGAAGGGGTCTCTCAGATCAGAACGGGTCTCTCAGATCTGAACGGGTCTCTCAGGTCAGAACGGGTCTCTCAGATCTGAACGGGTCTCTCTGATCAGAACGGGTCTCTCTGATCAGAACGGGTCTCTCTGATCAGAACGGGTCTCTCAGAACGGGTCTTTCTGATCAGAACGGGTCTCTCAGATCTGAACGGGTCTCTCTGATCAGAACGGGTCTCTCAGATCTGAACGGGTCTCTCAGAACGGGTCTCTCAGAACGGCTCTCTCAGATCTGAACGGGTCTCTCTGATCAGAACGGGTCTCTCAGGTCAGAACGGGTCTCTCAGAACGGGTCTCTCAGATCTGAACGGGTCTCTCAGAACGGGTCTCTCAGGTCAGAACGGGTCTCTCAGAACGGGTCTCTCAGAACGGGTCTCTCAGATCGGGTCTCTCAGATCAGAACGGGTCTCTCAGATCTGAACGGGTCTCTCAGGTCAGAACGGGTCTCTCAGATCTGAACGGGTCTCTCTGATCAGAACGGGTCTCTCTGATCAGAACGGGTCTCTCTGATCAGAACGGGTCTCTCAGAACGGGTCTTTCTGATCAGAACGGGTCTCTCAGATCTGAACGGGTCTCTCTGATCAGAACGGGTCTCTCAGATCTGAACGGGTCTCTCAGAACGGGTCTCTCAGAACAGCTCTCTCAGATCTGAACGGGTCTCTCTGATCAGAACGGGTCTCTCAGGTCAGAACGGGTCTCTCAGGTCAGAACGGGTCTCTCAGAACGGGTCTCTCAGATCTGAACGGGTCTCTCAGAACGGGTCTCTCAGGTCAGAACGGGTCTCTCAGAACGGGTCTCTCAGATCTGAACGGGTCTCTCTGATCAGAACGGGTCTTTCAGAACGGGTCTCTCAGAACGGGTCTCTCAGATCTGAACGGCTCTCTCTGATCAGAACGGGTCTCTCAGAACGGGTCTCTCAAATCTGAACGGTCTCTCAGAGCTGAACGGGTTTCTAAGATCAGAATGGGTCTCTCAGATCAGAACGGGTCTCTCTGATCAGAACGGGTCTCTCAGAACGGGTCTCTCAGATCTGAACGGGTCTCTCAGAACGGGTCTCTCAGAACGGCTCTCTCAGATCTGAACGGGTCTCTCTGATCAGAACGGGTCTCTCAGGTCAGAACGGGTCTCTCAGGTCAGAACGGGTCTCTCAGAACGGGTCTCTCAGATCTGAACGGGTCTCTCAGAACGGGTCTCTCAGGTCAGAACGGGTCTCTCAGAACGGGTCTCTCAGAACGGGTCTCTCAGATCGGGTCTCTCAGATCAGAACGGGTCTCTCAGATCTGAACGGGTCTCTCAGGTCAGAACGGGTCTCTCAGATCTGAACGGGTCTCTCTGATCAGAACGGGTCTCTCTGATCAGAACGGGTCTCTCTGATCAGAACGGGTCTCTCAGATCTGAACGGGTCTCTCTGATCAGAACGGGTCTCTCAGATCTGAACGGGTCTCTCAGAACGGGTCTCTCAGAACAGCTCTCTCAGATCTGAACGGGTCTCTCTGATCAGAACGGGTCTCTCAGGTCAGAACGGGTCTCTCAGGTCAGAACGGGTCTCTCAGAACGGGTCTCTCAGATCTGAACGGGTCTCTCAGAACGGGTCTCTCAGGTCAGAACGGGTCTCTCAGAACGGGTCTCTCAGATCTGAACGGGTCTCTCTGATCAGAACGGGTCTTTCAGAACGGGTCTCTCAGAACGGGTCTCTCAGATCTGAACGGCTCTCTCTGATCAGAACGGGTCTCTCAGAACGGGTCTCTCAAATCTGAACGGTCTCTCAGAGCTGAACGGGTTTCTAAGATCAGAATGGGTCTCTCAGATCAGAACGGGTCTCTCTGATCAGAACGGGTCTCTCAGAACGGGTCTCTCAGATCTGAACGGGTCTCTCAGGTCAGAACGGGTCGCTCAGATTTGAACGGTCTCTCAGAGCTGAACGGGTCTCTCAGATCAGAACCGGGTCTGTTTGGGTCTGTTTTTCCACAGGCCTTTTCGTAATGGGTGGTCCCGTCCGGAACGGGTCCATATTAAAAATAAATATAATTGTCTCATCCTGGTGTCACACTGCCAAGTCTCTGACCACCTCCCTATAGGCTGCCTTATCGTGATCAGTCCTCCCATCATCATGTCATCAGCAAACTTGATGATGGTGTTGGAGTCGTGTTCGGCAGTCGTGGGTGAACAGTGAGTACAGGAGGGGATTAAGCCCCACTGCTGATGGGCCTCCGTGTTGATGGTCAGCGTGGGGGATGTGTTGTATGCCTGGTGGTGTCCCGGCAGAAAGTCAAGGATCCAGTTGCATAGGGAGGTGTTCAGTCCCAGGGTCCTGAGCTTGGTGATGAGCTTGGAGGGGACTATGGTGTTGAATGCTGAGCTGTAGTCAATGAACAGCGTTCTTACATAGGTGTTCCTTTTCTCCACGTGGGTGAGGGCAGTGTGGAGTGCAATAGAGATTCCATTCTCTGTGGATTTGTTGGGGCGGTATGTAAATTTGAAGTGGGTTCAGGGTTTTTGGGATGATGGTGTTGATATGAGCCGTGACCAGCCTTTCAAAGCATTTCATGTCTATAGACATTTAGACAGGTTACCTTGGTGTTCTTGGGCATGGTGGTCAGCTTGAAACAAGTTGGTATTACAGACACAATCAGGGACAGGTTAAAAAGAGTAAAGAGTCTGAGTACGCATTCTGGTATTCCGTCTGGCCCCTTGGCCTTTACGCATGTTAACCTTTTTTAAGGTCTTACATTGGCTATGGACAGCAAGATAACACAACAGTTCCGGAACAGTCGTTTGGAACAGCTGGTGCTCTCATGGATAGTTCAGTGTTGTTTACCTCGAAATGAGCATTGAAGACATTTAACTAATCTGGTAGGCCTGCGTAGCTTGGCAGCTCGCGGCTGTGCTTCCCTTTGTAATACGTGATAGTTTCCAAGCCCTGCCACATCCACTGAGCATCAGAGGCGACGTAATAAGATTTGATCTTAGTCCTGTATTGACTCTTTGCCTGTTTGATGGCGCATCAGAGGTCGTAGCAGGATTTCTTATAATCGTCCAGCTCATTTAAAGTGGTCGGTCCTCTTTTCCTTGTAGTCCACTAACATCACTCTAACTTCAGGTTAGAGTCCTGCTCCTTGAAAGTGCCAGCTTTAGCCTTTAGCTCAGTGTGGATGTTGCCTGTAATCCATGGCTTCTGGTTGGGGTATGTACGTACGGTCACTGTGGGGACGATGAAGCCGGTAACTGGTGTGGTAAACTCCTCACTGCCATCGGATGAATCCTGGAACATATTCCAGTCTTTGCAAAACATACCTGTAGTTTAGTATCCGCTTCATCAGACCACTTGTGTATTGAGCATGTCACTGATACTTCCTATTTGAGTTTTTGCTTGTAAGCAGGAAGTAGGATGATAGGGCCATGATCTGATTTGTCAAAGGGATGGCAAGGGAGGGCCTTGCATGTGTTTCTGTGTGTGTAGTAAAAGTGATCTAGAGTTTTGTCGCCTCTAGTTTCACAGGTGACACGCTGTTTTGGTCAGAGTTGGTAAAACAGATGACATTTTCCCTGCATTAAAATCCCTGGCTACTAGAAACACCGCCTCTGGATGGGAATGTTCTTGTTTGCTTATGGCGCTATACACCTCGTTGAGTGCGGTCTACGGTACCAGCATCTGTTTGTGGTGGTAAATAAACCACTACAAAAAATATAGATGAAAACTCTCTTGGTAGATAGTGTGGTCTACAGTTTATTATCAGGTATTCTAATACAGGCGAGCCAAAAACTTGAGACTTCCTTATTAATAACATTAGAGATCACACACCAGCTGTGTTAACAAAGAACACACCGCTCTTCCCCTCATCGTACTCGAGTCTGCCGTCCAAGTCTTGACTCTGCGTAGAAAACCCAACAAGATGTATATTATCCATGTCCTCGTTCAGGCACGACTCATAGAAATTACATAAGAGAGTTAGTTTTTTTTTAAAGGTTGACAGGATAGTCTCGATAGGAGCTCATCCAGTTTATTCTCCAGTGACTGAACGTTCGCCAATAGAACAGAGGGAAATGGCGGTCTATTTGCTCGCCGACGTAGTCTCGTCAGGATGCCGCCTCGCCTGCCCCTCTCTTGCAACCGCTTCCTCTTTCGAGTCCCGGTGATTAGGGCCTGGGTCCTGAGTAAACAGAACGTCCAGAGCTCCTGACTGGTCGATGTAGACATTTTCATCCAAATTGAGTTTACTGATAGCTTCTGGACATCGGAACAGCAATGTTTTGGTCATTAGGAAATGATGGCAGAGATGAAAAAAAAAAATTACAATCAGCATTAAAAAACAGACTCAAAATAGCAGAATTGTCAGACGGCAACTATCCACTGCGGTGCCATCTTTCTTTATCAGGTCAATATAGTCATTGTCCTATAATCTTATGTTTCTCTCTGTCTGCAGTTACCAGAACCAGAGACTGGACATGGTGAGTGATAAACCTTAATTAAGAATATCCTAGAAATAGAATATCTCGTGGTATCAGGTGTATGTCTAAATGACACAGCTTTTAGCTTCTCTCATCCCCTCTCCCCGTTCATTCCTGTTCTCTCATCCCCTCTCCCCTTTTATTATTGGTCTCTCGTCCCCTCTCCCCTCTTATTCCTGTTCCCTGATCCCCTCTCCCCTCTTATTCCTGTTCTCTCATCCCCTCTCCCCTCTTATTCCTGTTCTCTCATCCCCTCTCCCCGTTCATTCCTGGTCTCTCATCCCCTCTCCCCGTTCATTCCTGTTCTCTCATCCCCTCTCCCCGTTCATTCCTGGTCTCTCGTCCCCTCTCCCCTCTTATTCCTGTTCTCTCGTCCCCTCTCCCCTTTTATTCCTGTTCTCTCATCCCCTCTCCCCTTTTATTCCTGTTCTCTCATCCCCTCTTCCCTCTTATTCCTGTTCTCTCATCCCCTCTCCCCTTTTATTCCTGTTCTCTCATCCCCTCTCCCCTTTTATTCCTGTTCTCTCATCCCCTCTCCCCTCTTATTCCTGTTCTCTCATCCCCTCTCCCCTCTTATTCCTGTTCTCTCATCCCCTCTCCCCTCTTATTCCTGTTCTCTCATCCCCTCTCCCCTTTTATTCCTGTTCTCTCATCCCCTCTCCCCTTTCATTCTTGTTCTCTCATCCTACTCTCCACTCTGAAAACCAGCCCCGCCAGACAAGCCCCTGCATCTCACCGGCCCTAAATCCCAGGCCGCCCCTACGACCCAGGCCGGCCCTAAAGCCCAGGCTGCCCCTACGACCCAGGCCGGCCCTACGACCCAGGCCGGCCCTACAGCCCAGGCCGCCCCTACGACCCAGGCCGGCCCTACGACCCAGGCCGGCCCTACAGCCCAGGTCGCCCCTACAGCCCAGGCCCGCCCCACTGCAGAGCTAGACCGTTCAGATGATAAGGTGTACCAGGCGGTCATGGAGCTGGTCCAGGTGGTGGTGCAGCTGAAGAACGATGTGAACACACTACAGCCGGAGGAGTACATCACCGTCATCAAGGTAAGACACGGAGCTGCTGACTTCAAACACTGTATGATAGTAGTAATGCAGTAGCTATAAGCTCTATATGCAGCTGCATTATAAAGGTGAAACGGTCTTCTCTCTCTGCAGTCTGTAGGGCTGACCTTAAGGAGTCTGATACGCAGTGTGGATGATATTCTGCCGACCCTCCATAAGTCCATTAGGACAGAGGTAAGAGCGATTATATATCATATTATTAAGCAGAAACCAGACCAGCGTCCAGACTGTAGTATAATATCTCATCCACTCTTCTGTCCTCTCCTCTCCTCCTCTCTCATATGTCCCCCTGGTCAATTTGAACAACGACATGTCAGAGTTGACAAACTATTTCCTGTCTCCTCTTCCCCACTCCCTCTCTTCTCTCCTCCCCTCTTTCCCCTGGTCAGATCGAGGGCACCCAGAAGCTGTTGAACAATGACATGTCAGAGTTGACTAACTATTCCCTGTCTCCTCTTCCCCACTCCCTCTCTTCTCTCCTCCCCTCTTTCCCCTGGTCAGATCGAGGGCACCCAGAAGCTGTTGAACAATGACATGTCAGAGTTGACTAACTATTCCCTGTCTCCTCTTCCCCACTCCCTCTCTTCTCTCCTCCCCTCTCCTCCCCCTGGTCAGATTGAGGGCACCCAGAAGCTGTTGAACAACGACATGTCAGAGTTGACAAACTATTTCCTGTCTCCTCTTCCCCACTCCCTCTCTCCCTCTCTTCTCTCCCCTCTCCTCCCCCTGGTCAGATCGAGGGGACCCAGAAGCTGTTGAACAACGACATGTCAGAGTTGATCAGTAAGATGCGTCTGGCCCAGCAGAACGCCATCACCTCGCTGAAGGAAGAGTGTAAGAAACAGATGCTGACTGCAGCACACAACCTGGCCATGGATGGGAAGAACCTTCTGGATGCTGTGGACCAGGCCAGGGTCAGGGCCAACCTGGCCAAGCCCAAACCGGAGACCCCATAGTGGGGTAAATACCCACGGGACACCCACTTCTTCTTTTTTTTAAACTGGAGGACGGGTCAGAGCCAAGTATGTTGCGACTGAATGGATGGACTTGGGAGTGACTTGGCAGTACAGTGGTCAAGGTTCCATTTTAAGTTGAATTAAGTGTGTCAGAATTCAAACTATCAGAAAAGATGACTTCCCCCTATTTTTTGTAATTGGTGTTGTGATTTCTGTATCATCTCGTGTCTTGAATTGTATCGGTTATTTTAAATAGTTTCTCTATCTGTTTAGGTATCCAGGTTCATTTATTTCTAGGTTATTTTCACATGTTTCTAGTAATACTGGCCAGATCAATAGATTTATTCATTTACATATGTGTTGTTTCGTGTAATATTTGTTTCTAGACTAAGAGTTTGACCAAATAGATATAATACCCATTACCTTTCTGTTTTTACATCAGGTTTGTAGTATATTAAATTGAACTGACAGTATTGTATTTTTTTAATTTTTAATATAAGTAAAAGTATGTTTTCTGTGCTATGTTAGAGAATTTAGGAAAGTTAGGAAAATGCCAGTTAATATTTGAATATCCTGCACCCTTCAATGTTTCCCCCTCATCTTGTGTTCATCTGTATCATCATGGATAGAGACAATGGGCCGATCTTAAATAAACATGTCAGACACTGTGACAAAACGAGACCTTGGGGACTATACATCTTTAGTCAAGAAGGAATTAGTTACATATAATTGATCTTTAGATGGTCATTCATATATCTGTTGAAATTATTATTATTATTTTTTTAAAGTTCATGTTAAGTGGGGGAAAAAAAATGAAAAACTGGAAAAGTATATCTGCATAAAGCCATTTGATCTTGGTGCTATCTGCTATCCAATCACAAGCATGAACCAATACAGGCCAACCAATCAGAACACGTCTTTACCATCCCCCTCCTAAGTATGGTCTAGGCTAGTCTAGCCAACAATAATGGAATGCAAGCAACAAAACAACAACACACTGTTCGGTGATGACAACAAGTACTCTGATGATCGTAATACATTTTATGAAAGGTGTTCCTTTCTATTTTATCTAAATAGGGTATTCTCTATCATTTATGTATTCAAAAGCTGCATCCTGGGTAGCCCTAAGAGATATTTTTTACTGAATACAAAGCGTTATGTTTGGGCCAAATCCAACACAACACATAACTGAGTACCACTCTTCAAGCATGGTGTTGGCTGTAGTCTTCTTTAAAACTTAGATGTGTATTAGATTGAACCCAGATTGACATTTCAGAGCCATAAGGTTCTATCTACCTGTGATTGCACCCCCCTAATAAAACTGTTTTTACAAATGTCTCAGGATTTTTGATACTCTGTACTTGTGCTCCCTTTAAGGTCACGACCTTACTGGGTTATGAAAGAAGAATTCACATCAAAACATTTCTGAGATCAAGGCTGTGAAAACTTTAATGTTCAATATCTCAGAACTAAGTTTTGTGCCGATAGAATATTTATAGTCCCAACGTTACAAAAATTATAATTTGTGCCGTAAATGTTATTAACAAACATTTTTTTGTGTTTTTTTTGGAGTCTTACGTTAGGCCAATGTAAAGACTTCAATCAGTACTCTTGGTGCAAATGTTAAAATCAGTTACTAAAATCAGACATTTTCATTCCTATCGACTCCCAAATTCCCAAAACATGCGTTTCTGTTTATACAGTATTTATTACCACAACAGCATGTGTTTGATATTGTTATGAAGCAGTACATTGGTAGTGCCAGTCATTCACCTAGTTACTTCCTCAGTTGTGTTTATTCCTATGTGGAACAGAAAGCTTCCACTAGAGAGCGCGTTTGCACTGTTACTATGCCTGTTACTGTCTTCTGCCTGCTTGGATACGATGTTCCGTAAACAGTTAATCATCTTCCTAAACTATCATTTTCTGCAAAAAAAAACAACCTGGTGGTTGAAGTTACTGCACACCATTGTCGTAGTGTTAGTTCCACTGTGCCAGCCTGCTCCGGGGGCAGAAGGTAGAGGTTAGGTCTACTGGCCCTAGGTGATGCCAGCCTGCTCCGGGGGCAGAAGGTAGAGGTTAGGTCTACTGGCCCTAGGTGATGCCAGCCTGCTCCGGGGGCAGAAGGTAGAGGTTAGGTCTACTGGCCCTAGGTGATGCCAGCCTGCTCCGGGGGCAGAAGGTAGAGGTTAGGTCTACTGGCCCTAGGTGATGCCAGCCTGCTCCGGGGGCAGAAGGTAGAGGTTAGGTCTACTGGCCCTAGGTGATGCCAGCCTGCTCCGGGGGCAGAAGGTAGAGGTTAGGTCTACTGGCCCTAGGTGATGCCAGCCTGCTCCGGGGGCAGAAGGTAGAGGTTAGGTCTACTGGCCCTAGGTGATGCCAGCCAGTCTTGTGCCAGGAATGGTAGATCTCAGGCCCAGACCCCAGATCCTAAATCATGCTGGCCAGCCAGGTAGGGAGGAAGAGTCTAGGTCCTATATCATGCTGGCCAGCCAGGGAGGGAGGAAGAGTCCAGGTCCTATATCATGCTGGCCAGCCAGGGAGGGAGGAAGAGTCTAGGTCCTATATCATGCTGGCCAGCCAGGGAGGGAGGAAGAGTCCAGGTCCTATATCATGCTGGCCAGCCAGGTAGGAAAGAAGAGTCCAGGTCCTATATCATGCTGGCCAGCCAGGTAGGAAGGAAGAGTCCAGGTCCCATATCATGCTGGCCAGGTAGAGGAAGAGTCCAGGTCCTATATCATGCTGGCCAGCCAGGGAGGGAGGAAGAGTCTAGGTCCTATATCATGCTGGCCAGGTAGAGGAAGAGTCCAGGTCCTATATCATGCTGGCCAGGTAGGAAGGAAGAGTCCAGGTCCTATATCATGCTGGCCAGCCAGGGAGGGAGGAAGAGTCTAGGTCCTATATCATGCTGGCCAGGTAGAGGAAGAATCCAGGTCCTATATCATGCTGGCCAGCCAGGGAGGAAGAGTCCAGGTCCTATATCATGCTGGCCAGCCAGGGAGGGAGGACGTGTCCAAGTCCTATATCATGCCAGCCAGCCAGTGAGGGAGGAAGAGTCTAGGTCCTATATCATGCTGGCCAGCCAGGGAGGGAGGAAGAGTCCAGGTCCTATATCATGCTGGCCAGCCAGGTAGGAAAGAAGAGTCCAGGTCCTATATCATGCTGGCCAGCCAGGTAGGGAGGAAGAGTCTAGGTCCTATATCATGCTGGCCAGCCAGGGAGGGAGGAAGAGTCCAGGTCCTATATCATGCTGGCCAGCCAGGGAGGGAGGAAGAGTCCAGGTCCTATATCATGCTGGCCAGCCAGGGAGGGAGGAAGAGTCTAGGTCCTATATCATGCTGGCCAGCCAGGGAGGGAGGAAGAGTCTAGGTCCTATATCATGCTGGCCAGCCAGGGAGGGAGGAAGAGTCCAGGTCCTATATCATGCTGGCCAGCCAGGTAGGAAAGAAGAGTCCAGGTCCTATATCATGCTGGCCAGCCAGGTAGGAAGGAAGAGTCCAGGTCCCATATCATGCTGGCCAGGTAGAGGAAGAGTCCAGGTCCTATATCATGCTGGCCAGCCAGGGAGGGAGGAAGAGTCTAGGTCCTATATCATGCTGGCCAGGTAGAGGAAGAGTCCAGGTCCTATATCATGCTGGCCAGGTAGGAAGGAAGAGTCCAGGTCCTATATCATGCTGGCCAGCCAGGGAGGGAGGAAGAGTCTAGGTCCTATATCATGCTGGCCAGGTAGAGGAAGAATCCAGGTCCTATATCATGCTGGCCAGCCAGGGAGGAAGAGTCCAGGTCCTATATCATGCTGGCCAGCCAGGGAGGGAGGACGTGTCCAAGTCCTATATCATGCCAGCCAGCCAGTGAGGGAGGAAGTGTCTAGGTCCTATATCCTGCTGGCCAGCCAGGGAGGGAGGAAGTGTCCAGGTCCTATATCATGCTGGCCAGCCAGGGAGGGAGGAAGTGTCCAGGTCCTATATCATGCTGGCCAGCCAGGTAGGAAGGAAGTGTCCAGGTCCTATATCATGCTGACCAGCCAGGGAGGGAGGAAGAGTCCAGGGCCTATATCATGCCAGCCAGCCAGGGAGGGAGGAAGGGTCTAGGTCCTATATCATGCTGGCCAGCCAGGGAGGGAGGAAGTGTCCAGGTCCTATATCATGCTGGCCAGCCAGGTAGGAAGGAAGTGTCCAGGTCCTATATCATGCTGGCTTGCCAGGGAGGGAGGAAGAGTACAGGTCCTATATCATGCTGGCCAGCCAGGGAGGGAGGAAGAGTCCAGGTCCTATATCATGCTGGCCAGCCAGGGAGGGAGGAAGTGTCCAGGTCCTATATCATGCTGGCCAGCCAGGGAGGGAGGAAGTGTCCAGGTCCTATATCATGCTGGCCAGCCAGGTAGGGAGGAAGTGTCCAGGTCCCATATCATGCTGGCCAGCAAGGTAGGAAGGAAGTGTCCAGGTCCTATATCATGCTGGCCAGCCAGGTAGGAAGGAAGTGTCCAGGTCCTATATCATGCTGGCCAGCCAGGGAAGAAGTGTCCAGGTCCCATATCATGCTGGCCAGCCAGGGAGGGAGGAAGAGTCCCGGTCCTATATCATGCTAGCCAGCCAGGTAGGAAGGAAGTGTCCAGGTCCTATATCATGCCAGCCAGCCAGGGAGGGAGGAAGAGTCCAATGGTTCCTAGGAGACACACAATGATAAACATCCACAGGAAGATACGGTCGATCACCATCGCAACGTACTTCCAGTCTTCCTTCACCTGGATGGAGAGAGAGATGAGAGAAAGAAAGAGAGAGAGAGAGAGATGAGAGATGAGAGATGAGAGAGATGAGAGAAGAGAAATGAGAAAGAGAAAGAGAGAGATGAGAGAGAGAGACATATGAATGAATGATAACACTTTTAGTTGGATTGAGTGCAATGATCATGAGGGTTTAAGTTGAACAATCATTGTAATTGAATGTTCTACAACAACAAAAATAGCAGCTATGTGCAAGAGCTACAAATGCTACCCTGTTCATCTGTGTTGCTGTATGCCTGTCATAACCAGTATACCGGTGTACCGTCACTACCGAATGGTTTTCTGGGTAGTCATTGTAGATACTTGGCATTTCAGAAATGGAAAGATCCTTTAACTGGAATACAAAGGATCTTTATAACATAAATACTCACACTGAAGTCTGCGTCCTCTGCCCTCAGGTGGTCTGCGATATAGTGCAGTCCCTCCAGAGCACGTATCACGCTGGGAGACAGAGGGAACTCTATCTCTCTAGAGTCTGCCACCAAGTTAGCCTGTCGCTGGGTCGGGTTAACCCTTCTATTCACCCCACCTCCTCCTCCTTCAACCCCTCCATCCAGGCGGTTATGAGGCTGCCCTGCCCCTGGGTGTGGATGGTTCTGCTGGGGCGGAGGGGTGGAGCCCGGAGGTCTGGGTGACGGAGGACGGAAGGAGAAGTAAGACGTCAGCTCCCCCAGCTCAAGGTCCTCATAACAAAGGGTCCGTCTTTGTAGGTCCTCCGTTGTCCCTCCTCCGTCCCGGAGCCAGCTGGCTGAGGTGCTGAGGAAGGGAGGAAGGCCTAGGCCTGGGAGAAAGAAGGGAAATTAATTTGAGACATTTGAAATACATATAAGGCTGGTATCCGGGACACAGATGGTCTAGTCTTGGACTTTAAAGACAGGTTCACTGAGAGCGGTTGTTAGTGGAAGACTGGGATTAATCTGTGACTGGGAAAGGGCCCCAAACAGTTGTCTCTTCTATGGGAGTAAATACAACATATATAGGTTAAAATCAGAAGGAAACAAAAAAAACATATGAAAAACTCAATCTACCGATTTATTTCCATTGTGGTCCTTATTGCTACCTGGGCATGTATCCACAAAGCATCTCAGAAAAGGTTCTTAGGAATCCTGTTAAAACCGGGTTTTAAGACAAAAAAAGAAACCGAGCTCAGAATAGGGTTTAGGATGATGTTAAAACCAGTTGAGGTTGATGAAGAGAGGACAGGTCATAATAATGGCCGGAACGGAGCGAATGGCATCAAAACCATGGAAACCATGGAAACCATAATGAGAAAGCAAACAAGACTGTTTGCTAATTTATAAAAAAATAAAAAAATAGGAAATAGGACATTTACTTAAGTATTCAGACCCTTTACTCAGTGCTTTGTGGAAGCACCTTTGGCAGCGGTTAAAGCCTTGAGTCTTCTTGGGTATTTTTAGTTTCTTTAATCAACTAGGCAAGTCAGTTATTAAGAACAAATTCTTATTTACAATGACGGCCTAGGAACAGTGAGTTAACTGCCTTGTTCAGGGGCAGAAATACAGATTTTTACCTTGTCAGCTCGGAGGATTCAATCTAACAACCTTTCGGTTACTGGCCTAATGCTCTAATCACTATGCTACCTGCTGCCCCTGATGCAACAAGCTTGGGGAATTTTTCCCATTCTTCTCTGCAGATCCTCTCAAGCTCTGTTAGGTTGGATGGGGTTACACAGTTATTTTCAGGTCTCTCCAGAGATGTTCGATTGGGTTCAAGTCCGGGCTCTGGCT
Organism: Oncorhynchus nerka; assembly: GCF_034236695.1. Lineage (NCBI taxonomy): Eukaryota > Metazoa > Chordata > Actinopteri > Salmoniformes > Salmonidae > Oncorhynchus > Oncorhynchus nerka. The sequence goes on along the minus strand of NC_088419.1, from coordinate 5,762,088 downwards.
GGGCCACTCAAGGACATTCAGAAACTTGTCCAGAAGCCACTCCTGCGTTGCCTTGGCTGTGTGCTTAGGGTCGTTGTCCTGTTGGAAGGTGAACCTTCACCCCAGTCTCAGGTCCTGAGTGCTCTGGAGCAGGTTTTCATCAAGGATCTCTTTGTACTTTTCTCTGCTCATCTTTCCCTTGATCCTAACTAGTTTCCCAGTTCATATCGCTGAAAAACATCCCCACACGGTCGATGCTGCCAGCACCATGCTTCACCGTAGAGATGGAGCCAGGTTTCCTCCAGACGTGACGCTTGGCATTAAGAGTTCAATCTTGGTTTCATCAGACCAGAGAATTTTGTATCTCATGGTCTGAGAATCATTTGACAAAAGATTGAAGTGCCTTTAAACAGGGTATGGTAGTAGGTACCAGGCGCAACGGTTTGTGTCATGAACTGCAACGATTTCTGCAACGGTTTCATGTGTCAAAAACGGTCCACTGCCCAAAGGACATCCAGCCAACTAGACACAACTGTGAGAAGCATCGGAGTCAACATGGGCCAGCATCCCTGTGGAACGCTTTCAACACCTTGTAGAGTCAACATGGGCCAGCATCCCTGTGGAACGCTTTCAACACCTTGTAGAGTCAACGTGGGCCAGCATCCCTGTGGAACGCTATCGACACCTTGTAGAGTCAACATGGGCCATTATTCCTGTGGAACGCTATCGACACCTTGTAGAGTCAACATGGGCCAGCATCCCTGTGGAACGCTTTCAACACCTTGTAGAGTCAACATGGGCCAGCATCCCTGTGGAACGCTATCGACACCTTGTAGAGTCAACATGGGCCAGCATCCCTGTGGAACGCTATCGACACCTTGTAGAGTCAACATGGGCCAGCATCCCTGTGGAACGCTTTCAACACCTTGTAGAGTCAACATGGGCCAGCATCCCTGTGGAACGCTTTCAACACCTTGTAGAGTCAACATGGGCCAGCATCCCTGTGGAACGCTATCGACACCTTGTAGAGTCAACATGGGCCAGCATCCCTGTGGAACGCTTTCAACACCTTGTAGAGTCAACATGGGCCAGCATCCCTGTGGAACGCTTTCAACACCTTGTAGAGTCAACGTGGGCCAGCATCCCTGTAGAACGCTTTCAACACCTTGTAGAATCAACATGGGCCAGCATCCCTGTGGAACGCTATCGACACCTTGTAGAGTCAACATGGGCCAGCATCCCTGTGGAACGCTTTCAACACCTTGTAGAGTCAACATGGGCCAGCATCCCTGTGGAACGCTTTCAACACCTTGTAGAGTCAACGTGGGCCAGCATCCCTGTGGAACGCTTTCAACACCTTGTAGAGTCAACATGGGCCAGCATCCCTGTGGAACGCTTTCAACACATTGTAGAGTCCCATGAACCGAAGAACTGAAGCTGTTCTCATAAAAACAAAGCCCTGCGGCCTGTGAATTCTGTCTCCGGCCCCGTTCATCTACTCTAAATAGCTTCAGCATGTGCTCCAAATAACTGGATTTAGGTTCATGAAATAATTTAAAGCAAAATATGTGATTATTTATTATCCTAGTGTTTATAAGTACTTAGGCATATAATATGAATTAGGCCTCAACTCTGAACTGGTGAAGACAGCTCACAGGGTCTCCTAAATATCTGTCCACTAGGTGGCACTCTTATGACTAAAGAGGCTCTTTGTGGATATGGACCCAGGTCTCACTTAAGGAAAAAGGTTGTCTGACTTCAATGGGACTTTCTGGTTAACAATGTAAAGAAACTCATCTGGTAGTCTGGCATTGGTGGTGGTGGTACGTCCTGGTCAGGGCAGTATAGAGGGAATATGGTCCTATTTGTCCTGATCGGGGCAGTATAGAAGGAATATGGTGGTACGTCCTGGTCAGGGCAGTATAGAGGGAACATGGTGCTATTTGTCCTGGTCAGGGCAGTATAGAGGAAACATGGTGCTATTTGTCCTGGTCAGGGCAGTATAGAAGGAACATGGTGCTATTTGTCCTGGTCAGGGCAGTATAGAGGGAATATGGTGGTACGTCCTGGTCAGGGCAGTATAGAGGAAACATGGTGGTACGTCCTGGTCAGGGCAGTATAGAGGAAACATGGTGGTACGTCCTGGTCAGGGCAGTATAGAGGAAACATGGTGGTACGTCCTGGTCAGGGCAGTATAGAGGAAACATGGTGCTATTTGTACTGGTCAGGGCAGTATAGAGGAAACATGGTGCTATTTGTACTGGTCAGGGCAGTATAGAGGGAACATGGTGCTATTTGTCCTGGTCAGGGCAGTATAGAGGAAACATGGTGCTATTTGTCCTGGTCAGGGCAGTATAGAGGGAATATGGTGCTATTTGTCCTGGTCAGGGCAGTATAGAGGGAATATGGTGCTATTTGTCCTGGTCAGGGCAGTATAGAGGGAATATGGTGCTATTTGTCCTGGTCAGGGCAGTATAGAAGGAATATGGTGCTATTTGTCCTGGTCAGGGCAGTATAGAGGGAACATGGTGCTATTTGTTCTGGTCAGGGCAGTATAGAGGAAACATGGTGCTATTTGTCCTGGTCAGGGCAGTATAGAAGGAATATGGTGCTATTTGTCCTGGTCAGGGCAGTATAGAGGGAATATGGTGCTATTTGTCCTGGTCAGGGCAGTATAGAGGAGACATGGTGCTATTTGTCCTGGTCAGGGCAGTATAGAAGGAATATGGTGCTATTTGTCCTGGTCAGGGCAGTATAGAAGGAATATGGTGCTATTTGTTCTGGTCAGGGCAGTATAGAGGGAATATGGTGCTATTTGTCCTGGTCAGGGCAGTATAGAAGGAATATGGTGCTATTTGTTCTGGTCAGGGCAGTATAGAAGGAATATAGTGCTATTTGTTCTGGTCAGGGAAGTATAGAGGGAACATGGTGCTGTTTGTCCTGCTCAGGGCAGTATAGAAGGAACATGGTGCTATTTGTACTGGTCAGGGCAGTATAGAGGGAATATGGTGCTATTTGTCCTGGTCAGGGCAGTATAGAAGGAATATGGTGCTATGTGTACTGGTCAGGGCAGTATAGAAGGAATATGGTGCTATTTGTACTGGTCAGGGCAGTATAGAGGAAACATGGTGCTATTTGTCCTGGTCAGGGCAGTATAGAGGGAATATGGTGCTATTTGTCCTGGTCAGGGCCGTATAGAGGGAATATGGTGCTATTTGTCCTGGTCAGGGCAGTATAGAAGGAATATGGTGCTATTTGTCCTGATCAGGGCAGTATAGAGGGAACATGGTGCTATTTGTTCTGGTCAGGGCAGTATAGAGGAAACATGGTGCTATTTGTCCTGGTCAGGGCAGTATAGAAGGAATATGGTGCTATTTGTCCTGGTCAGGGCAGTATAGAGGGAATATGGTGCTATTTGTCCTGGTCAGGGCAGTATAGAGGAAACATGGTGCTATTTGTCCTGGTCAGGGCAGTATAGAAGGAATATGGTGCTATTTGTCCTGGTCAGGGCAGTATAGAAGGAATATGGTGCTATTTGTTCTGGTCAGGGCAGTATAGAGGGAATATGGTGCTATTTGTCCTGGTCAGGGCAGTATAGAAGGAATATGGTGCTATTTGTCCTGGTCAGGGCAGTATAGAAGGAATATGGTGCTATTTGTTCTGGTCAGGGCAGTATAGAAGGAATATAGTGCTATTTGTTCTGGTCAGGGAAGTATAGAGGGAACATGGTGCTGTTTGTCCTGGTCAGGGCAGTATAGAAGGAACATGGTGCTATTTGTAGGAAGTATGAGGAATATGGTGCTATTTGTCCTGGTCAGGGCAGTATAGAGGGAATATGGTGCTATTTGTCCTGGTCAGGGCAGTATAGAAGGAATATGGTGCTATTTGTCCTGGTCAGGGCAGTATATAGGGAATATGGTGCTATTTGTCCTGGTCAGGGCAGTATAGAGGAAACATGGTGCTATTTGTCCTGGTCAGGGCAGTATAGAAGGAATATGGTGCTATTTGTCCTGGTCAGGGCAGTATAGAAGGAATATGGTGCTATTTGTTCTGGTCAGGGCAGTATAGAGGGAATATGGTGCTATTTGTCCTGGTCAGGGCAGTATAGAAGGAATATGGTGCTATTTGTCCTGGTCAGGGCAGTATAGAAGGAATATGGTGCTATTTGTTCTGGTCAGGGCAGTATAGAAGGAATATAGTGCTATTTGTTCTGGTCAGGGAAGTATAGAGGGAACATGGTGCTGTTTGTCCTGGTCAGGGGAGTATAGAAGGAACATGGTGCTATTTGTACTGTTCAGGGCAGTATAGAGGGAATATGGTGCTATTTGTCCTGGTCAGGGCAGTATAGAAGGAATATGGTGCTATGTGTACTGGTCAGGGCAGTATAGAAGGAATATGGTGCTATTTGTACTGGTCAGGGCAGTATAGAGGAAACATGGTGCTATTTGTCCTGGTCAGGGCAGTATAGAAGGAATATGGTGCTATTTGTCCTGGTCAGGGTAGTATAGAAGGAATATGGTGCTATTTGTCCTGGTCAGGGCAGTATAGAGGGAATATGGTGCTATTTGTCCTGGTCAGGGCAGTATAGAAGGAATATGGTGCTATTTGTCCTGGTCAGGGCAGTATAGAAGGAATATGGTGCTATTTGTCCTGGTCAGGGCAGTATAGAAGGAATATGGTGCTATTTGTACTGGTCAGGGCAGTATAGAAGGAATATGGTGCTATTTGTACTGGTCAGGGCAGTATAGAGGAAACATGGTGCTATTTGTCCTGGTCAGGGCAGTATAGAAGGAATATGGTGCTATTTGTCCTGGTCAGGGCAGTATAGAAGGAATATGGTGCTATTTGTCCTGGTCAGAGCAGTATAGAGGGAATATGGTGCTATTTGTCCTGGTCAGGGCAGTATAGAAGGAATATGGTGCTATTTGTCCTGGTCAGGGCAGTATAGAAGGAATATGGTGCTATTTGTACTGGTCAGGGCAGTATAGAGGAAACATGGTGCTATTTGTCCTGGTCAGGGCAGTATAGAAGGAATATGGTGCTATTTGTCCTGCTCAGGGCAGTATAGAGGAAACATGGTGCTATTTGTCCTGGTCAGGGCAGTATAGAAGGAATATAGTGCTATTTGTCCTGGTCAGGGCAGTATAGAGGAAACATGGTGCTATTTGTCCTGGTCAGGGCAGTATATAGGGAACATGGTGCCATTTGGGATGCAAACAGAGACTAGGGACTTATTTCCCATTTGGTCCTCATCATTATCAGCACCTAACCTGCTGGTCTGGGGTTAATGGTCCGTGCCACCGCTGCCCCCTGCTGGAGCATCAACAACCTGCGTCTCCGTCCGTCCGGCGCGGGCCGCCTCATGAACAGCCACCTGGGGATCAGGTCTAGGAAGACAGAGTGGACCCAGCGAGGCATCTTATGGGTCCCCGGTGAGCGGTGGTGGACGTTGAGGACAAACACAGTGATGACGATGGAGAGAGTGACGAAGATCATGGTGAAGAGGAGATATTCTCCAATCAGAGGGATGACCAGGGAGGTGGAAGGGATGATCTCCGTGATGAGGAGCAGGAAGACGGTGAGGGAGAGGAGGACGGAGATACACAGAGTGATCTTCTCCCCACAGTCTGAAACAACGAGAAGAAGAAACAGACTTTATTTACAATCTTGCAGGAAATGGAAATGTGTATTTTTGCTCCCGATCCAACCCCCCTTAAACACACACACACACACACACACACACACACACACACAGACACACACACACACACACACACACACACACACACGTCAGTATAGAACACTTCTGTTTTTCTAATGTTGGGCAGAGAGAAAAATTATCGTAAGTGGTATTTCAGTTTAACCACAAAATATAAATTTACACTAAAGGATTAGGCTTTTCACACATTTAAGTAGAAGAAAAAACTTTTGTTTTGTGTATTTTGCAACTAAACAGAAAGGTTTGTTACCATGGAAAAGATTAGTTTATACCCCTGGTAAAGGCAGTCTTTTCCATGGTAACAAAACATTATTGTCACGACTTCTGCCGAGGTCGTTGCCTCTCCTTGTTCGGGGCGGTGCTCGGTGTTCGACGTCACCGGTCTTCTAGCCATCATTGATCCATTTTTCATTTTCCATTGGTTTTGTCTTTTCTTCCCACACACCTGTTTTCAATCCCATTCATTACCTGTTGTGTATTTAACCCTCTGTTTCCTCTCATGACTTTTGTTTAATTGTCAGTGTTGTCATTTTGTTGTGTTGGTGCGCGACGGGTCCTCGTACCTATGTTGTTTCATGTCTGTACGTTTTAGTGTTATGGAGCATGTTCTGTTGACATTTATTAAAAGACTCCATTTACACTTCATTTTGACTCTCCTGCGCCTGACTTCCCTGTCACCTATACACACGACGCTGACAATTATGTTTGACTTTACCAGGGGTATAAACTAAACAGAAAGGTTTGTTACCATGGAAAAGACTGCCTTTACCAGGGGTATTAACTAAACAGAAAGGTTTGTTACCATGGAAAAGACTGCCTTTACCAGGGGTATTAACTAAACAGAAAGGTTTGTTACCATGGAAAAAACTGCCTTTACCAGGGGTATAAACTAAACAGAAAGGTTTGTTACCATGGAAAAGACTGCCTTTACCAGGGGTATAAACTAAACAGAAAGGTTTGTTACCATGGAAAAGACTGCCTTTACCAGGGGTATTAACTAAACAGAAAGGTTTGTTACCATGGAAAAGACTGCCTTTACCAGGGGTATTACCTAAACAGAAAGGTTTGTTACCATGGAAAAGACTGACTTTACTATTAACTAAACAGAAAGGTTTGTTACCATGGAAAAGACTGCCTTTACCAGGGGTATTAACTAAACAGAAAGGTTTGTTACCATGGAAAAGACTGCCTTTACCAGGGGTATTAACTAAACAGAAAGGTTTGTTACCATGGAAAAGACTGCCTTTACCAGGGGTATTAACTAAACAGAAAGGTTTGTTACCATGGAAAAGACTGCCTTTACCAGGGGTATTAACTAAACAGAAAGGTTTGTTACCATGGAAAAGACTGCCTTTACCAGGGGTATTAACTAAACAGAAAGGTTTGTTACCATGGAAAAGACTGCCTTTACCAGGGGTATTAACTAAACAGAAAGGTTTGTTACCATGGAAAAGACTGCCTTTTGGCAACTTAGCCCTATAAATAGAATGGAAAATGTGAAAATTTGTGAAATCAATAAAAGAGACACTTACATTTGGATATTATCTCATCCATATAAATGATGAATATCATATTTATAAAAGACCATTTCCAAATGTTAAGGTTTAATATTAATATCATGAATTTGGCATCGTATTTATAGAGCTAAACTTCAAAAGATCAGTCATGAATGAATGATAGTAAACTTAGCTACACGTTGAAATGATGGTGTCCTTTGGGTAAATCAGATGTCAATGTAGCCAACATAAACCCAACCTCACTCCGAATTCACTTTCACATACAGCTTGTTTAAGAAAAGTAGGAGGAGTTACTTTTAACCTGTCAACTTCATTCAGGTAGTCTATTGGTCAATGCAAAGGAGGCGCATCAGTATCCATAGGTGTTGACATGACAGCTCAGAAGAAACGAACGCAGCTTGTTTCCAAAGCTGAACAGGGTACATAGAGGTAGGCATCTGGATGGTACAGTAGACTAGTTCTCAGTGAAATACATTAGCCTTCATATACCAGTAGGAGTCACTGTTCAGGCAGGAATCGTTTGATTGTGGCTTCACATTTTATTTCAACATAGGTAGGTATGTCTTTATTTACGTCGAAGGCCTGAAATTGCAACAATGAAATTGATTCAAATATACAATTTTACTGTCAACATTGAAACAAGTTCAAATAAACTATGACTTATCAAATATGATATTCACAACATAATTCAACCACCTGATATATACATATGAAGTCGGAAGATTACGTACACTTAGGTTGGAGTCATTAAAACTCATTTTTCAACCACTCTACAAATTTCTTGTTAACAAAACTATAGTTTTGGCAAGTCGGTTAGGACATCTACTTTGTGCATGACACATCATTGGAAAATCAAAAGACATCAGCCAAGTCTAGAAAAATTCTAGACCTCAACAAGTCTGGTTCATTCTTGGGAGCAATTTACAAATGCCTGAAGGTACAAGGAAGGAGACACGTTCAGGTCTCGTAGAGATGAACGTACTTTGGTGCGAAAAGTGCAAATCAATCCCAGAACAACAGCAAAGGACCTTGTGAAGATGCTGGAGGAAACAGGTAGCAAAGTATCTATATCCATAGTAAAACGGGTCCTATATTGACATAACCTGAAAGGCCACTCAGCAAGGAAGAAGCCACTGCTCCAAAACCGCCATAAAAAATCCAGACTACGGTTTGCAACTGCACATGGGGACAAAGATTGTACTTTTTGGAGAAATGTCCTCTGGTCTGATGAAACAAAAATAGAACTGTTTGGCCATAATGACCATCATTATGTTTCGAGGAAAAAGGGGGTATATTGGATATATTGAAGGAACATCAAAGACATCAGTCAGGAAGTTAATGCTGGGTCGCAAATGGGTCTTCCAAATGGACAATGACCACAACCATACTTCCAAAGTTGTAGCAAAATGGCTTAAGGACAACAAAGTCGAGCTATTGGAGTGGCCATCACAAAGCCCTGACCTCAATCCTATAGAAAGTTTGTGGGCAGAACTGGAAAAGCGTGTGCGAAAAAGGAGGCCTACAAACCTGACTGAGTTACACCAGCTCTGTCAGGAGGAATGGGCCAAAATTCACCCAATTTATTGTGGGAATCTTGTGGAAGGCTACCCAGAACGTTTGACCCAAGTAAACAATTTAAAGGCAATGCTACCAAATACTAATTGAGTGTATGTAAACTTCTGACCCACTGGGAATGTGATGAAAGAAATAAAAGCTTGTAACGGTTTTCTAATGGTGAAGGAAGAGAGTCGGACCGAAATGCAGCGTGTAGGTTACTCATGACTTTAATGAAAGAATCGCGGTACATGAAAATAACTGAACTAAATACAAAAACAACAGAACGGAACGTGACACTATTACAGCCTATCTGGTGAATACACAAAGACAGGGACAATCACCCACGAAATACAAAGCGAAACTAAGGCTGCCTAAATACGGTTCCCAATCCAAGACAACAAGAATCACCTGACTGATTGGGAATCGCCTCAGGCAGCCAATCCTATACCACACCCCTAATCAGCCGCGATCCCAAATAATACAAACCCCAATACGACAACAACATATAAACCCATGTCACACCCTGGCCTACCCAAACAATTAACAAAAAACACAAAATACAATGACCAAGGCGTGACAAAGCTGAAATAAATGATTCTCTCTACTATTATTCTGACATTTCACATTCTTAAAATAAAGTGGTGATCTTAACTGACCTAAAGCAGGGATTGTGAAAAACTGAGTTTAACTGTATTTAGTTCAGGTGTATGTAAACTTCAGCCTTAAACTGTAAATAAAAAGGGATTCTGGCAAAAAGTGATTGAATTCAATAAAATGTCCCCATAGGGTATTACTGCACAGAGATTATACAGACACAGACAGAGATCCTACAGACAGAGACACAGAGATCATACAGACAGAGACACAGAGATCCTACAGACAGAGATCCTACAGACAGAGATCCTACAGACAGAGATCCTACAGACAGAGATCCTACAGACAGAGATCCTACAGACAGAGATCCTACAGACAGACACAGAGATCATACAGACAGAGATCATACAGACAGATATCCTACAGACAGAGATCCTACATACAGAGATCCTACAGACAGACACAGAGATCATACAGACAGACACAGATCATACAGACAGAGACACAGAGATCATACAGACAGAGATTATACAGACAGAGACACAGAGATCATACAGACAGAGATTATACAGACAGAGACACAGAGATCATACAGACAGAGATTATACAGACAGAGACACAGAGATCATACAGACAGAGATCCTACAGACAGAGATCATACAGACAGAGACACAGAGATCATACAGACAGAGACACAGAGATTATACAGACAGAGACACAGAGATTATACAGACAGACACAGAGATCATACACACAGAGATCCTACAGACAGAGATCCTACAGACAGAGACACAGAGATCATACAGACAGAGACACAGAGATTATACAGACAGAGACACAGAGATTATACAGACAGACACAGAGATCCTACAGACAGAGATCCTACAGACAGAGATCCTACACACAGAGATCCTACACACAGAGATCCTACACACAGAGATCCTACAGACAGAGATCACAGAGATCATACAGACAGAGACACAGAGATCATACAGACAGAGATCATACAGACAGAGATCCTACAGACAGAGATCATACAGACAGAGATCCTACACAGAGATCATACAGACAGAGATCCTACAGACAGAGACACAGAGATCCTACAGACAGAGACACAGAGATTATACAGACAGAGACACAGAGATCATACAGACAGAGATCATACAGACAGAGATCCTACAGACAGAGACACAGAGATCATACAGACAGAGACACAGAGATCATACAGACAGAGACACAGAGATCATACAGACAGAGACACAGAGATCCTACATACAGACAGAGATCCTACAGACAGAGACACAGAGATCCAGACAGAGACACAGAGATCATACAGACAGAGAGATCATACAGAGATCACAGACAGAGACACAGAGATCCTACAGACAGAGATCATACAGACAGAGACACAGAGATCATACAGACAGAGATTATACAGACAGAGATTATACAGACAGAGACACAGAGAGGTCATGGCTGTGGACAGACATAATAGATTTCTGATGGAACTAGTGATCACGGCTCTTCTCTTGACTGGTAAGTTACTGCATGTTGTACTGTCGTTTAAACAACGTCTCAAACCCTGTTATGGGGGAAAGGGGCTTCTTGTACAAACCGCTGTTATGGGGAAAGGGGCTTCTTGTAAAGGGGGGAAAAGGGGCTTCTTGTACTGCCGTTTAAACAACGTCTCAAACCCTGTTATGGGGAAAAGGGGCTTCTTGTACTGCCGTTTAAATAACGTCTCAAACCCTGTTATGGGGGAAAGGGGCCGTTTACTGTTAACGCCGTTTAAACAACGTCTCAAACCCTGTTATGGGGGAAAGGGGCTTCTTGTACTGTCGTTTAAACAACGTCTCAAACCCTGTTATGGGGGAAAGGGGCTTCTTGTACTGTCATTTAAAAACCACTCCAACACTTGAGTCACACATTCAACTCAAAATATGTTGAGTTTCATTGTTCACTGGAAGCCTAAAGTTCAGCATTAAATTGTTTTAATGATGTATGTATTTATTTATTTAACACAGAATTTGTATTTCAGCGTGTAACTGTCCAAAACAGAAAACTAAAATGTGCACAAAAGATACATTTTCTAAGATACGTCTCTATTATGTGGGAAACGACGTCAACGTGGTTTAACCAAATTGCTCCTAAGATACGTGTCCTCTCTATCCAGGAGACAGTTGTGACTCTCTGTACTCCAATGTGGGAAACGACGTGGTTTAACCAAACTGCTCCTCAATTGCATGGCGTTTTTGGAGATCTCCACAAGCCTATCACAGAGTTGGTTCGTGGAGGAACAGGTTAGAACAGAAACCTCAGAGAGGAGCTGAGAGACTGACTGCTCTCGACATGTTCAGCATGTCAGAGCCGAGGATGCTGGGTAATACCAGTGTCTACAATACCTTTACCGAGGGTGGAGTCTGACTACTCTCGACATGTTCAGCATGTCAGAGCTGAGGATGCTGGGTAATACCAGTGTTTACAATACCTTTACCGAGGGTGGAGTCTGACTGCTCTCAATACCTTTACCGAGGGTGGAGTCTGACTGCTCTCAATACCTTTACCGAGGGTGGAGTCTGACTGCTCTCAATACCTTTACCGAGGGTGGAGTCTGACTACTCTCGACATGTTCAGCATGTCAGAGCTGAGGATGCTGGGTAATACCAGTGTCTACAATACCTTTACCGAGGGTGGAGTCTGACTGCTCTCGACATGTTCAGCAGGGGGTGGACCCCAACATGGAGAGGTTGCTTTTGTGAATGTGAATCTTCTTACCAGTGAATATCACTGTTTCACCCCAGTTGGTTTTTAGTCAAATAAGCCTTTCATATACAGTATGTATTTTATGTATCTTTAACAGTTAAGTTAAAATATATTATTTTCTGTCTTAGTGTCGTTGTCCCAGGGATCTAAGGCCTGGTTGTGACCTTAAGGTGCTTTCAGACCATCTGGGCTGGAACTGGAAGCTGTTTCTTATATGATACTCTGAGCTGGGTGAATGAGACAGGCACTGAGCTGCAGGGAGACTCCGGATACCAGCTCACAAAGACCACTGACTGTGACATCACTCTGACTGTGACATCACTCTGACTGTGACATCCCTCTGACTGTGACATCACTCTGACTGTGACATCACTCTGACTGTGACATCCCTCTGACTGTGACATCCCTCTGACTGTGACATCACTCTGACTGTGACCTCACTCTGACTGTGACCTCACTCTGACTGTGACATCACTCTGACTGTGACATCACTCTGACTGTGACATCACTCTGACTGTGACATCACTCTGACTGCGACTCTCCAGAGGAAGGACAACAACAGGAAGTGGAGTTGTCAGGCGGAGAACCAGGGAGAAGTGAAGACCTTCCTGGACTTCACCTCCACATTTTCAGCTAGACATTATCACATAGATATCGATACCATTTCATCAAGTAGTTCTGAATCAGCTTTTTTTTTGACTGCATGTTGGTTGTCTGTATTCCAGAGAAGGGTGGTGAGGGGAGGACAGGCTCATAATAATGACGGGAATAGAATCAACATGGAAACCACATGTTTAATGTGTTTGATACCATTCCATTGATTCTGTTCCAGCCATTACTGTGAGCCTGTCTTTTAATTTTAAGTGCCACCAGCCACCACTGATATTCCCCCATTTTCTAACGGGACCAACAGGCCCAAGTCCTGCTCCCTCTGTGATGTCAAATCACACTTCTCCAGGTGCACTTGATAACATGTTATTTAGTCTGAACAACCAAAAAGTATTCATTTATGCACAACTAGAAATGATCAAGTTCAGAGGGGAAGTTTTTCTGAGCTCAGGAACATTATACAGGGATAAAAGACTGTTGGTGATTATCATCCTCTGTACAAACCTTCCTTTACATTTTCAGCTTCAGACCTTCCCTACTTCTCACTTAATAAAACACCGTTTCTGTGTATTAATACATGAAGGTTTGTGTTTGATCACTGTCTGTCCTGTTGTCCAGGTACCACTAACAGTGTCCAGTTCTCCATCGACATCGTTGTCTTTGTGGCACAGACCATCATGGTTGCCATAGGTACTATTTACAAAAACCAGGAAGAACCGCCCACCAGCAGGTGAGAATCACAGGGATTGGTTCCTTTTTAGTTCCATTTAGGTCCCTAGCTTCCACACCTTCAATGTTCACAGATCTATAAGACTTGATAGATCTATGTCTAATCAGATATGGATGAGGGAACCAATCCATCCATAAACCAATCGGAGCATACCATAAATGACATTCACATATCCTGTCCTTCAGATCAACTGAAATGGAATCAATTCAAATAAAATGATCAACTGAAATGGAATCAATTCAAATAAAGTAAAATGATCAACTGAAATGGAATCAGGTCATAAATAGTCCTTTGACATAAAATGATCTTGTCCATATAAACCCTGTTTCAACTATTTCATCTTTAAGGTTTTCTATAGAATCTGGGTCTGTTATGTTGTCTGATGTGTTTGCTGTTGTTTTTGTTCTCTGTATAGAACTTCAAAGGAAGCCTCTGGTATTGAGATTCAGGTCCTGGAGGAATGACCCCTTGACCCCTATTCTTCTCCCAGTGCAGGACTAAGACTTATATCTAAACTGTCTGTAGCTTTACAGGTGATGTTCATCTATGATAGGGCGTAGTGTTTTGGATCTTGGTTTGCGTTTGAACATATAGTTTTTTCTTCTTCTCGCATGCATCTTTATGGATGCAGAAATGTACTATGCCATGTTTGGTTGACAAAAGATACGTTTGCGTTTTAATTTATGTCAAAAAAAAATATATATATATATATATATATATTTATATACAATATGTGTGTGAAATCTTGACTATTTTCAGTTGTATCAACCTGTGATGTTCCAGAACCTCCACTAGATGGGGACGTTACCTACAAAATGAAAAAAAGTATTGCTTCCGTCTCTCTTGCCCAAACCTGGGCTCGAACCAGGGACCCTCTGAACACATCGAACAACAGTCACCAACAACTCATCATTAGTTATTGCTAAAAAAAAGGGAAACAACAAATATTTAAAGTTCTGAGTGAGTGAGTGATGTCACCGATTGAAACTCTACTAGCTTCACCTCTTACTAGCCAGCCGTTTTACACCGGTAACATTACGGACATTCTCTGTTAATCTACTTACCTGAGGGGAGATGGGAGACTAGGACCTACCTGAGGGGAGTTGGGAGACTAGGACCTACCTGAGGGGAGACTAGGACCTACCTGAGGGGAGACTAGGACCTACCTGAGGGGAGATGGGAGACTAGGACCTACCTGAGGGGAGACTAGGACCTACCTGAGGGGAGATGGGAGACTAGGACCTACCTGAGGGGAGACTAGGACCTACCTGAGGGGAGACTAGGACCTACCTGAGGGCAGATGGGAGACTAGGACCTAGCTGAGGGGAGATGGGAGACTAGGACCTACCTGAGGGGAGACTAGGACCTACCTGAGGGGAGACTAGGACCTACCTGAGAGGAGATAGAAGACCAGGACCTACCTGAGGGGAGACTAGGACCTACCTGAGGGGAGACTAGGACCTACCTGAGGGGAGACTATGACCTACCTGAGGGGAGACTAGGACCTACCTGAGGGGAGACTAGGACCTACCTGAGGGGAGACTAGGACCTACCTGAGGGGAACTAGGACCTACCTGAGGGGAGACTAGGGCCTACCTGAGGGGAGACTAGGACCTACCTGAGGGGAGACTAGGACCTACCTGAGGGGAGACTAGGACCTACCTGAGGGGAGATGGGAGACTAGGACCTACCTGAGGGGAGACTAGGACCTACCTGAGGGGAGATAGGAGACTAGGACCTACCTGAGGGGAGACTAGGACCTACCTGAGGGGAGACTAGGACCTACCTGAGGGGAGATGGGAGACTAGGACCTACCTGAGGGGAGACTAGGACCTACCTGAGGGGAGACTAGGACCTACCTGAGGGGAGACTAGGACCTACCTGAGGGGAGATGGGAGACTAGGACCTACCTGAGGGGAGACTAGGAATTAGGACCTGAGGGAGACTAGGACCTACCTGAGGGGAGATGGGGAGACTAGGACCTACCTGAGGGACTAGGACCTACCTGAGATGGGAGACTAGGACCTACCTGAGGGGAGATGGGAGACTAGGACCTACCTGAGGGAGACTAGGACCTACCTGAGGGAGACTAGGATGGGGGGAGACTAGGACCTACCTGAGGGGAGACTAGGACCTACCTGAGGGGAGACTAGGACCTACCTGAGGGGAGACTAGGACCTACCTGAGGGGAGACTAGGACCTACCTGAGGGGAGACTAGGACCTACCTGAGGGGAGACTAGGACCTACCTGAGGGGAGACTAGGACCTACCTGAGGGGAGACTAGGACCTACCTGAGGGGAGACTAGGACCTACCTGAGGGGAGACTAGGACCTACCTGAGGGGAGACTAGGACCTACCTGAGGGGAGACTAGGACCTACCTGAGGGGAGATAGAAGACTAGGACCTACCTGAGGGAAGATAGAAGACTAGGACCTACCTGAGGGGAGATAGAAGACTAGGACCTACCTGAGGGGAGACTAGGATCTACCTGAGGGGAGACTAGGAACTACCTGAGATGAGACTAGGACCTACCCGGGGGGAGACTAGGACCTACCTGAGGGGAGATGGGAGACTAGGACCTACCTGAGGGGAGACTAGGACCTACCTGAGATGAGACTAGGAGCTACCTGAGGGGAGATCGAAGACTAGGACCTACCTGAGGGAAGATAGAAGACTATGACCTACCTGAGGGGAGATAGAAGACTAGGACCTACCTGAGGGGAGATAGAAGACTAGGACCTACCTGAGGGGAGATGGAAGACTAGGAATCTACCTGAGGGGAGATAGAAGACTAGGACCTACCTGAGGGGAGACTAGGATCTACCTGAGGGGAGACTAGGAACTACCTGAGATGAGACTAGGACCTACCCGGGGGGAGACTAGGACCTACCTGAGGGGAGATGGGAGACTAGGACCTACCTGAGGGGAGACTAGGACCTACCTGAGATGAGACTAGGAGCTACCTGAGGGGAGATCCTACCTGAGGGAGACTAGGACCTACCTGAGGGAAGATAGAAGACTATGACCTACCTGAGGGGAGATAGAAGACTAGGACCTACCTGACTAGGACCTACCTGAGGGGAGATAGAAGACTAGGACCTACCTGAGGGGAGATAGAAGACTAGGAATCTACCTGAGGGGAGATAGAAGACTAGGACCTACCTGAGGGGAGACTAGGATCTACCTGAGGGGAGACTAGGAACTACCTGATATGAGACTAGGACCTACCCGGGGGGAGACTAGGACCTACCTGAGGGGAGATGGGAGACTAGGACCTACCTGAGGGGAGACTAGGACCTACCTGAGATGAGACTAGGAGCTACCTGAGGGGAGATCGAAGACTAGGACCTACCTGAGGGAAGATAGAAGACTATGACCTACCTGAGGGGAGATAGAAGACCAGGACCTACCTCAGGGGAGACTAGGACCTACCTGAGGGGAGATGGAAGACTAGGACCTACCTGAGGGAAGATAGAAGACTAGGACCTACCTGAGGGGAGACTAGGACCTACCTGAGGGGAGACTAGGACCTACCTGAGGGGAGATAGAAGACTAGGACATACCTGAGGGGAGATAGAAGACTAGGACCTACCTGAGGGGAGATGGAAGACCAGGACCTACCTGAGGGGAGATAGAAGACTAGGACCTACCTGAGGGGAGATAGAAGACTAGGACCTACCCGAGGGGAGATAGAAGACTAGGACCTACCTGAGGGGAGATAGAAGACTAGGAATCTACCTGAGGGGAGATAGAAGACTAGGACCTACCTGAGGGGAGACTAGGACCTACCTGAGGGGAGACTAGGACCTACCTGAGGGGAGACTAGGACCTACCTGAGGGGAGTCTAGGACCTACCTGGGGGGAGTCTAGGACCTACCTGAGGGGAGACTAGGATCTACCTGAGGGGAGACTAGGACCTACCTGAGGGGAGACTAGGACCTACCTGAGGGGAGACTAGGATCTACCTGAGGGGAGACTAGGACCTACCTGAGGGGAGTCTAGGACCTACCTGAGTGGAGACTAGGATCTACCTGAGGGGGACTAGGACCTACCTGAGGGGAGATAGAAGACTAGGACCTACCTGAGGGGAGACTAGGACCTACCTGAGGGGAGATCGAAGACTAGGACCTACCTGATGGGAGATGGAAGACCAGGACCTACCTCAGGGGAGACTAGGACCTACCTGAGGGGAGATAGAAGACTAGGACCTACCTGAGGGGAGATAGAAGACTAGGACCTACCTGAGGGGAGATAGAAGACTAGGACCTACCTGAGGGGAGATAGAAGACTAGGACCTACTTGAGGGGAGACTAGGATCTATCTGAGGGGAGACTAGGACCTACCTGAGGGGAGAAAGACTAGGACCTACCTGAGGGGAGATGGAAGACCAGGACCTACCTCAGGGGAGACTAGGACCTACCTGAGGGGAGATAGAAGACTAGGACCTACCTGAGGGGAGATAGAAGACTAAGACCTACCTGAGGGGAGATAGAAGACTAGGATCTACCTGAGGGGAGATAGAAGACTAGGATCTACCTGAGGGGAGATAGAAGACTAGGACCTACCTGAGGGGAGATAGAAGACTAGGACGGTGAGACAGGAGATGAGCAGACAGGGGATGATCAGGTTGATGGTGTAGAAGAGAGGCAGCCGTCTGATGATGAAGAAGTAGGTGATATCAGGGTAGATCTCATGACAGCAGTCGTACTTCTTGGTGTTGTATGTTCCCACTGCGTTGATGATGGCCCACTCTCCACTCTCCCAGTAGTTGTTCAGATCCACAGTGTTCTAGGGGATAGAGATCAACCGTCCCTATAATCTATAAAGACATCTATAAACTTATATCATACTGTATAAATATATTCGGTTCGGGTCTGTCGGGTTCTAGGGGATGGAGATGAGCTTCAAGTGTTCCTTTGTCACACTTGTCTGGTGCCAGTGTGATTCTGCTCTCTGTGTGGCTTGACACGAGCCACGTTTCCATTCAATTGGCGACAGATTTTCATGCAAATCTGCGCATTTTCCCCACCAGATTTATTTTCATTTATTTATTTATTTATTTCACCTTTATTTAACCAGGTAGGCAAGTTGAGAACAAGTTCTCATTTACAATTGCGACCTGGCATATGATATGTTTCCATCAAATTGACTTGAAAAGGCTGTGAGTGATGATTTATTGCACGTAAAAATACATTTTGCTACTTTAGCAGTTTTTTGGGGGGTATTTGTAGTTTACTATTTATATTTTTGACCATTTAACTGAAATGTTATGTACTTTTTACTCATTACATTTTCCCTTACACCCAAATGTACTAGTTACATTTTGAATGCTAAGCAGGACAGGAAAATTGTGAGAATTCATGCACTTATCAAGAGCACATCCCTGGTCATCCCTGCTGCCTCTGATGTGGTGAATGTCTGAGTATTAGTGTCCCCGGCTATCAGTAAAATCGTCTGCTTTGCTAAATATAAGGAATGATTCATACTTTTACTTTGATTCTTAAAGTATTTTAGCAATTACATTTAATTTTGTTACTTACATACACTGCATTCGGAAAGTATTCAGACCCCTTCCCTTTTTTCCCATTTTGACTATTTAAAACCTAATACATTTAGACTTTTACTCAGGTAGTGTTTTACTTAGGCGACGGTTACTTCACTTGAGTGAAGTAGTAAAATGAATGAATGAATTAATCTATTAAGGTATCTTTACTTTTACTCAAGTATGACAATTGGGATCTTTTTCCGCCTCTCGGCACATCCAGCATGATGAGATTATTGTTGACAAAAGAGCGAGATTTGTCGATCGGCATCGATGGGCGTCAGGGTAGCCTAGTGGTTAGAGCATTGGACTAGTAACCGAAAGGTTGCAAGTTCAAATCCCAGAGCTGACAAGGTACAAAATCTGTCGTTCTGCCCTTGAACAGGCAGTTAACCCACTGTTCCTAGGCTGTCATTGAAAATAAGAAATTGTTCTTAACTGACTTGCCTAGTAAAATAAAGGTAAAAAAAAATAAAAAATGATCACGTCACCAGAATAAGACCCTCGAGTTGTATTGGAAAAGAGCATCAAGCTCATCACCGTGCACTTTCCCCACCCTATGAAGTTCATCAAGCTCACATTTGCTATTTTATGCAACAGTTTCTTTGTGACAAAGTTGTCCGTATAATGATGGAAACACTTTGAACTTTAAATGTTTATTTGGCACTTGGAAAACTGAAATGGAAAAAGTAAATTTTGTGTGCACTACATCATCATTTTGTGTGCACTACATCATCATTTTGTGTGCACTACATCATCATTTTGTGTGCACTACATCATCATTTTGTGTGCACTACATCATCATTTTGTGTGCACTACATCATCATTTTGTGTGCACTACATCATCATTTTGTGTGCACTACATCATCATTTTGTGTGCACTACATCATCATTTTCTGTGCACTACATCATCACGCACGGATTTTATTAACAGACATGTCTGTTTGGTGGAAACACCACTGGTGGGGAAAATGGTTTTCTTTATGCCGATTCTAGAATATTAACATGAAAATCTGTCGCGAGTTGGATGGAAAGCTAGCTTCTGACAGCAATGGAGTTAGCAAGAACATATACAGTAGCCTGATCTGTTTAACAAATAAACCCATTATCCACGTCATTCACATCTTGTACAACACATTTACAACATTGCGTGCTTGATTTGATTGATACAATCCCATACCTCGAAGCGTTCCAGGTCGATTTTAGCCTTGTCGTAGGTCCAAGAGCCAAACTTCATCTTACAGTTTTGCTGGTCGAAGGGGAAGAAGGTGACGTCTATAGAGCAGGAGGACTTATAGATGGCCGGGGGAACCCAGCGCACCTTCCCATTGTAGAACAGGTGGGCCTTGGTCATGTGGGTCACGGCGAACTCACCGTCTGCACTGGAGGGGGAAGAGGAGAACAGAGGTTTGTACACGAGGGTTAAAATACCTTTTTTGTTTTTTGTTGCACGGCTGTGTTGCTGTTGTAGCTAATTGGCATCGTTACCAGCCAAACCCTCAGGTCGTTAGTTCGATTGGCACCGTTTGTTCTGGCAGATTGCTATGGGAAAGCACAGCTAGTGCTTCTGCTGACAGTGTTAGTGCTGTCTGTGGGTGCTGAATTTAGTGCCTCGATCATCTTGCTCATCAAGCAGAAATACACTACAGGCTATACTTGTAGCCTACTGCCGGACCAAATATACAGAAAAGGTCAGTATTGGGAGGCAGTGTAGCCTAGTGGTTAGAGCGTTGGACTAGTAACCGAAAGGTTGCAAGTTTGAATCCCCGAGCTGACAAGGTACAAATCTGTTGTTCTGCCCCTGAACAGGCAGTTAACCCACTGTTCCTAGGCCGTCATTGAAAATAAGAATTTGTTCTTAACTGACTTGCCTAGTTAAATAAAGGTAAAATAAAAAATAAACACCATGGGACCACGCAGCGGTGGTGAACGTACCTTGGTGCGAAAAGTGCAAATAATGCCTAGAACAGCAGCAAAGGACCTTGTGAAGATGCTGGAGGAAACAGGTACAAAAGTATCTATATCCACAGTAGAACGAGTCCTATATCGGCATAACCTGAAAGGCTGCTCAGCAAGGAAGAAGCCACTGCTCCAAAACCACCATAAAAAAAGCCAGACTACGGTTTGAAACGGCACATGGGGACAAAGATCGTACTTTTTGGAGAAATGTCCTCTGGTCTGTTGAAACAAAAATGGAACTGTTTTGCCATAATTACCATCGTTATGTTTGGAGGAAAAAGGGGGAGGCTTGCAAGCCGAAGAACACCATCCCAACCGTGAAGCACGGGGGTGGCAGCATCATGTTGTGGCGGTGCTTTTCTGCAGGAGGGACTGGTGCACTTCACAAAATAGATGGCATTATGAGGGAGGAAAATTATGTGGATATATTGAAGCAACATATCAAGACATCAGTCAGGAAGTTAAAGTTGGTCACAAATGGGTCTTCCAAATGGACAATGACCCCAAGCATACTTCCAAAGTTGTGGCAAAATGGCTTAAGGACAACAAAGTCAAGGTATTGGAGTGGCCATCACAAAGCCCTGACCTCAATCACAGAGAACATTTGTGGACAGAACTGAACAAGCAAGGAGGCCTACAAACCTGACTCAGTTACACCAGCTCTGTCAGGAGGAATGGGACAAAATTCACCCAACTTATTGTGGGAAGCTTGTGGAAGGCTACCCAAAACATGTGACCCAAGTTAAACAATTCAAAGGCAATGCTACCAAATACTAATTGAGTGTATGTCAACTTCTGACCCACTGGGAATGTGATGAAAGAAGTAAACACTGAAATAAATATTTTTTTCTACTATTATTCTGACATGTCACATTCTTAAAATAAAGTGGTGATCCTAACTGACCTGAGACATAATTTTTATTAGGATTAAATGTCAGTAATTGACAATTAAGTGATAACTGAGTTTAAATGTATTTGGATAAGGTGTATGTAAACTTCTGACTTCAACTGTGTATATATATATATATATATATATATATATATATATATATATATTTTTTGCATGCTTCTCAACCAATTACAATACTTGTTTGGACCAACCTGTTGTACAAAGTTATATGGTTGTACAGTGTTAGACATTGTGAATTATTGTAGACGTTACATTAATAATCTAACAATGATAAAAATCGTTCTTAGATTATTCTTGAAACTATCAGTGTTAGGCAATACATAACTCTGTCAATCTGGTAAATAGTCCAGTTTTTGCTAATTTAGCTCCCTGAAAATATTGTTAAGGCCACTTACCAGCTAGCATATTTGGTTGTTGGAACATACATTTTTGGTTTCCCATTGGTTCTGGGAATGAAGCCATACATTTTCTGACCGATAAAACTGAGTCTTTGTCATGTTTTGAGAGCAGAATTGAACATTTCCTCTGTTCAGGGAAAGTTTGTTTTGCAGGGAGGTTCTGAGAACGATTTACTATGGTTCCAGGGAGGTTCTGAGAACGTTTTACTATGGTTCCAGGGAGGTTCTGAGAACGTTTTACTCTGGTTATCTGAAAGGTTCCCTGAGAGGTTTTATTAACGTTCTGAGAACGGAAATTATCGGTTTTGTGAAGGTTACTTTGGCATAAACTTACACATGTGATTACTAAAGTTTTCTTAACGTTCTCATAAACATTTGAGAACATTTAAATAGAACCACAAGGAAGCCTGTATGAAACGTTATACTGACATAATAATATTCCCACAGAAGTACGATATTTCTTAACATTCTTAAACTTCTTAGGGCTAGGACAATTTTTTTCCTCCACTTCCTGTCTGAATGATGTGCCCAAAGTAAACTGCCTGTAGCTCAGGCCCAGAAGCCTGGATATGCATATAATTGGTACCATTGGAAAGACAACACTTTGAAGTTTGTAGAAATGTTGAAATAATGAAGGAGACTATAACACAATAAAAATCGTAGGAGAAAATCCAAAGCAAAACCAACTGGAATTTTTTGGAGAGACCATCTTCTTAGAAATGCAAGAGTACGGTCATATTGAAAATTAGCTCCCTGGATGCAATTCCTATGGCTTCCACAGGGTGTCAACAGTCTATGTTCAAGGTTTCAGGCTTGTAACTTCAAAAACAAATAAGAAATATCTGTTTTAGCAGAAGGACACAGTCTTGGATATTCGTTTTTGTGTGTGACATGATGACATTACGCACCTGCTAAAATTGGTTTCCTATTGAACATACTTCTTTCCGTAAGAAATGGTATAGTTTGATTACATTTTAGGGTATCTGAGGAGTAAATAGAAACGTATTTTGACTTGTTGAAACAAAGTTAAGGGGTAGATGTTCGGATTCCTTTCTCTGCAAGTTGAACGAGTGGATTGCTCAATTCGATGGCGCCAACTAAACTGACATTTTGGGACATAAAGAAGGATTTTATCTAACAAAACAACACTACATGTTATAGTTGGGACCCTTTGGATGACAAATCAGAGGAAGATTTTCAAAAAAGTAAATGAATATTTCATTGTTATTTGTGAATGTATGAAACCTGTGATGGTGTAAAAATATTTTGATGTGGGGTGCCATCCTCAAACAATCGTATGGCAGGTTTTCGCTGTAACAGCTACAGTAAATCGGACAGAGCAATTAGATTAACAAGAATTTCAGCTTTCATCCGATATAAGACACTTATATGTACATAAATGTTTAAAATCCATAAAATGTATGAGATATTTATTTGAATTGCGCGCCCTTCAGTTTCAGCGGAAGTTGTCCCGCTAGTAGGACCCGAACATTCCAAACCAATTAGAGAATGTCTCTAGAATATTACTAACATTTAAATTAAATGTTAAATTGAACATTTAGGAAACGTTCTGTTGATATAATGAAATACCAAGAAAATAATGTTATTTTGTCAAATTTCCTTAAACGTACTGAGTATGTTCCAAAGCCAAGCTCCTATCCTGCACCATTCCCAGAACATTGTCGGAAAGGTTGTTTGTAAAATAACCATAGGACAACCACACTCTCACCAAGCTCTAAGAAACATAAGGTTCTCAGAACATTATGTGCTAGCTGGGATTTGACATTTCAATATTGACAGGAACCTTATCAGCGCTTCACAACTTGTTTATTTACACACAAAAACACACATGACTCAGAGCCATTGTTTTGGTAGAGAGTTATGATCCTCCAGGAACAATCTCCAGAACTTATCTCCTCTATTGCAGTCTGTAATTTATCTCCTCCTCTGAAGAGCTACACATCCCTGATCATGGCTTTAATACGCACTGATAATAGCTGTAGATTAGAGATATAATGATAAGTCTGTCATTACATCTTCCTCCAATCTCTCACACGCATGCGCGCACACACACAGACACACACCTTTTTAATTTCACTAACTGATAGTGATCATACACAAGAGCTTGATGAGGTGAAACCCAGTCATTAAATACTAGGAGTTTAATCTGATACATTCAGCCGTGAAAGTTGAATATATTTAGATGAGGAGAAAACTATTAGGAGGGCTAGGGTCAGGATAACATGGCAGTATATTACTGGGGATGGCTGGTATCAGGATAACATGGCAGTATATTACTGGGGAGGGCTAGTATCAGGATAACATGGCAGTATATTACTGGGGAGAGCTAGGGTCAGGATAACATGGCAGTATATTACTGGGGAGGGCTAGTATCAGGATAACATGGCAGTATATTACTGGGGAGGGCTAGGATCAGGATAACATGGCAGTATATTACTGGGGATGGCTAGGAGGAGGATAACATGGCAGTGTATTACTGGGGATGGCTGGTATCAGGATAACATGGCAGTATAATGATAAGTCTATCAGGATAACATGGCAGTATATTACTGGGGATGGCTGGTATCAGGATAACATGGCAGTATAATGATAAGTCTATCAGGATAACATGGCAGTATATTACTGGGGATGGCTAGTATCAGGATAACATGGCAGTATATTACTGGGGATGGCTAGGATCAGGATAACATGGCAGTATATTACTGGGGATGGCTGGTATCAGGATAACATGGCAGTATATTACTGGGGATGGCTGGTATCAGGATAACATGGCAGTATATTACTGGGGAGGGCTAGGATCAGGATAACATGGCAGTATAATGATAAGTCTATCAGGATAACATGGCAGTGTATTACTGGGGATGGGATGGCTGTTTAAGATCAGAACTTTATCAAGATTGGGCCTACAGCTGCTGTTAAATCATTAACACTCTAACAGAAACAGGTACATTGACTCCTGTCATCTATGAAATCCTCAGTGGTGACATGCTCCATAACATGTAGACGGGATCACAGATGTCAGTTCATCGTAGCGGGAAATTACTTTTGAGAAACGGCGGCCCAGCGGTTTAGAGCATTGGGCCAGTAACTGAAAGGTTGTCGGTTAGAATCCATGAGCCAACTAGTTGAAAAATCTGTTGATGTGCCCTTGAGCAAGGCACTTGCACCCTAATTTTGCCTGTAATTCACTCTGGATAAGAGCATCTGTTAAATGTCTAAAATGTAAACCATTTATGATGTTAAGCTTATGAATCAGGAACCCAGTAGATGGCGACATTTAACCATTGAAATAGGACTAGACGTGGAGTGTCCTGAACTCTACTTTGCTTTTACGTTAATGACGACCATTTCGGACAAACAACAGTTTGGCTGTCACTCACTTGTTGTAGAGGACGATGTCTGGGACCCAGATGAGTTCAGACGGGACTCTGATGGACGTGACGTTGTCGTAGTCAGACGGTCTCCAGCGTAGCTTGTAGTCATTCCACTCCTGAAAGGAGAACATACACAAGGAGACGAGAGGTTGTTCAGGTCCCGAGGTCTCATAAGAAAGAGCCTATTAATCCTTAACAAACCAATTACCGTAATTCATACTGAAAACACCTCAGCCACACACATGCTACAGTATATACTGAATGTCCTGAAACACCTCAGCCACACACATGCTACAGTATATATATTGAATGTCCTGAAAACACCTCAGTCACACACATGCTACAGTATATATACTGAATGTACTGAAACACCTCAGCCACACACATGCTACAGTATATATACTGAATGTCCTGAAACACCTCAGCCACACACATGCTACAGTATATATACTGAATGTACTGAAAACACTTCAGCCACACACATGCTACAGTATATACTGTATACTGAATGTACTGAAACACCTCAGCCACTCACATGCTACAGTATATATACTGAATGTCCTGAAAACACCTCAGCCACACACATGCTACAGTATATATACTGAATGTACTGAAACACCTCAGCCACACACATGCTACAGTATATACTGTATACTGAATGTACTGAAACACCTCAGTCACACACATGCTACAGTATATATACTGAATGTACTGAAAACACCTCAGCCACACACATGCTACAGTATATACTGTATACTGAATGTACTGAAAACACCTCAGCCACACACATGCTACAGTATATGCAGGGTTTCCTCTAGGCAAAATGCTAGAGGAAACTCTGCATCATCACGCGCAGTACAAGACTAGAGACTCGATTTGTTTTACTTTAACAATAAACGACCTACTTAGATAATAAAAGTTGATCATAGTTTTCCTATTCATATCTGGATCCTGGGACGCAGTTATCATTAGCATCATCACGCGCAGTACAAGACTAGAGACTCGATTAGACTACCTAGTTAGCTAATAAAAGTTGATAATAGTTTTCCTATTCATATCTGGATCCTGGGACGCAGTTATCATTAGCATCATCACGCGCAGTACAAGACTAGAGACTGGATTAGACTACCTAGTTAGCTAATAAAAGTTGATAATAGTTTTCCTATTCATATCTGGATCCTGGGACGCAGTTATCATTAGCATCATCACGCGCAGTACAAGACTAGAGACTCGATTAGACTACCTAGTTAGCTAATAAAAGTTGATAATAGTTTTCCTATTCATATCTGGATCCTGGGACGCAGTTATCATTAGCATCATCACGCGCAGTACAAGACTAGAGACTCGATTAGACTACCTAGTTAGCTAATAAAAGTTGATCATAGTTTTCCTATTCATATCTGGATCCTGGGACGCAGTTATCATTAGCATCATCACGCGCAGTACAAGACTAGAGACTCGATTAGACTACCTAGTTAGCTAATAAAAGTTGATAATAGTTTTCCTATTCATATCTGGATCCTGGGACGCAGTTAGCGTTGGGACCGCAGATATATGTCCGGCGATCCTTTACTCAAACAAGGTGGTACTACATTGGCTAAGCAGCTAGCCTAGCTGCTAGCTATCAAGCTAGGCAATCTGATCTACTACTGCTGGACACCAAGCACGCTAACCGGTTAGCCCTTGTTGCTTGGGCCGCATTTCTATTTATATCGGTTTTAGGACTACCGATTTCCAGAGTTTTCTACTACCAGCTTCTCTCATTTCACGGAGTGAATTAGCGGGCTCGTCCTACTATTAGTACTGTCGTGCCTCTGCTGGGCAGGTAGGTGAACTCTTGCAGAAGCAGAACGTTTTCCATGAGGAAATTCTACTTCAGCAGGAAAATAACTTTAAAAGCTTCATACAAATGACCATGGAGTCGACCAACAAACGGCTGGACGACCAGACTGAAGATGTACAAGACATTAAAACAAGCCTTCTGTTCATACAGAAGGATGTGGATGTGTTGAAGACCACACAGGATGCACTTCCCAGAAACGGTTCCTCTATGTGGAATGAAATCACCACAGTCAGGGAGGGCCTCCACAACATGTCTGGGGAGGCAGAATGAAATTACCACATTCAGGGAGGGCCTCCACAACATGTCTGGGAAGGCAGAATTAAATTACCACATTCAGGGAGGGCCTCCACAACATGTCTGGGAAGGCAGAATGAAATCCCCACAGTCGGGGAGGGCCTCCACAACATGTCTGGGAAGGCAGAATGAAATCCCCACAGTCAGGGAGGACCTCCACAACATGTCTGGGAAGGCAGAATGAAATCCCCACAGTCAGGGAGGGCCTCCACAACATGTCTGGGAAGGCAGAATGACATCACCACAGTCAGGGAGGGCCTCCACAACATGTCTGGGAAGGCAGAATGAAATCCTCACAGTCAGGGAGGACCTCCACAACATGTCTGGGAAGGCAGAATGACATCACCACATTCAGGGAGGACCTCCACAACATGTCTGGGAAGGCAGAATGACATCACCACATTCAGGGAGGACCTCCACAACATGTCTGGGAAGGCTGAATGAAATCCCCACATTCAGGGAGGACCTCCACAACATGTCTGGGAAGGCAGAATGAAATCACCACATTCAGGGAGGACCTCCACAACATGTCTGGGAAGGCAGAATGAAATCCTCACAGTCAGGGAGGACCTCCACAACATGTCTGGGAAGGCAGAATGACATCACCACATTCAGGGAGGACCTCCACAACATGTCTGGGAAGGCTGAATGAAATCCCCACATTCAGGGAGGACCTCCACAACATGTCTGGGAAGGCAGAATGAAATCACCACATTCAGGGAGGACCTCCACAACATGTCTGGGAAGGCAGAATGAAATCACCACAGTCAGGGAGGACCTCCACAACATGTCTGGGAAGGCTGATTACCTGGATGGGCAATCGAGGATAAATAATATTGTAATAGATGGTATCCAGGATAGCCGAAGTGAGACGTGGGCTGAATCAGAGGACGAAGCTGTCTTCCGAGGAGCTACAATTGGATCAACAGGTTGAGCTGGAACGTGCTCACAGGTCTGGGGAGCCAGGTGCCAATGATGGTGCCAATGTTGGTGCCAATGTTGGTGCCAATGGTGGTGCCAATAGTGGTGCCAATGGTGGTGCCAATGGAACCAGACTCAGGCCAAATGTAGTGAAATTCTTCATGTTCAAGAATAAGATTGCAGTCCTTGAAAAAGCCAAATGTCTTAAAAAGAGATGAATGGGTCCTTCATCTTCATCAATGAGGATTTCTCAGATGCAGTCCGTCAAAGAAGAAAGGAACTAATACCAGCTATGAAGGCTGCAAGAGAACGAGGTGACATAGCATCCCTGAGGTATGACAAACTGGTTGTTCACCCTCCCTCCCATGGAGTTAGGAGGAGCGACAGACACAAGTCATCCCAGCCACACACACACACACACACACACACACACACACACACACACACACACACACACACACACACACACACACACACACACTGACTGAGTATTCTCTCTCTCAGATTTCAACTACTGATTCATGTTTGGACATATGAATCTACTAAAGAAAGGTCTGTTAGTTGCTCCCTTAAAATATATGCAGTTTAAAGGAACAAAATTCATGTATTGGCAATATCAGAGACTCACCTAAACTCTTCTTTTGCGGATGCTGAGATCTCTATACATGGATATAATTTGTCCAAGTTGGCACCGAAATCGATATGGGGGTTGGAGTTGCAGTTTACATCCAGAATCACATTCCAGTAAAACAATGTCAGGATTTAATGTTGAATGGATTAAAGGCGGTACGGGTAGAGTTTCATTGACCACATTTGAAACCTATACTAGTTGATTGCTGCTATAGACCACCTAGTGCTGATGTGAAATATCTTGATGTAATTTGCAAAATGTTGGATAAGGTATCATCTGAAAATAGGGAATATATATTTTGGGGAGATATGAATACTGATTTTTTTTTTTTTACACCAACTGTCCAATGAGAAAGAAACTTATTTCAGTTGCCATGCAACCTGACCCAAGTTTTGACCAACCAGAACGTTCACTAATAGGTCTGGTATTACATCATCAATTTGTATCGATCACATTCTTACTAACATGGCTGAACGTTGTTCTAAAGCTGTATCAGTAGCACTAGGTTACAGTGATCATAACTTGGTTGCACTCACTAGGAAAACTATAATACCAAAGGTTGGCCCTAAGGTAATCTACCACAGGTCCTACAGAGGGTTCAATCAGGACTCGCTCACTAGTAACACTAAAATACCAAAGGCTGGCCCTAAGGTAATCTACCACAGGTCCTACAGAGGGTTCAATCAGGACTCACTCACTAGGAACACTACAATACCTGGCTCTAAGGTAATCTACCTCAGGTCCTACAGAGGGTTCAATCAGGACTCGCTCACTAGGAACACTACAATACCTGGCCCTAAGGTAATCTACCTCAGGTCCTACAGAGGGTTCAATCAGGACTCGCTCACTAGGAACACTACAATACCAAAAGGCTGGCTCTAAGGTAATCTACCACAGGTCCTACAGAGGGTGCAATCAGGACTCAAGAAATGTGAAAGGAATGTAGGAGAATATAACACAACAGATCTGGTAAGAAATAACACAAAGAAAAAAACAACTGTTATTTTGTACCGTCATCTTTGAAATACAAGAGAAAGACCATAATGTATTATTCCAGCCCATGTGCAATATAGGTTTTGACCACTAGATGGCAGCAGTGTATGTGCAAAGTTTTAGACTGATCCAATTAACCATTGCATTTCTGTTCAAAATGTTGTATCAAGACTTCCCAAATGTGCCTAATTTGTGTATTAATAACTTTTCATGTTCAAAATTGTGTACTCTCCTCAAACAATAGCATGGTATTCTTTCACTGTAATATCTACTGTAAATTGGACAGTGCAGTTAGATTCATTAAAGTTTTCTGCCAATATCAGATATGTCTATGTCCTGGGAAATGTTCTTGTTACTTACAACCTCACGGTTATCGCATTAGCCTACATTAGCTCAACCATCCCGTAGAAGGGACACCGATCCCGAAGAAGATGGGTAAGGGAATTGCTCTTACAAGAAAATGTTCAGAGTATGTAACATCTAACACACTGACACACTGTCCAGTTATATGGTCAATCCCTGGTCCTATCACACTTAGAGTACTGTCCAGTTATATAGTCAATCCCTGGTCCTATCACACTTAGAGTACTGTCACATTATATAGTCAATCCCTGGTCCTATAACACTTAGAGTACTGTCCAGTTATATGGTCAATCCCTGGTCCTATCACACTTAGAGTGCTGTCCAGTTATATGATCAATCCCTGGTCCTACAACATTTAGAGTACTGTCACGTTATATGGTCAATCTCTGGTCCTATAACACTTAGAGTACTGTCCAGTTATATAGTCAATCCCTGGTCCTGTCACACTTAGAGTACTGTCCAGTTATATGGTCAATCCCTGGTCCTACAACATTTAGAGTACTGTCACGTTATATGGTCAATCTCTGGTCCTATAACACTTAGAGTACTGTCCAGTTATATAGTCAATCCCTGGTCCTGTCACACTTAGAGTACTGTCCAGTTATATGGTCAATCCCTGGTCCTACAACATTTAGAGTACTGTCACGTTATATGGTCAATCTCTGGTCCTATAACACTTAGAGTACTATCCAGTTATATAGTCAATCCCTGGTCCTGTCACACTTATAGTACTGTCCAGTTATATGGTCAATCCCTGGTCCTG
Source organism: Oncorhynchus nerka (assembly GCF_034236695.1). Taxonomy (NCBI): domain Eukaryota; kingdom Metazoa; phylum Chordata; class Actinopteri; order Salmoniformes; family Salmonidae; genus Oncorhynchus; species Oncorhynchus nerka. The sequence continues at coordinate 5,730,607 of NC_088419.1, read as the reverse complement.
TCACACTTAGAGTACTGTCCAGTTATATGGTCAATCCCTGGTCCTATCACACTTAGAGTACTGTCCAGTTATATGATCAATCCCTGGTCCTACAACATTTAGAGTACTGTCACGTTATATGGTCAATCTCTGGTCCTATAACACTTAGAGTATATGGTCATCTGCAGCAAAGAAAAAGATCCAAATGGCTCAAAACAGGGCTGCCAGCTTAGCTCTTCATTAGTCTATCCGTATGCATATTATTCAAATGCATCAGATTCTGTCATGGCTTCACGTTAAAAACAAATTACTATCCAGTCTTATGATTTTCTTTAGGAATGTTATATTTAAAATAAAATAAAAAGTATTTTTCAGGCCAGTTAGTACATACCAGCAACACGCATAACCACCAAACCAGACAAACAAATTCAGGTTAGCTAAAACAACCCGAGCCAAGGACAAATCACCTTAAATCTACAGTTTTAATTAGAGCCGTAGCTGAATGGAACTCTTTACCAATCCATATCTCTCAGCTGAATGGCACTCTTTACCAATCCATATCTCTCAGCTGAATGGAACTCTTTACCAATCCATATCTCTCAGCTGAATGGCACTCTTTACCAATCCATATCTCTCAGCTGATTGGAACTCTTTACCAATCCATATCTCTCAGCTGAATGGCACTCTTTACCAATCCATATCTCTCAGCTGAATGGAACTCTTTACCAATCCATATCTCTCAGCTGAATGGCACTCTTTACCAATCCATATCTCTCAGCTGAATGGAACTCTTTACCAATCCATATCTCTCAGCTGAATGGAACTCTTTACCAATCCATATCTCTCAGCTGAATGGCACTCTTTACCAATCCATATCTCTCAGCTGAATGGAACTCTTTACCAATCCATATCTCTCAGCTGAATGGCACTCTTTACCAATCCATATCTCTCAGCTGATTGGCACTCTTTACCAATCCATATCTCTCAGCTGATTGGAACTCTTTACCAATCCATATATCTCAGCTGATTGGAACTCTTTACCAATCCATATCTCTCAGCTGATTGGAACTCTTTACCAATCCATATCTCTCAGCTGATTGGAACTCTTTACCAATCCATATCTCTCAGCTGAATGGCACTCTTTACCAATCCATATCTCTCAGCTGATTGGCACTCTTTACCAATCCATATCTCTCAGCTGATTGGAACTCTTTACCAATCCATATCTCTCAGCTGAATGGAACTCTTTACCAATCCATATCTCTCAGCTGAATGGAACTCTTTACCAATCCATATCTCTCAGCTGATTGGAACTCTTTACCAATCCATATCTCTCAGCTGATTGGAACTCTTTACCAATCCATATCTCTCAGCTGAATGGAACTCTTTACCAATCCATATCTCTCAGCTGAATGGCACTCTTTACCAATCCATATCTCTCAGCTGAATGGTACTCTTTACCAATCCATATCTCTCAGCTGAATGGAACTCTTTACCAATCCATATCTCTCAGCTGATTGGAACTCTTTACCAATCCATATCTCTCAGCTGATTGGAACTCTTTACCAATCCATATCTCTCAGCTGAATGGCACTCTTTACCAATCCATATCTCTCAGCTGAATGGCACTCTTTACCAATCCATATCTCTCAGCTGATTGGCACTCTTTACCAATCCATATCTCTCAGCTGAATGGAACTCTTTACCAATCCATATCTCTCAGCTGATTGGAACTCTTTACCAATCCATATCTCTCAGCTGATTGGAACTCTTTACCAATCCATATCTCTCAGCTGAATGGCACTCTTTACCAATCCATATCTCTCAGCTGAATGGCACTCTTTACCAATCCATATCTCTCAGCTGAATGGAACTCTTTTACCAATCCATATCTCTCAGCTGAATGGAACTCTTTACCAATCCATATCTCTCAGCTGATTGGCACTCTTTACCAATCCATATCTCTCTCAGCTGATTGGCACTCTTTACCAATCCATATCTCTCAGCTGAATGGCACTCTTTACCAATCCATATCTCTCAGCTGAATGGAACTCTTTACCAATCCATATCTCTCAGCTGAATGGAACTCTTTACCAATCCATATCTCTCAGCTGATTGGAACTCTTTACCAATCCATATCTCTCAGCTGATTGGCGCTCTTTACCAATCCATATCTCTCAGCTGAATGGCACTCTTTACCAATCCATATCTCTCAGCTGATTGGAACTCTTTACCAATCCATATCTCTCAGCTGAATGGAACTCTTTACCAATCCATATCTCTCAGCTGAATGGAACTCTTTACCAATCCATATCTCTCAGCTGAATGGAACTCTTTACAATCCATATCTCTCAGCTGAATGGAACTCTTTACCAATCCATATCTCTCAGCTGAATGGAACTCTTTACCAATCCATATCTCTCAGCTGATTGGCACTCTTTACCAATCCATATCTCTCAGCTGAATGGAACTCTTTACCAATCCATATCTCTCAGCTGATTGGAACTCTTTACCAATCCATATCTCTCAGCTGAATGGCACTCTTTACCAATCCATATCTCTCAGCTGAATGGCACTCTTTACCAATCCATATCTCTCAGCTGATTGGCACTCTTTACCAATCCATATCTCTCAGCTGATTGGCACTCTTTACCAATCCATATCTCTCAGCTGAATGGCACTCTTTACCAATCCATATCTCTCAGCTGAATGGAACTCTTTACCAATCCATATCTCTCAGCTGAATGGAACTCTTTACCAATCCATATCTCTCAGCTGATTGGAACTCTTTACCAATCCATATCTCTCAGCTGATTGGCGCTCTTTACCAATCCATATCTCTCAGCTGAATGGCACTCTTTACCAATCCATATCTCTCAGCTGATTGGAACTCTTTACCAATCCATATCACTCAGCTGAATGGAACTCTTTACCAATCCATATCTCTCAGCTGAATGGAACTCTTTACCAATCCATATCTCTCAGCTGAATGGAACTCTTTACCAATCCATATCTCTCAGCTGAATGGAACTCTTTAACAATCCATATCTCTCAGCTGATTGGAACTCTTTACCAATCCATATCTCTCAGCTGATTGGAACTCTTTACCAATCCATATCTCTCAGCTGAATGGCACTCTTTACCAATCCATATCTCTCAGCTGATTGGAACTCTTTACCAATCCATATCTCTCAGCTGAATGGAACTCTTTACCAATCCATATCTCTCAGCTGAATGGAACTCTTTACCAATCCATATCTCTCAGCTGATTGGAACTCTTTACCAATCCATATCTCTCAGCTGATTGGCGCTCTTTACCAATCCATATCTCTCAGCTGAATGGCACTCTTTACCAATCCATATCTCTCAGCTGATTGGAACTCTTTACCAATCCATATCTCTCAGCTGAATGGAACTCTTTACCAATCCATATCTCTCAGCTGAATGGAACTCTTTACCAATCCATATCTCTCAGCTGAATGGAACTCTTTACCAATCCATATCTCTCAGCTGAATGGAACTCTTTAACAATCCATATCTCTCAGCTGATTGGAACTCTTTACCAATCCATATCTCTCAGCTGATTGGAACTCTTTACCAATCCATATCTCTCAGCTGAATGGCACTCTTTACCAATCCATATCTCTCAGCTGAATGGCACTCTTTACCAATCCATATCTCTCAGCTGAATGGAACTCTTTACCAATCCATATCTCTCAGCTGAATGGAACTCTTTACCAATCCATATCTCTCAGCTGATTGGAACTCTTTACCAATCCATATCTCTCAGCTGATTGGCGCTCTTTACCAATCCATATCTCTCAGCTGAATGGCACTCTTTACCAATCCATATCTCTCAGCTGATTGGAACTCTTTACCAATCCATATCTCTCAGCTGAATGGCACTCTTTACCAATCCATATCTCTCAGCTGAATGGCACTCTTTACCAATCCATATCTCTCAGCTGAATGGAACTCTTTACCAATCCATATCTCTCAGCTGATTGGAACTCTTTACCAATCCATATCTCTCAGCTGATTGGAACTCTTTACCAATCCATATCTCTCAGCTGAATGGCACTCTTTACCAATCCATATTTCTCAGCTGAATGGCACTCTTTACCAATCCATATCTCTCAGCTGAATGGAACTCTTTACCAATCCATATCTCTCAGCTGATTGGCACTCTTTACCAATCCATATCTCTCAGATAAATGGCACTCTTTACCAATCCATATCTCTCAGCTGATTGGAACTCTTTACCAATCCATATCTCTCAGCTGATTGGAACTCTTTACCAATCCATATCTCTCAGCTGAATGGCACTCTTTACCAATCCATATCTCTCAGCTGAATGGAACTCTTTACCAATCCATATCTCTCAGCTGATTGGAACTCTTTACCAATCCATATCTCTCAGCTGATTGGAACTCTTTACCAATCCATATATCTCAGCTGATTGGAACTCTTTACCAATCCATATCTCTCAGCTGATTGGAACTCTTTACCAATCCATATCTCTCAGCTGATTGGAACTCTTTAACAATCCATATCTCTCAGCTGATTGGAACTCTTTACCAATCCATATCTCTCAGCTGATTGGAACTCTTTACCAATCCATATCTCTCAGCTGAATGGCACTCTTTACCAATCCATATCTCTCAGCTGATTGGAACTCTTTACCAATCCATATCTCTCAGCTGAATGGAACTCTTTACCAATCCATATCTCTCAGCTGAATGGAACTCTTTACCAATCCATATCTCTCAGCTGATTGGAACTCTTTACCAATCCATATCTCTCAGCTGATTGGCGCTCTTTACCAATCCATATCTCTCAGCTGAATGGCACTCTTTACCAATCCATATCTCTCAGCTGATTGGAACTCTTTACCAATCCATATCTCTCAGCTGAATGGAACTCTTTACCAATCCATATCTCTCAGCTGAATGGAACTCTTTACCAATCCATATCTCTCAGCTGAATGGAACTCTTTACCAATCCATATCTCTCAGCTGAATGGAACTCTTTAACAATCCATATCTCTCAGCTGATTGGAACTCTTTACCAATCCATATCTCTCAGCTGATTGGAACTCTTTACCAATCCATATCTCTCAGCTGAATGGCACTCTTTACCAATCCATATCTCTCAGCTGAATGGCACTCTTTACCAATCCATATCTCTCAGCTGAATGGAACTCTTTACCAATCCATATCTCTCAGCTGAATGGAACTCTTTACCAATCCATATCTCTCAGCTGATTGGAACTCTTTACCAATCCATATCTCTCAGCTGATTGGCGCTCTTTACCAATCCATATCTCTCAGCTGAATGGCACTCTTTACCAATCCATATCTCTCAGCTGATTGGAACTCTTTACCAATCCATATCTCTCAGCTGAATGGCACTCTTTACCAATCCATATCTCTCAGCTGAATGGCACTCTTTACAATCCATATCTCTCAGCTGAATGGAACTCTTTACCAATCCATATCTCTCAGCTGATTGGAACTCTTTACCAATCCATATCTCTCAGCTGATTGGAACTCTTTACCAATCCATATCTCTCAGCTGAATGGCACTCTTTACCAATCCATATCTCTCAGCTGAATGGCACTCTTTACCAATCCATATCTCTCAGCTGAATGGAACTCTTTACCAATCCATATCTCTCAGCTGATTGGCACTCTTTACCAATCCATATCTCTCAGATAAATGGCACTCTTTACCAATCCATATCTCTCAGCTGATTGGAACTCTTTACCAATCCATATCTCTCAGCTGATTGGAACTCTTTACCAATCCATATCTCTCAGCTGAATGGCACTCTTTACCAATCCATATCTCTCAGCTGATTGGCACTCTTTACCAATCCATATCTCTCAGCTGAATGGAACTCTTTACCAATCCATATCTCTCAGCTGATTGGAACTCTTTACCAATCCATATCTCTCAGCTGATTGGAACTCTTTACCAATCCATATATCTCAGCTGATTGGAACTCTTTACCAATCCATATCTCTCAGCTGATTGGAACTCTTTACCAATCCATATCTCTCAGCTGATTGGAACTCTTTACCAATCCATATCTCTCAGCTGATTGGCACTCTTTACCAATCCATATCTCTCAGCTGATTGGAACTCTTTACCAATCCATATCTCTCAGCTGATTGGTACTCTTTACCAATCCATATCTCTCAGCTGAATGGAACTCTTTACCAATCCATATCTCTCAGCTGATTGGAACTCTTTACCAATCCATATCTCTCAGCTGATTGGAACTCTTTACCAATCCATATCTCTCAGCTGAATGGCACTCTTTACCAATCCATATCTCTCAGCTGAATGGCACTCTTTACCAATCCATATCTCTCAGCTGATTGGCACTCTTTACCAATCCATATCTCTCAGCTGAATGGAACTCTTTACCAATCCATATCTCTCAGCTGATTGGAACTCTTACCAATCCATATCTCTCAGCTGATTGGAACTCTTTACAATCCATATCTCTCAGCTGAATGGCACTCTTTACCAATCCATATCTCTCAGCTGAATGGCACTCTTTACCAATCCATATCTCTCAGCTGATTGGCACTCTTTACCAATCCATATCTCTCAGCTGATTGGCACTCTTTACCAATCCATATCTCTCAGCTGAATGGCACTCTTTACCAATCCATATCTCTCAGCTGAATGGAACTCTTTACCAATCCATATCTCTCAGCTGAATGGAACTCTTTACCAATCCATATCTCTCAGCTGATTGGAACTCTTTACCAATCCATATCTCTCAGCTGATTGGCGCTCTTTACCAATCCATATCTCTCACCTGAATGGCACTCTTTACCAATCCATATCTCTCAGCTGATTGGAACTCTTTACCAATCCATATCTCTCAGCTGAATGGAACTCTTTACCAATCCATATCTCTCAGCTGAATGGAACTCTTTACCAATCCATATCTCTCAGCTGAATGGAACTCTTTACCAATCCATATCTCTCAGCTGAATGGAACTCTTTACCAATCCATATCTCTCAGCTGAATGGAACTCTTTACCAATCCATATCTCTCAGCTGATTGGCACTCTTTACCAATCCATATCTCTCAGCTGAATGGAACTCTTTACCAATCCATATCTCTCAGCTTGATTGGAACTCTTACCAATCCATATCTCTCAGCTGATTGGAACTCTTTACCAATCCATATCTCTCAGCTGAATGGCACTCTTTACCAATCCATATCTCTCAGCTGAATGGCACTCTTTACCAATCCATATCTCTCAGCTGATTGGCACTCTTTACCAATCCATATCTCTCAGCTGATTGGCACTCTTTACCAATCCATATCTCTCAGCTGAATGGCACTCTTTACCAATCCATATCTCTCAGCTGAATGGAACTCTTTACCAATCCATATCTCTCAGCTGAATGGAACTCTTACCAATCCATATCTCTCAGCTGATTGGAACTCTTTACCAATCCATATCTCTCAGCTGATTGGCGCTCTTTACCAATCCATATCTCTCAGCTGAATGGCACTCTTTACCAATCCATATCTCTCAGCTGATTGGAACTCTTTACCAATCCATATCTCTCAGCTGAATGGAACTCTTTACCAATCCATATCTCTCAGCTGAATGGAACTCTTTACCAATCCATATCTCTCAGCTGAATGGAACTCTTTACCAATCCATATCTCTCAGCTGAATGGAACTCTTTAACAATCCATATCTCTCAGCTGATTGGAACTCTTTACCAATCCATATCTCTCAGCTGATTGGAACTCTTTACCAATCCATATCTCTCAGCTGAATGGCACTCTTTACCAATCCATGTCTCTCAGCTGAATGGCACTCTTTACCAATCCATATCTCTCAGCTGATTGGCACTCTTTACCAATCCATATCTCTCAGCTGAATGGAACTCTTTACCAATCCATATCTCTCAGCTGATTGGAACTCTTTACCAATCCATATCTCTCAGCTGATTGGAACTCTTTACCAATCCATATCTCTCAGCTGAATGGCACTCTTTACCAATCCATATCTCTCAGCTGAATGGCACTCTTTACCAATCCATATCTCTCAGCTGATTGGCACTCTTTACCAATCCATATCTCTCAGCTGATTGGCACTCTTTACCAATCCATATCTCTCAGCTGAATGGCACTCTTTACCAATCCATATCTCTCAGCTGAATGGAACTCTTTACCAATCCATATCTCTCAGCTGAATGGAACTCTTTGCCAATCCATATCTCTCAGCTGATTGGAACTCTTTACCAATCCATATCTCTCAGCTGATTGGCGCTCTTTACCAATCCATATCTCTCAGCTGAATGGCACTCTTTACCAATCCATATCTCTCAGCTGATTGGAACTCTTTACCAATCCATATCTCTCAGCTGAATGGCACTCTTTACCAATCCATATCTCTCAGCTGAATGGCACTCTTTACCAATCCATATCTCTCAGCTGAATGGCACTCTTTACCAATCCATATCTCTCAGCTGAATGGAACTCTTTACCAATCCATATCTCTCAGCTGATTGGCACTCTTTACCAATCCATATCTCTCAGATAAATGGCACTCTTTACCAATCCATATCTCTCAGCTGATTGGAACTCTTTACTCCATATCTCTCAGCTGATTGGCGCTCTTTACCAATCCATATCTCTCAGCTGAATGGCACTCTTTACCAATCCATATCTCTCAGCTGATTGGAACTCTTTACCAATCCATATCTCTCAGCTGAATGGCACTCTCATTCTCAGCTGAATGGCACTCTTTACCAATCCATATCTCTCAGCTGAATGGAACTCTTTACCAATCCATATCTCTCAGCTGATTGGAACTCTTTACCAATCCATATCTCTCAGCTGATTGGAACTCTTTACCAATCCATATCTCTCAGCTGAATGGCACTCTTTACCAATCCATATCTCTCAGCTGAATGGCACTCTTTACCAATCCATATCTCTCAGCTGAATGGAACTCTTTACCAATCCATATCTCTCAGCTGATTGGCACTCTTTACCAATCCATATCTCTCAGATAAATGGCACTCTTTACCAATCCATATCTCTCAGCTGATTGGAACTCTTTACCAATCCATATCTCTCAGCTGATTGGAACTCTTTACCAATCCATATCTCTCAGCTGAATGGCACTCTTTACCAATCCATATCTCTCAGCTGATTGGCACTCTTTACCAATCCATATCTCTCAGCTGAATGGAACTCTTTACCAATCCATATCTCTCAGCTGATTGGAACTCTTTACCAATCCATATCTCTCAGCTGATTGGAACTCTTTACCAATCCATATCTCTCAGCTGAATGGCACTCTTTACCAATCCATATCTCTCAGCTGAATGGCACTCTTTACCAATCCATATCTCTCAGCTGAATGGAACTCTTTACCAATCCATATCTCTCAGCTGATTGGCACTCTTTACCAATCCATATCTCTCAGATAAATGGCACTCTTTACCAATCCATATCTCTCAGCTGATTGGAACTCTTTACCAATCCATATCTCTCAGCTGATTGGAACTCTTTACCAATCCATATCTCTCAGCTGATTGGCACTCTTTACCAATCCATATCTCTCAGCTGAATGGAACTCTTTACCAATCCATATCTCTCAGCTGAATGGCACTCTTTACCAATCCATATCTCTCAGCTGAATGGCACTCTTTACCAATCCATATCTCTCAGCTGAATGGCACTCTTTACCAATCCATATCTCTCAGCTGATTGGCACTCTTTACCAATCCATTTCTCTCAGCTGAATGGCACTCTTTACCAATCCATATCTCTCAGCTGAATGGCACTCTTTACCAATCCATATCTCTCAGCTGAATGGCACTCTTTACCAATCCATATCTCTCAGCTGATTGGAACTCTTTACCAATCCATATCTCTCAGCTGATTGGAACTCTTTACCAATCCATATCTCTCAGCTGAATGGAACTCTTTACCAATCCATATCTCTCAGCTGAATGGCACTCTTTACCAATCCATATCTCTCAGCTGAATGGTACTCTTTACCAATCCATATCTCTCAGCTGAATGGAACTCTTTACCAATCCATATCTCTCAGCTGATTGGAACTCTTTACCAATCCATATCTCTCAGCTGATTGGAACTCTTTACCAATCCATATCTCTCAGCTGAATGGCACTCTTTACCAATCCATATCTCTCAGCTGAATGGCACTCTTTACCAATCCATATCTCTCAGCTGATTGGCACTCTTTACCAATCCATATCTCTCAGCTGAATGGAACTCTTTACCAATCCATATCTCTCAGCTGATTGGAACTCTTTACCAATCCATATCTCAGCTGATTGGAACTCTTTACCAATCCATATCTCTCAGCTGAATGGCACTTTTACCAATCCATATCTCTCAGCTGAATGGCACTCTTTACCAATCCATATCTCTCAGCTGATTGGCACTCTTTACCAATCCATATCTCTCAGCTGATTGGCACTCTTTACCAATCCATATCTCTCAGCTGAATGGCACTCTTTACCAATCCATATCTCTCAGCTGAATGGAACTCTTTACCAATCCATATCTCTCAGCTGAATGGAACTCTTTACCAATCCATATCTCTCAGCTGATTGGAACTCTTTACCAATCCATATCTCTCAGCTGATTGGCGCTCTTTACCAATCCATATCTCTCAGCTGAATGGCACTCTTTACCAATCCATATCTCTCAGCTGATTGGAACTCTTTACCAATCCATATCTCTCAGCTGAATGGAACTCTTTACCAATCCATATCTCTCAGCTGAATGGAACTCTTTACCAATCCATATCTCTCAGCTGAATGGAACTCTTTACCAATCCATATCTCTCAGCTGAATGGAACTCTTTACCAATCCATATCTCTCAGCTGAATGGAACTCTTTACCAATCCATATCTCTCAGCTGATTGGCACTCTTTACCAATCCATATCTCTCAGCTGAATGGAACTCTTTACCAATCCATATCTCTCAGCTGATTGGAACTCTTTACCAATCCATATCTCTCAGCTGATTGGAACTCTTTACCAATCCATATCTCTCAGCTGATTGGAACTCTTTACCAATCCATATCTCTCAGCTGATTGGCGCTCTTTACCAATCCATATCTCTCAGCTGAATGGCACTCTTTACCAATCCATATCTCTCAGCTGATTGGAACTCTTTACCAATCCATATCTCTCAGCTGAATGGCACTCTTTACCAATCCATATCTCTCAGCTGAATGGCACTCTTTACCAATCCATATCTCTCAGCTGAATGGCACTCTTTACCAATCCATATCTCTCAGCTGAATGGAACTCTTTACCAATCCATATCTCTCAGCTGATTGGCACTCTTTACCAATCCATATCTCTCAGATAAATGGCACTCTTTACCAATCCATATCTCTCAGCTGATTGGAACTCTTTACCAATCCATATCTCTCAGCTGATTGGCGCTCTTTACCAATCCATATCTCTCAGCTGAATGGCACTCTTTACCAATCCATATCTCTCAGCTGATTGGAACTCTTTACCAATCCATATCTCTCAGCTGAATGGCACTCTTTACCAATCCATATCTCTCAGCTGAATGGCACTCTTTACCAATCCATATCTCTCAGCTGAATGGAACTCTTTACCAATCCATATCTCTCAGCTGATTGGAACTCTTTACCAATCCATATCTCTCAGCTGATTGGAACTCTTTACCAATCCATATCTCTCAGCTGAATGGCACTCTTTACCAATCCATATCTCTCAGCTGAATGGCACTCTTTACCAATCCATATCTCTCAGCTGAATGGAACTCTTTACCAATCCATATCTCTCAGCTGATTGGCACTCTTTACCAATCCATATCTCTCAGATAAATGGCACTCTTTACCAATCCATATCTCTCAGCTGATTGGAACTCTTTACCAATCCATATCTCTCAGCTGATTGGAACTCTTTACCAATCCATATCTCTCAGCTGAATGGCACTCTTTACCAATCCATATCTCTCAGCTGATTGGCACTCTTTACCAATCCATATCTCTCAGCTGAATGGAACTCTTTACCAATCCATATCTCTCAGCTGATTGGAACTCTTTACCAATCCATATCTCTCAGCTGATTGGAACTCTTTACCAATCCATATCTCTCAGCTGAATGGCACTCTTTACCAATCCATATCTCTCAGCTGAATGGCACTCTTTACCAATCCATATCTCTCAGCTGAATGGAACTCTTTACCAATCCATATCTCTCAGCTGATTGGCACTTTACCAATCCATATCTCTCAGATAAATGGCACTCTTTACCAATCCATATCTCTCAGCTGATTGGAACTCTTTACCAATCCATATCTCTCAGCTGATTGGAACTCTTTACCAATCCATATCTCTCAGCTGATTGGCACTCTTTACCAATCCATATCTCTCAGCTGAATGGAACTCTTTACCAATCCATATCTCTCAGCTGAATGGCACTCTTTACCAATCCATATCTCTCAGCTGAATGGCACTCTTTACCAATCCATATCTCTCAGCTGAATGGCACTCTTTACCAATCCATATCTCTCAGCTGATTGGCACTCTTTACCAATCCATTTCTCTCAGCTGAATGGCACTCTTTACCAATCCATATCTCTCAGCTGAATGGCACTCTTTACCAATCCATATCTCTCAGCTGAATGGCACTCTTTACCAATCCATATCTCTCAGCTGATTGGAACTCTTTACCAATCCATATCTCTCAGCTGATTGGAACTCTTTACCAATCCATATCTCTCAGCTGAATGGAACTCTTTACCAATCCATATCTCTCAGCTGAATGGCACTCTTTACCAATCCATATCTCTCAGCTGATTGGCACTCTTTACCAATCCATTTCTCTCAGCTGAATGGCACTCTTTACCAATCCATATCTCTCAGCTGATTGGAACTCTTTACCAATCCATATCTCTCAGCTGAATGGAACTCTTTACCAATCCATATCTCTCAGCTGATTGGCACTCTTTACCAATCCATATCTCTCAGCTGAATGGCACTCTTTACCAATCCATATCTCTCAGCTGAATGGAACTCTTTACCAATCCATATCTCTCAGATAAATGGCACTCTTTACCAATCCATATCTCTCAGCTGATTGGCACTCTTTACCAATCCATATCTCTCAGCTGAATGGAACTCTTTACCAATCCATAACTCTCAGCTGATTGGCACTCTTTACCAATCCATATCTCTCAGATAAATGGCACTCTTTACCAATCCATATCTCTCAGCTGACTGGAACTCTTTACCAATCCATATCTCTCAGCTGATTGGAACTCTTTACCAATCCATATCTCTCAGCTGATTGGCACTCTTTACCAATCCATATCTCTCAGCTGAATGGAACTCTTTACCAATCCATATCTCTCAGCTGAATGGCACTCTTTACCAATCCATATCTCTCAGCTGAATGGCACTCTTTACCAATCCATATCTCTCAGCTGAATGGCACTCTTTACCAATCCATATCTCTCAGCTGATTGGAAATCTTTACCAATCCATATCTCTCAGCTGATTGGCACTCTTTACCAATCCATATCTCTCAGCTGATTGGAACTCTTTACCAATCCATATCTCTCAGCTGAATGGCACTCTTTACCAATCCATATCTCTCAGCTGATTGGAACTCTTTACCAATCCATATCTCTCAGCTGAATGGCACTATTTACCAATCCATATCTCTCAGCTGATTGGAACTCTTTACCAATCCATATCTCTCAGCTGATTGGAACTCTTTACCAATCCATATCTCTCAGCTGATTGGAACTCTTTACCAATCCATATCTCTCAGCTGATTGGAACTCTTTACCAATCCATATCTCTCAGCTCAATGGCACTCTTTACCAATCCATATCTCTCAGAAAAAAACTAAATCCACCTTCAAGAATAAAATAAAATAACATCTAATGTGATAGACCATATGACTGGACAGGAAATAGACAGAACATCTAATGTGATAGACCATATGACTGGACAGGAAATAGACAGAACATCTAATGAGATAGACCATATGACTGGACAGGAAATAGACAGAACATCTAATGAGATAGACCATGTGACTGGACAGGAAATAGAAAGAACATCTAATGAGATAGACTATATGACTGGACAGGAAATAGACAGAACATCCAATGTGATAGACCATATGACTTGACAGGAAATAGACAGAACATCTAATGAGATAGACCATATGACTTGACAGGAAATAGAAAGAACATCTATCTAATGAACATCTAATGAGATAGACCATATGAACTAATGACATAGACCATATGACTTGACAGGAAATAGACAGAACATCTAATGTGATAGACCATATGACTGGACAGGAAATAGAAAGAACATCTAATGTGATAGACCATGTGACTGGACAGGAAGTAGACAGAACATCTAATGTGATAGACCATGTGACTGGACAGGAAATAGAAAGAACATCTAATGTGATAGACCATATGACTGGACAGGAAATAGAAAGAACATCTAATGAGATAGACCATATGACTGGACAGGAAATAGAAAGAACATCTAATGTTATAGACCATATGACTGGACAGGAAGTAGAAAGAACATCTAATGTGATAGACCATATGACTGGACAGGAAATAGAAAGAACATCTAATGTCATAGACCATATGACTGGACAGGAAATAGAAAGAACATCTAATGTGATAGACCATATGACTGGACAGGAAATAGAAAGAACATCTAATGAGATAGACCATATGACTGGACAGGAAATAGACAGAACATCTAATGTGATAGACCATATGACTGGACAGGAAATAGACAGAACATCTAATGTGATAGACCATATGACTGGACAGGAAATAGAAAGAACATCTAATGTGATAGACCATATGACTGGACAGGAAATAGAAAGAACATCTAATGAGATAGACCATATGACTGGACAGGAAATAGACAGAACATCCAATGTGATAGACCATATGACTTGACAGGAAATAGACAGAACATCTAATGAGATAGACCATATGACTTGACAGGAAATAGAAAGAACATCTAATGTGATAGACCATATGACTGGACAGGAAATAGACAGAACATCTAATGAGATAGACCATATGACTGGACAGGAAATAGAAAGAACATCTAATGTGATAGACCATGTGACTGGACAGGAAGTAGACAGAACATCTAATGTGATAGACCATGTGACTGGACAGGAAATAGAAAGAACATCTAATGTGATAGACCATATGACTGGACAGGAAGTAGACAGAACATCTAATGTGATAGACCATATGACTGGACAGGAAATAGACAGAACATCTAATGTGATAGACCATATGACTGGACAGGAAATAGAAAGAACATCTAATGTGATAGACCATATGACTGGACAGGAAATAGAAAGAACATCTAATGTGATAGACCATATGACTGGACAGGAAATAGAAAGAACATCTAATGAGATAGACCATATGACTGGACAGGAAATAGACAGAACATCTAATGAGATAGACCATATGACTGGACAGGAAATAGACAGAACATCTAATGTGATAGACCATATGACTAGACAGGAAACTGGACAGAAATAGAAAGAACATCTAATGTGATAGACCATATGACTGGACAGGAAATAGACAGAACATCTAATGTGATAGACCATATGACTGGACAGGAAATAGAAAGAACATCTAATGTGATAGACCATATGACTTGACAGGAAATGAAAGAACAGGAAATAGAAAAATAGAACATCTAATGAGATAGACCATATGACTGGACAGGAAATAGACAGAACATCTAATGTGATAGACCATATGACTTGACAGGAAATAGACAGAACATCTAATGAGATAGACCATATGACTTGACAGGAAATAGAAAGAACATCTAATGTGATAGACCATATGACTGGACAGGAAATAGACAGAACATCTAATGAGATAGACCATATGACTGGACAGGAAATAGAAAGAACATCTAATGTGATAGACCATATGACTGGACAGGAAATAGACAGAACATCTAATGTGATAGACCATATGACTGGACAGGAAATAGAAAGAACATCTAATGTGATAGACCATGTGACTGGACAGGAAGTAGACAGAACATCTAATGTGATAGACCATGTGACTGGACAGGAAATAGAAAGAACATCTAATGTGATAGACCATATGACTGGACAGGAAATAGAAAGAACATCTAATGTGATAGACCATATGACTGGACAGGAAATAGAAAGAACATCTAATGAGATAGACCATATGACTGGACAGGAAATAGACAGAACATCTAATGTGATAGACCATCTAATGAGACTGGACAGGAAATAGACAGAACATCTAATGTGATAGACCATATGACTGGACAGGAAATAGAAAGAACATCTAATGTGATAGACCATATGACTGGACAGGAAATAGAAAGAACATCTAATGAGATAGACCATATGACTGGACAGGAAATAGACAGAACATCCAATGTGATAGACCATATGACTTGACAGGAAATAGACAGAACATCTAATGAGATAGACCATATGACTTGACAGGAAATAGAAAGAACATCTAATGTGATAGACCATATGACTGGACAGGAAATAGAAAGAACATCTAATGAGATAGACCATATGACTGGACAGGAAATAGAAAGAACATCTAATGTGATAGACCATGTGACTGGACAGGAAGTAGACATAACATCTAATGTGATAGACCATGTGACTGGACAGGAAGTAGAAAGAACATCTAATGTGATAGACCATGTGACTGGACAGGAAGTAGACAGAACATCTAATGTGATATACCATGTGACTGGACAGGAAATAGAAAGAACATCTAATGTTATAGACCATATGACTGGACAGGAAGTAGAAAGAACATCTAATGTGATAGACCATATGACTGGACAGGAAGTAGAAAGAACATCTAATGTGATAGACCATATGACTGGACAGGAAATATAAAGAACATCTAATGTGATAGACCATATGACTGGACAGGAAATAGACAGAACATCTAATGTGATAGACCATGTGACTGTACAGGAAATAGAAAGAACATCTAATGTGATAGACCATATGACTGGACAGGAAATAGAAAGAACATCTAATGAGATAGACCATATGACTGGACAGGAAATAGACAGAACATCTAATGTGATAGACCATATGACTGGACAGGAAATAGACAGAACATCTAATGTGATAGACCATATGACTGGACAGGAAATAGAAAGAACATCTAATGTGATAGACCATATGACTGGACAGGAAATAGACAGAACATCTAATGTGATAGACCATGTGACTGGACAGGAAATAGAAAGAACATCTAATGAGATAGACCATATGACTGGACAGGAAACAGACCATATGACTCGACAGGAAACAGACCATATGACTGGACAGGAAATAGAAAGAACATCTAATGTGATAGACCATGTGACTGGACAGGAAATAGAAAGCATCAACTGAATGTTAAATGTGTTTCCTGTCAGGTATTTTAATTGGCTGTATTGTCTACTTGCTGAATGTTTGAAGTCTTGATTTGTGGTTGTTTGTTAACTTGTTAAACTGGTGTTGGACCCCAGGAAGATTAGCTAGCGTTACGGCGTTAGCTAATGGGGATCCTAATAAAAATTACACCTACTGAATGTCCTGAAACACCTCAGTCACATACATGCTACAGTATATATACTGAATGTCCTGAAACACCTCAGTCACACACATGCTACAGTATATATACTGAATGTCCTGAAACACATCAGTCACACACATGCTACAGTATATATACTGAATGTACTGAATCACCTCAGTCACACACATGCTACAGTATATATACTGAATGTACTGAAACACCTCAGCCACACACATGCTACAGTATATATACTGAATGTCCTGAAAACACCTCAGCCACACACATGCTACAGTATACTGAATGTACTGAATCCCACATGCTATATACTGAATGTACTGAATCACACATGCTCTATATACTGAATGGACCGAATCACACATGCTATATACACTGACTGGACTGATTCACACATGCTATATATTCTGAATGGCCTGAATCACCTGTTTCAGCCAGACGTTGGTGGTCATCATCTGATTCTTCTCGTCCTGCAGAAAGGGAAAGAAAAAAGGTAAACGAAAAACAGAGGAGGCAAAAGACTGAGAAATACAGAGAAATACAGGGGTAGAGGGAAATGCTGTATGTTTACACCAGGGCTCTCCAACCCTGTTCCTGGAGAGCTCCTGTCCTGTAGGTTTACACCAGGGCTCTCCAACCCTGTTCCTGGAGAGATACTGTCCTGTAGGTTTACACCAGGGCTCTCCAACCCTGTTCCTGGAGAGCTACTGTCCTGTAGGTTTACACCAGGGCTCTCCAACCCTGTTCCTGGAGAGCTACTGTCCTGTAGGTTTACACCAGGGCTCTCCAACCCTGTTCCTGGAGAGATACTGTCCTGTAGGTTTACACCTGGGCTCTCCAACCCTGTTCCTGGAGAGATACTGTCCTGTAGGTTTATACCAGGGCTCTCCAACCCTGTTCCTGGAGAGCTACTGTCCTGTAGGTTTACACCAGGGCTCTCCAACCCTGTTCCTGGAGAGCTACTGTCCTGTAGGTTTACACCAGGGCTCTCCAACCCTGTTCCTGGAGAGATACTGTCGTGTAGGTTTACACCAGGGCTCTCCAACCCTGTTCCTGGAGAGATACTGTCCTGTAGGTTTATACCAGGGCTCTCCAACCCTGTTCCTGGAGAGCTACTGTCCTGTAGGTTTACACCAGGGCTCTCCAACCCTGTTCCTGGAGAGCTACTGTCCTGTAGGTTTACACCAGGGCTCTCCAACCCTGTTCCTGGAGAGATACTGTCCTGTAGGTTTATACCAGGGCTCTCCAACCCTGTTCCTGGAGAGCTACTGTCCTGTAGGTTTACACCAGGGCTCTCCAACCCTGTTCCTCGAGAGCTACTGTCCTGTATGTTTACACCATGGCTCTCCAACCCTGTTCCTGGAGAGCTACTGTCCTGTAGGTTTACACCAGGGCTCTCCAACCCTGTTCCTGGAGAGATACTGTCCTGTAGGTTTACACCAGGGCTCTCCTACCCTGTTCCTGGAGAACTACTGTCCTGTAGGTTTACACCAGGGCTCTCCTACCCTGTTCCTGGAGAGATACTGTCCTGTAGGTTTACACCAGGGCTCTCCAACCCTGTTCCCGGAGAGCTACTGTCTTGTATGTTTACACCAGGGCTCTCCAACCCTGTTCCCGGAGAGCTACTGTCCTGTAGGTTTACACCAGGGCTTACACCAGGGCTCTCCAACCCCTGTTCCCCAACCCTGTTCCTCGAGAGCTACTGTCCTGTATGTTTACACCAGGCTCTCCAACCCTGTTCCTGGAGATACTGTCCTGTAGGTTTACACCAGGGCTCTCCAACCCTGTTCCTGGAGAGCTACTGTCCTGTAGGTTTACACCAGGGCTCTCCAACCCTGTTCCTGGAGAGCTACTGTCCTGTAGGTTTACACCAGGGCTCTCCAACCCTGTTCCTGGAGAGATACTGTCCTGTAGGTTTACACCAGGGCTCTCCAACCCTGTTCCCGGAGAGCTACTGTCTTGTATGTTTACACCAGGGCTCTCCAACCCTGTTCCCGGAGAGCTACTGTCCTGTATGTTTACACCAGGGCTCTCCAACCCTGTTCCTGGAGAACTACTGTCCTGTAGGTTTACACCAGGGCTCTCCAACCCTGTTCCTGGAGAGATACTGTCCTGTAGGTTTACACCAGGGCTCTCCAACCCTGTTCCTGGAGAGCTACTGTCCTGTAGGTTTACACCAGGGCTCTCCAACCCTGTTCCTGGAGAGCTACTGTCCTGTAGGTTTACACCAGGGCTCTCCAACCCTGTTCCTGGAGAGATACTGTCCTGTAGGTTTACACCAGGGCTCTCCAACCCTGTTCCTGGAGAGATACTGTCCTGTAGGTTTATACCAGGGCTCTCCAACCCTGTTCCTGGAGAGCTACTGTCCTGTAGGTTTACACCAGGGCTCTCCAACCCTGTTCCTGGAGAGCTACTGTCCTGTAGGTTTACACCAGGGCTCTCCAACCCTGTTCCTGGAGAGCTACTGTCCTGTAGGTTTACACCAGGGCTCTCCAACCCTGTTCCTGGAGAGATACTGTCCTGTAGGTTTACACCAGGGCTCTCCAACCCTGTTCCTGGAGAGCTACTGTCCTGTAGGTTTACACCAGGGCTCTCCAACCCTGTTCCTGGAGAGATACTGTCCTGTAGGTTTATACCAGGGCTCTCCAACCCTGTTCCTGGAGAGCTACTGTCCTGTAGGTTTACACCAGGGCTCTCCAACCCTGTTCCTGGAGAGCTACTGTCCTGTATGTTTACACCAGGGCTCTCCAACCCTGTTCCTGGAGAGCTACTGTCCTGTAGGTTTACACCAGGGCTCTCCAACCCTGTTCCTGGAGAGATACTGTCCTGTAGGTTTACACCAGGGCTCTCCAACCCTGTTCCTGGAGAGATACTGTCCTGTAGGTTTATACCAGGGCTCTCCAACCCTGTTCCTGGAGAGCTACTGTCCTGTAGGTTTACACCAGGGCTCTCCAACCCTGTTCCTGGAGAGCTACTGTCCTGTATGTTTACACCAGGGCTCTCCAACCCTGTTCCTGGAGAGCTACTGTCCTGTAGGTTTACACCAGGGCTCTCCAACCCTGTTCCTGGAGAGCTACTGTCCTGTAGGTTTACACCAGGGCTCTCCAACCCTGTTCCTGGAGAGCTACTGTCCTGTAGGTTTACACCAGGGCTCTCCAACCCTGTTCCTGGAGAGCTACTGTCCTGTAGGTTTACACCAGGGCTCTCCAACCCTGTTCCTGGAGAGCTACTGTCCTGTAGGTTTACACCAGGGCTCTCCAACCCTGTTCCTGGAGAGATACTGTCCTGTAGGTTTACACCAGGGATCTCCAACCCTGTTCCTGGAGAGATACTGTCCTGTAGGTTTACACCAGGGCTCTCCAACCCTGTTCCTGGAGAGATACTGTCCTGTAGGTTTACACCAGGGCTCTCCAACCCTGTTCCTGGAGAGATACTGTCCTGTAGGTTTATACCAGGGCTCTCCAACCCTGTTCCTGGAGAGCTACTGTCCTGTAGGTTTACACCAGGGCTCTCCAACCCTGTTCCTGGAGAGCTACTGTCCTGTATGTTTACACCATGGCTCTCCAACCCTGTTCCTGGAGAGCTACTGTCCTGTATGTTTACACCAGGGCTCTCCAACCCTGTTCCTGGAGAGCTACTGTCCTGTAGGTTTACACCAGGGCTCTCCTACCCTGTTCCTGGAGAACTACTGTCCTGTAGGTTTACACCAGGGCTCTCCTACCCTGTTCCTGGAGAGATACTGTCCTGTAGGTTTACACCAGGGCTCTCCAACCCTGTTCCCGGAGAGCTACTGTCTTGTATGTTTACACCAGGGCTCTCCAACCCTGTTCCCGGAGAACTACTGTCCTGTAGGTTTACACCAGGGCTCTCCAACCCTGTTCCCGGAGAGATACTGTCCTGTACGTTTACACCAGGGCTCTCCAACCCTGTTCCTGGAGAGCTACTGTCCTGTAGGTTTACACCAGGGCTCTCCAACCCTGTTCCTGGAGAGCTACTGTCCTGTAGGTTTACACCAGGGCTCTCCAACCCTGTTCCTGGAGAGCTACTGTCCTGTAGGTTTACACCAGGGCTCTCCAACCCTGTTCCTGGAGAGCTACTGTCCTGTAGGTTTATACCAGGGCTCTCCAACCCTGTTCCCGGAGAGCTACTGTCCTGTATGTTTACACCAGGGCTCTCCAACCCTGTTCCCGGAGAACTACTGTCCTGTAGGTTTACACCAGGGCTCTCCAACCCTGTTCCTGGAGAGATACTGTCCTGTACGTTTACACCAGGGCTCTCCAACCCTGTTCCTGGAGAGATACTGTCCTGTACGTTTACACCAGGGCTCTCCAACCCTGTTCCTGGAGAGCTACTGTCCTGTAGGTTTACACCAGGGCTCTCCAACCCTGTTCCTGGAGAGCTACTGTCCTGTAGGTTTATACCAGGGCTCTCCAACCCTGTTCCTGGAGAGCTACTGTCCTGTAGGTTTACACCAGGGCTCTCCAACCCTGTTCCCGAAGAACTACTGTCCTGTAGGTTTACACCAGGGCTCTCCAACCCTGTTCCTGGAGAGATACTGTCCTGTAGGTTTACACCAGGGCTCTCCAACCCTGTTCCTGGAGAGATACTGTCCTGTAGGTTTATACCAGGGCTCTCCAACCCTGTACCTGGAGAGCTACTGTCCTGTAGGTTTACACTAGGGCTCTCCAACCCTGTTCCTGGAGAGCTACTGTCCTGTAGGTTTACACCAGGGCTCTCCAACCCTGTTCCTGGAGAGATACTGTCCTGTAGGTTTACACCAGGGCTCTCCAACCCTGTTCCTGGAGAGCTACTGTCCTGTAGGTTTACACCAGGGCTCTCCAACCCTGTTCCTGGAGAGCTACTGTCCTGTAGGTTTACACCAGGGCTCTCCAACCCTGTTCCTGGAGAGATACTGTCCTGTAGGTTTTACACCAGGGCTCTCGAAACCTGTTCCTGAAGAGATACTGTCCTGTAGGTTTATACCAGGGCTCTCCAACCCTGTTCCTGGAGAGCTACTGTCCTGTAGGTTTACACCAGGGCTCTCCAACCCTGTTCCTGGGGAGCTACTGTCCTGTATGTTTACACCAGGGCTCTCCAACCCTGTTCCTGGAGAGCTACTGTCCTGTAGGTTTACACCAGGGCTCTCCAACCCTGTTCCTGGAGAGCTACTGTCCTGTAGGTTTACACCAGGGCTCTCCAACCCTGTTCCTGGAGAACTACTGTCCTGTAGGTTTACACCAAGGCTCTCCAACCCTGTTCCTGGAGAGATACTGTCCTGTACATTTACACCAGGGCTCTCCAACCCTGTTCCTGGAGAGGTACTGTCCTGTAGGTTTACACCAGGGCTCTCCAACCCTGTTCCTGGAGAGCTAATGTCCTGTAGGTTTATACCAGGGCTCTCCATCCCTGTTCCTGGAGAGCTACTGTCCTGTAGGTTTATACCAGGGCTCTCCAACCCTGTTCCTGGAGAGATACTGTCCTGTAGGTTTACACCAGGGCTCTCCAACCCTGTTCCTGGAGAGCTACTGTCCTGTAGGTTTACACCAGGGCTCTCCAACCCTGTTCCTGGAGAGCTACTGTCCTGTAGGTTTATACCAGGGCTCTCCAACCCTGTTCCTGGAGAGCTACTGTCCTGTAGGTTTATACCAGGGCTCTCCAACCCTGTTCCTGGAGAGATACTGTCCTGTAGGTTTACACCAGGGCTCTCCAACCCTGTTCCTGGAGAGCTACTGTCCTGTAGGTTTACACCAGGGCTCTCCAACCCTGTTCCTGGAGAGCTACTGTCCTGTAGGTTTACACCAGGGCTCTCCAACCATGTTCCTGGAGAGCTACTCTCCTGTAGGTTTATACCAGGGCTCTCCAACCCTGTTCCTGGAGAGATACTGTCCTGTAGGTTTACACCAGGGCTCTCCAACCCTGTTCCTGGAGAGCTACTGTCCTGTAGGTTTATACCAGGGCTCTCCAACCCTGTTCCTGGAGAGCTACTGTCCTGTAGGTTTATACCAGGGTTCTCCAACCCTGTTCCTGGAGAGCTACTGTCCTGTAGGTTTATACCAGGGCTCTCCAACCCTGTTCCTGGAGAACTACTGTCCTGTAGGTTTACACCAGGGCTCTCCAACCCTGTTCCTGGAGAGCTCCTGTCCTGTAGGTTTACACCAGGGCTCTCCAACCCTGTTCCTGGAGAGCTACTGTCCTGTAGGTTTATACCAGGGCTCTCCATCCCTGTTCCTGTAGAGCTACTGTCCTGTAGGTTTATACCAGGGCTCTCCAACCCTGTTCCTGGAGAGATACTGTCCTGTAGGTTTACACCAGGGCTCTCCAACCCTGTTCCTGGAGAGCTACTGTCCTGTAGGTTTACACCAGGGCTCTCCAACCCTGTTCCTGGAGAGCTACTGTCCTGTAGGTTTACACCAGGGCTCTCCAACCCTGTTCCTGGAGAGCTACTGTCCTGTAGGTTTACACCAGGGCTCTCCAACCCTGTTCTTGGAGAGCTACTGTCCTGTAGGTTTATACCAGGGCTCTCCAACCCTGTTCCTGGAGAGCTACTGTCCTGTAGGTTTATACCAGGGTTCTCCAACCCTGTTCCTGGAGAGCTACTGTCCTGTAGGTTTATACCAGGGCTCTCCAACCCTGTTCCTGGAGAACTACTGTCCTGTAGGTTTACACCAGGGCTCTCCAACCCTGTTCCTGGAGAGCTACTGTCCTGTAGGTTTATACCAGGGCTCTCCAACCCTGTTCCCGGAGAGCTACTGTCCTGTATGTTTACACCAGGGCTCTCCAACCCTGTTCCCGGAGAACTACTGTCCTGTAGGTTTACACCAGGGCTCTCCAACCCTGTTCCTGGAGAGATACTGTCCTGTACGTTTACACCAGGGCTCTCCATCCCTGTTCCTGGAGAGATACTGTCCTGTACGTTTACACCAGGGCTCTCCAACCCTGTTCCTGGAGAGCTACTGTCCTGTAGGTTTACACCAGGGCTCTCCAACCCTGTTCCTGGAGAGCTACTGTCCTGTAGGTTTATACCAGGGCTCTCCAACCCTGTTCCCGGAGAGCTACTGTCCTGTATGTTTACACCAGGGCTCTCCAACCCTGTTCCCGAAGAACTACTGTCCTGTATGTTTACACCAGGGCTCTCCAACCCTGTTCCTGGAGAGATACTGTCCTGTACGTTTACACCAGGGCTCTCCAACCCTGTTCCTGGAGAGCTACTGTCCTGTAGGTTTACACCAGGGCTGTCCAACCCTGTTCCTGGAGAGCTACTGTCCTGTAGGTTTATACCAGGGCTCTCCAACCCTGTTCCTGGAGAGCTACTGTCCTGTAGGTTTATACCAGGGCTCCCCAACCCTGTTCCTGGAGAGATACTGTCCTGTAGGTTTACACCAGGGCTCTCCAACCCTGTTCCTGGAGAGCTACTGTCCTGTAGGTTTACACCAGGGCTCTCCAACCCTGTTCCTGGAGAGATACTGTCCTGTAGGTTTACACCAGGGCTCTCCAACCCTGTTCCTGGAGAGATACTGTCCTGTAGGTTTATACCAGGGCTCTCCAACCCTGTTCCTGGAGAGCTACTGTCCTGTAGGTTTACACTAGGGCTCTCAACCCTGTTCCTGGAGAGCTACTGTCCTGTAGGTTTACACCAGGGCTCTCCAACCCTGTTCCTGGAGAGCTACTGTCCTGTAGGTTTACACCAGGGCTCTCCAACCCTGTTCCTGGAGAGCTACTGTCCTGTAGGTTTACACCAGGGCTCTCCAACCCTGTTCCTGGAGAGCTACTGTCCTGTAGGTTTACACCAGGGCTCTCCAACCCTGTTCCTGGAGAGCTACTGTCCTGTAGGTTTATACCAGGGCTCTCCAACCCTGTTCCTGGAGAGCTACTGTCCTGTAGGTTTATACCAGGGCTCTCCAACCCTGTTCCTGGAGAGATACTGTCCTGTAGGTTTACACCAGGGCTCTCCAACCCTGTTCCTGGAGAGCTACTGTCCTGTAGGTTTACACCAGGGCTCTCCAACCCTGTTCCTGGAGAGCTACTGTCCTGTAGGTTTATACCAGGGCTCTCCAACCCTGTTCCTGGAGAGATACTGTCCTGTAGGTTTACACCAGGGCTCTCCTACTTTGTTCCTGGAGAACTACTGTCCTGTAGGTTTACACCAGGGCTCTCCTACCCTGTTCCTGGAGAGATACTGTCCTTTAGGTTTACACCAGGGCTCTCCAACCCTGTTCCTGGAGAGCTACTGTCCTGTATGTTTACACCAGGGCTCTCCAACCCTGTTCCTGGAGAACTACTGTCCTGTAGGTTTACACCAAGGCTCTCCAACCCTGTTCCTGGAGAGATACTGTCCTGTACGTTTACACCAGGGCTCTCCAACCCTGTTCCTGGAGAGGTACTGTCCTGTAGGTTTACACCAGGGCTCTCCAACCCTGTTCCTGGAGAGCTACTGTCCTGTAGGTTTATACCAGGGCTCTCCATCCCTGTTCCTGGAGAGCTACTGTCCTGTAGGTTTATACCAGGGCTCTCCAACCCTGTTCCTGGAGAGATACTGTCCTGTAGGTTTACACCAGGGCTCTCCAACCCTGTTCCTTGAGAGCTACTGTCCTGTAGGTTTACACCAGGGCTCTCCAACCCTGTTCCTGGAGAGCTACTGTCCTGTAGGTTTATACCAGGGCTCTCCAACCCTGTTCCTGGAGAGATACTGTCCTGTAGGTTTACACCAGGGCTCTCCTACTTTGTTCCTGGAGAACTACTGTCCTGTAGGTTTACACCAGGGCTCTCCATCCCTGTTCCTGGAGAGCTACTGTCCTGTAGGTTTATACCAGGGCTCTCCAACCCTGTTCCTGGAGAGATACTGTCCTGTAGGTTTACACCAGGGCTCTCCAACCCTGTTCCTTGAGAGCTACTGTCCTGTAGGTTTACACCAGGGCCTCCAACCCTGTTCCTGGAGAGCTACTCTCCTGTAGGTTTATACCAGGGCTCTCCAACCCTGTTCCTGGAGAGATACTGTCCTGTAGGTTTACACCAGGGCTCTCCTACTTTGTTCCTGGAGAACTACTGTCCTGTAGGTTTACACCAGGGCTCTCCTACCCTGTTCCTGGAGAGATACTGTCCTGTAGGTTTACACCAGGGCTCTCCAACCCTGTTCCGGGAGAGCTACTGTCTTGTATGTTTACACCAGGGCTCTCCAACCCTGTTCCTGGAGAGCTACTGTCCTGTATGTTTACACCAGGGCTCTCCAACCCTGTTCCTGGAGAACTACTGTCCTGTAGGTTTACACCAAGGCTCTCCAACCCTGTTCCTGGAGAGATACTGTCCTGTACGTTTACACCAGGGCTCTCCAACCCTGTTCCTGGAGAGGTACTGTCCTGTAGGTTTACACCAGGGCTCTCCAACCCTGTTCCTGGAGAGCTACTGTCCTGTAGGTTTATACCAGGGCTCTCCATCCCTGTTCCTGGAGAGCTACTGTCCTGTAGGTTTATACCAGGGCTCTCCAACCCTGTTCCTGGAGAGATACTGTCCTGTAGGTTTACACCAGGGCTCTCCAACCCTGTTCCTTGAGAGCTACTGTCCTGTAGGTTTACACCAGGGCTCTCCAACCCTGTTCCTGGAGAGCTACTCTCCTGTAGGTTTATACCAGGGCTCTCCAACCCTGTTCCTGGAGAGGTACTGTCCTGTAGGTTTACACCAGGGCTCTCCAACCCTGTTCCTGGAGAGCTACTCTCCTGTAGGTTTATACCAGGGCTCTCCAACCCTGTTCCTGGAGAGATACTGTCCTGTAGGTTTACACCAGGGCTCTCCTACTTTGTTCCTGGAGAGCTACTGTCCTGTATGTTTACACCAGGGCTCTCCAACCCTGTTCCCGGAGAACTACTGTCCTGTAGGTTTACACCAGGGCTCTCCAACCCTGTTCCTGGAGAGATACTGTCCTGTACGTTTACACCAGGGCTCTCCATCCCTGTTCCTGGAGAGATACTGTCCTGTACGTTTACACCAGGGCTCTCCAACCCTGTTCCTGGAGAGCTACTGTCCTGTAGGTTTACACCAGGGCTCTCCAACCCTGTTCCTGGAGAGCTACTGTCCTGTAGGTTTATACCAGGGCTCTCCAACCCTGTTCCCGGAGAGCTACTGTCCTGTATGTTTACACCAGGGCTCTCCAACCCTGTTCCCGAAGAACTACTGTCCTGTAGGTTTACACCAGGGCTCTCCAACCCTGTTCCTGGAGAGATACTGTCCTGTAGGTTTACACCAGGGCTCTCCAACCCTGTTCCTGGAGAGCTACTGTCCTGTAGGTTTACACCAGGGCTGTCCAACCCTGTTCCTGGAGAGCTACTGTCCTGTAGGTTTATACCAGGGCTCTCCAACCCTGTTCCTGGAGAGCTACTGTCCTGTAGGTTTATACCAGGGCTCTCCAACCCTGTTCCTGGAGAGATACTGTCCTGTAGGTTTACACCAGGGCTCTCCAACCCTGTTCCTGGAGAGCTACTGTCCTGTAGGTTTACACCAGGGCTCTCCAACCCTGTTCCTGGAGAGATACTGTCCTGTAGGTTTACACCAGGGCTCTCCAACCCTGTTCCTGGAGAGATACTGTCCTGTAGGTTTATACCAGGGCTCTCCAACCCTGTTCCTGGAGAGCTACTGTCCTGTAGGTTTACACTAGGGCTCTCCAACCCTGTTCCTGGAGAGCTACTGTCCTGTAGGTTTACACCAGGGCTCTCCAACCCTGTTCCTGGAGAGCTACTGTCCTGTAGGTTTACACCAGGGCTCTCCAACCCTGTTCCTGGAGAGCTACTGTCCTGTAGGTTTACACCAGGGCTCTCCAACCCTGTTCCTGGAGAGCTACTGTCCTGTAGGTTTACACCAGGGCTCTCCAACCCTGTTCCTGGAGAGCTACTGTCCTGTAGGTTTACACCAGGGCTCTCCAACCCTGTTCCTGGAGAGCTACTGTCCTGTAGGTTTATACCAGGGCTCTCCATCCCTGTTCCTGGAGAGCTACTGTCCTGTAGGTTTATACCAGGGCTCTCCAACCCTGTTCCTGGAGAGATACTGTCCTGTAGGTTTACACCAGGGCTCTCCAACCCTGTTCCTTGAGAGCTACTGTCCTGTAGGTTTACACCAGGGCTCTCCAACCCTGTTCCTGGAGAGCTACTCTCCTGTAGGTTTATACCAGGGCTCTCCAACCCTGTTCCTGGAGAGATACTGTCCTGTAGGTTTACACCAGGGCTCTCCTACTTTGTTCCTGGAGAACTACTGTCCTGTAGGTTTACACCAGGGCTCTCCTACCCTGTTCCTGGAGAGATACTGTCCTTTAGGTTTACACCAGGGCTCTCCAACCCTGTTCCTGGAGAACTACTGTCCTGTAGGTTTACACCAAGGCTCTCCAACCCTGTTCCTGGAGAGATACTGTCCTGTAGGTTTACACCAGGGCTCTCCAACCCTGTTCCTGGAGAGGTACTGTCCTGTAGGTTTACACCAGGGCTCTCCAACCCTGTTCCTGGAGAGCTACTGTCCTGTAGGTTTATACCAGGGCTCTCCATCCCTGTTCCTGGAGAGCTACTGTCCTGTAGGTTTATACCAGGGCTCTCCAACCCTGTTCCTGGAGAGATACTGTCCTGTAGGTTTACACCAGGGCTCTCCAACCCTGTTCCTGGAGAGCTACTGTCCTGTAGGTTTACACCAGGGCTCTCCAACCCTGTTCCTGGAGAGCTACTGTCCTGTAGGTTTATACCAGGGCTCTCCAACCCTGTTCCTGGAGAGATACTGTCCTGTAGGTTTACACCAGGGCTCTCCAACCCTGTTCCTGGAGAGCTACTGTCCTGTAGGTTTACACCAGGGCTCTCCAACCCTGTTCCTGGAGAGCTACTCTCCTGTAGGTTTATACCAGGGCTCTCCAACCCTGTTCCTGGAGAGCTACTGTCCTGTAGGTTTACACCAGGGCTCTCCAACCCTTGTTCCTGGAGAGCTACTGTCCTGTAGGTTTACACCAGGGCTCTCCAACCCTGTTCCTGGAGAGATACTGTCCTGTAGGTTTACACCAGGGCTCTCCTACCCTGTTCCTGTAGGTTTACACCAGGGCTACCCTGTTCCTGGAGAGATACTGTCCTGTAGGTTTACACCAGGGCTCTCCAACCCTGTTCCTGGAGAGCTACTGTCTTGTAGGTTTACACCAGGGCTCTCCAACCCTGTTCCTGGAGAGCTACTGTCCTGTATGTTTACACCAGGGCTCTCCAACCCTGTTCCTGGAGAACTACTGTCCTGTAGGTTTACACCAAGGCTCTCCAACCCTGTTCCTGGAGAGATACTGTCCTGTACGTTTACACCAGGGCTCTCCAACCCTGTTCCTGGAGAGGTACTGTCCTGTAGGTTTACACCAGGGCTCTCCAACCCTGTTCCTGGAGAGCTACTGTCCTGTAGGTTTATACCAGGGCTCTCCATCCCTGTTCCTGGAGAGCTACTGTCCTGTAGGTTTATACCAGGGCTCTCCAACCCTGTTCCTGGAGAGATACTGTCCTGTAGGTTTACACCAGGGCTCTCCAACCCTGTTCCTTGAGAGCTACTGTCCTGTAGGTTTACACCAGGGCTCTCCAACCCTGTTCCTGGAGAGCTACTCTCCTGTAGGTTTATACCAGGGCTCTCCAACCCTGTTCCTGGAGAGATACTGTCCTGTAGGTTTACACCAGGGCTCTCCTACTTTGTTCCTGGAGAGATACTGTCCTGTACGTTTACACCAGGGCTCTCCAACCCTGTTCCTGGAGAGGTACTGTCCTGTAGGTTTACACCAGGGCTCTCCAACCCTGTTCCTGGAGAGCTACTGTCCTGTAGGTTTATACCAGGGCTCTCCATCCCTGTTCCTGGAGAGCTACTGTCCTGTAGGTTTATACCAGGGCTCTCCAACCCTGTTCCTGGAGAGATACTGTCCTGTAGGTTTACACCAGGGCTCTCCAACCCTGTTCCTGGAGAGCTACTGTCCTGTAGGTTTACACCAGGGCTCTCCAACCCTGTTCCTGGAGAGCTACTCTCCTGTAGGTTTATACCAGGGCTCTCCAACCCTGTTCCTGGAGAGATACTGTCCTGTAGGTTTACACCAGGGCTCTCCTACTTTGTTCCTGGAGAACTACTGTCCTGTAGGTTTACACCAGGGCTCTCCATCCCTGTTCCTGGAGAGCTACTGTCCTGTAGGTTTATACCAGGGCTCTCCAACCCTGTTCCTGGAGAGATACTGTCCTGTAGGTTTACACCAGGGCTCTCCAACCCTGTTCCTTGAGAGCTACTGTCCTGTAGGTTTACACCAGGGCTCTCCAACCCTGTTCCTGGAGAGCTACTCTCCTGTAGGTTTATACCAGGGCTCTCCAACCCTGTTCCTGGAGAGATACTGTCCTGTAGGTTTACACCAGGGCTCTCCAACCCTGTTCCTGGAGAGCTACTGTCCTGTAGGTTTATACCAGGGCTCTCCAACCCTGTTCCTGGAGAGCTACTGTCCTGTAGGTTTATACCAGGGCTCTCCAACCCTGTTCCTGGAGAGCTACTGTCCTGTAGGTTTACACCAGGGCTCTCCAACCCTGTTCCTGGAGAGCTACTCTCCTGTAGGTTTATACCAGGGCTCTCCAACCCTGTTCCTGGAGAGATACTGTCCTGTAGGTTTACACCAGGGCTCTCCTACTTTGTTCCTGGAGAACTACTGTCCTGTAGGTTTACACCAGGGCTCTCCTACCCTGTTCCTGGAGAGATACTGTCCTGTAGGTTTACACCAGGGCTCTCCAACCCTGTTCCGGGAGAGCTACTGTCTTGTATGTTTACACCAGGGCTCTCCAACCCTGTTCCTGGAGAGCTACTGTCCTGTATGTTTACACCAGGGCTCTCCAACCCTGTTCCTGGAGAACTACTGTCCTGTAGGTTTACACCAGGGCTCTCCAACCCTGTTCCTGGAGAGATACTGTCCTGTACGTTTACACCAGGGCTCTCCAACCCTGTTCCTGGAGAGGTACTGTCCTGTAGGTTTACACCAGGGCTCTCCAACCCTGTTCCTGGAGAGCTACTGTCCTGTAGGTTTATACCAGGGCTCTCCATCCCTGTTCCTGGAGAGCTACTGTCCTGTAGGTTTATACCAGGGCTCTCCAACCCTGTTCCTGGAGAGATACTGTCCTGTAGGTTTACACCAGGGCTCTCCAACCCTGTTCCTTGAGAGCTACTGTCCTGTAGGTTTACACCAGGGCTCTCCAACCCTGTTCCTGGAGAGCTACTCTCCTGTAGGTTTATACCAGGGCTCTCCAACCCTGTTCCTGGAGAGATACTGTCCTGTAGGTTTACACCAGGGCTCTCCTACCCTTGTTCCTGGAGAACTACTGTCCTGTAGGTTTACACCAGGGCTCTCCTACCCTGTTCCTGGAGAGATACTGTCCTGTAGGTTTACACCAGGGCTCTCCAACCCTGTTCCGGGAGAGCTACTGTCTTGTATGTTTACACCAGGGCTCTCCAACCCTGTTCCTGGAGAGCTACTGTCCTGTATGTTTACACCAGGGCTCTCCAACCCTGTTCCTGGAGAACTACTGTCCTGTAGGTTTACACCAAGGCTCTCCAACCCTGTTCCTGGAGAGATACTGTCCTGTACGTTTACACCAGGGCTCTCCAACCCTGTTCCTGGAGAGGTACTGTCCTGTAGGTTTACACCAGGGCTCTCCAACCCTGTTCCTGGAGAGCTACTGTCCTGTAGGTTTATACCAGGGCTCTCCAACCCTGTTCCTGGAGAGCTACTGTCCTGTAGGTTTATACCAGGGCTCTCCAACCCTGTTCCTGGAGAGATACTGTCCTGTAGGTTTACACCAGGGCTCTCCAACCCTGTTCCTGGAGAGCTACTGTCCTGTAGGTTTACACCAGGGCTCTCCAACCCTGTTCCTGGAGAGCTACTGTCCTGTAGGTTTATACCAGGGCTCTCCAACCCTGTTCCTGGAGAGATACTGTCCTGTAGGTTTACACAGGGCTCTCCAACCCTGTTCCTGGAGAGCTACTGTCCTGTAGGTTTATACCAGGGCTCTCCAACCCTGTTCCTGGAGAGCTACTGTCCTGTAGGTTTATACCAGGGCTCTCCAACCCTGTTCCTGGAGAGATACTGTCCTGTAGGTTTACACCAGGGCTCTCCAACCCTGTTCCTTGAGAGCTACTGTCCTGTAGGTTTACACCAGGGCTCTCCAACCCTGTTCCTGGAGAGCTACTCTCCTGTAGGTTTATACCAGGGCTCTCCAACCCTGTTCCTGGAGAGATACTGTCCTGTAGGTTTACACCAGGGCTCTCCTACTTTGTTCCTGGAGAACTACTGTCCTGTAGGTTTACACCAGGGCTCTCCTACCCTGTTCCTGGAGAGATACTGTCCTGTAGGTTTTACACAGGGCTCTCCAACCCTGTTCCGGGAGAGCTACTGTCTTGTATGTTTACACCAGGGCTCTCCAACCCTGTTCCTGGAGAGCTACTGTCCTGTATGTTTACACCAGGGCTCTCCAACCCTGTTCCTGGAGAACTACTGTCCTGTAGGTTTACACCAAGGCTCTCCAACCCTGTTCCTGGAGAGATACTGTCCTGTACGTTTACACCAGGGCTCTCCAACCCTGTTCCTGGAGAGGTACTGTCCTGTAGGTTTACACCAGGGCTCTCCAACCCTGTTCCTGGAGAGCTACTGTCCTGTAGGTTTATACCAGGGCTCTCCATCCCTGTTCCTGGAGAGCTACTGTCCTGTAGGTTTATACCAGGGCTCTCCAACCCTGTTCCTGGAGAGATACTGTCCTGTAGGTTTACACCAGGGCTCTCCAACCCTGTTCCTTGAGAGCTACTGTCCTGTAGGTTTACACCAGGGCTCTCCAACCCTGTTCCTGGAGAGCTACTCTCCTGTAGGTTTATACCAGGGCTCTCCAACCCTGTTCCTGGAGAGATACTGTCCTGTAGGTTTACACCAGGGCTCTCCAACCCTGTTCCTGGAGAGCTACTGTCCTGTAGGTTTATACCAGGGCTCTCCAACCCTGTTCCTGGAGAGCTACTGTCCTGTAGGTTTATACCAGGGTTCTCCAACCCTGTTCCTGGAGAGCTACTGTCCTGTAGGTTTATACCAGGGCTCTCCAACCCTGTTCCTGGAGAACTACTGTCCTGTAGGTTTACACCAGGGCTCTCCAACCCTGTTCCTGGAGAGCTCCTGTCCTGTAGGTTTACACCAGGGCTCTCCAACCCTGTTCCTGGAGAGCTACTGTCCTGTAGGTTTATACCAGGGCTCTCCAACCCTGTTCCTGGAGAGCTACTGTCCTGTAGGTTTATACCAGGGCTCTCCAACCCTGTTCCTGGAGAGATACTGTCCTGTAGGTTTATACCAGGGCTCTCCATCCCTGTTCCTGGAGAGCTACTGTCCTGTAGGTTTATACCAGGGCTCTCCAACCCTGTTCCTGGAGAGATACTGTCCTGTAGGTTTACACCAGGAATCTCCAACCCTGTTCCTGGAGAGCTACTGTCCTGTAGGTTTACACCAGGGCTCTCCAACCCTGTTCTTGGAGAGCTACTGTCCTGTAGGTTTATACCAGGGCTCTCCAACCCTGTTCCTGGAGAGCTACTGTCCTGTAGGTTTATACCAGGGTTCTCCAACCCTGTTCCTGGAGAGCTACTGTCCTGTAGGTTTATACCAGGGCTCTCAACCCTGTTCCTGGAGAACTACTGTCCTGTAGGTTTACACCAGGGCTCTCCAACCCTGTTCCTGGAGAGCTACTGTCCTGTAGGTTTATACCAGGGCTCTCCAACCCTGTTCCTGGAGAACTACTGTCCTGTAGGTTTACACCAGGGCTCTCCAACCCTGTTCCTGGAGAGCTACTGTCCTGTAGGTTTATACCAGGGCTCTCCAACCCTGTTCCTTGGAGAGCTACTGTCCTGTAGGTTTATACCAGGGCTCTCCAACCCTGTTCCTGGAGAGCTACTGTCCTGTAGGTTTATACCAGGGTTCTCCAACCCTGTTCCTGGAGAGCTACTGTCCTGTAGGTTTATACCAGGGCTCCCAACCCTGTTCCTGGAGAACTACTGTCCTGTAGGTTTACACCAGGGCTCTCCAACCCTGTTCCTGGAGAGCTACTGTCCTGTAGGTTTATACCAGGGCTCTCAACCCTGTTCCTGGAGAACTACTGTCCTGTAGGTTTACACAGGGCTCTCCAACCCTGTTCCTGGAGAGCTACTGTCCTGTAGGTTTATACCAGGGCTCTCCAACCCTGTTCCTGGAGAGATACTGTCCTGTAGGTTTATACCAGGGCTCTCCAACCCTGTTCCTGGAGAGCTACTGTCCTGTAGGTTTACACCAGGGCTCTCCAACCCTGTTCCTGGAGAGCTACTGTCCTGTAGGTTTACACCAGGGCTCTCCAACCCTGTTCCTGGAGAGCTACTGTCCTGTAGGTTTACACCAGGGCTCTCCAACCCTGTTCCTGGAGAGCTACTGTCCTGTAGGTTTATACCAGGGCTCTCCAACCCTGTTCCTGGAGAGCTACTGTCCTGTAGGTTTACACCAGGGCTCTCCAACCCTGTTCCTGGAGAGCTACTGTCCTGTAGGTTTATACCAGGGTTCTCCAACCCTGTTCCTGGAGAACTACTGTCCTGTAGGTTTATACTAGGCTCTCCAACCCTGTTCCTGGAGAGCTACTGTCCTGTAGGTTTACACCAGGGCTCTCCAACCCTGTTCCTGGAGAGCTACTGTCCTGTAGGTTTACACCAGGGCTCTCCAACCCTGTTCCTGGAGAGCTACTGTCCTGTAGGTTTATACCAGGGCTCTCCATCCCTGTTCCTGGAGAGCTACTGTCCTGTAGGTTTATACCAGGGCTCTCCAACCCTGTTCCTGGAGAGATACTGTCCTGTAGGTTTATACCAGGGTTCTCCAACCCTGTTCCTGGAGAGCTACTGTCCTGTAGGTTTACACCAGGGCTCTCCAACCCTGTTCCTGGAGAGCTACTGTCCTGTAGGTTTACACCAGGGCTCTCCAACCCTGTTCCTGGAGAGCTACTGTCCTGTAGGTTTATACCAGGGCTCTCCAACCCTGTTCCTGGAGAACTACTGTCCTGTAGGTTTACACCAGGGCTCTCAACCCTGTTCCTGGAGAGCTACTGTC
This sequence comes from Oncorhynchus nerka, assembly GCF_034236695.1. Taxonomy (NCBI): domain Eukaryota; kingdom Metazoa; phylum Chordata; class Actinopteri; order Salmoniformes; family Salmonidae; genus Oncorhynchus; species Oncorhynchus nerka. The sequence continues at coordinate 5,694,847 of NC_088419.1, read as the reverse complement.
CTGTAGGTTTATACCAGGGCTCTCCAACCCTGTTCCTGGAGAGATACTGTCCTGTAGGTTTATACCAGGGCTCTCCAACCCTGTTCCTGGAGAGCTACTGTCCTGTAGGTTTACACCAGGGCTCTCCAACCCTGTTCCTGGAGAGCTACTGTCCTGTAGGTTTACACCAGGGCTCTCCAACCCTGTTCCTGGAGAGCTACTGTCCTGTAGGTTTATACCAGGGTTCTCCAACCCTGTTCCTGGAGAGCTACTGTCCTGTAGGTTTATACCAGGGCTCTCCAACCCTGTTCCTGGAGAACTACTGTCCTGTAGGTTTACACCAGGGCTCTCCAACCCTGTTCCTGGAGAGCTACTGTCCTGTAGGTTTATACCAGGGCTCTCCAACCCTGTTCCTGGAGAACTACTGTCCTGTAGGTTTACACCAGGGCTCTCCAACCCTGTTCCTGGAGAGCTACTGTCCTGTAGGTTTATACCAGGGCTCTCTAACCCTGTTTTTGGAGAGCTACTGTCCTGTAGGTTTATACCAGGGCTCTCCAACCCTGTTCCTGGAGAGCTACTGTCCTGTAGGTTTATACCAGGGTTCTCCAACCCTGTTCCTGGAGAGCTACTGTCCTGTAGGTTTATACCAGGGCTCCCCAACCCTGTTCCTGGAGAACTACTGTCCTGTAGGTTTACACCAGGGCTCTCCAACCCTGTTCCTGGAGAGCTACTGTCCTGTAGGTTTATACCAGGGCTCTCCAACCCTGTTCCTGGAGAACTACTGTCCTGTAGGTTTACACCAGGGCTCTCCAACCCTGTTCCTGGAGAGCTACTGTCCTGTAGGTTTATACCAGGGCTCTCCAACCCTGTTCCTGGAGAGATACTGTCCTGTAGGTTTATACCAGGGCTCTCCAACCCTGTTCCTGGAGAGCTACTGTCCTGTAGGTTTACACCAGGGCTCTCCAACCCTGTTCCTGGAGAGCTACTGTCCTGTAGGTTTACACCAGGGCTCTCCAACCCTGTTCCTGGAGAGCTACTGTCCTGTAGGTTTACACCAGGGCTCTCCAACCCTGTTCCTGGAGAGCTACTGTCCTGTAGGTTTATACCAGGGCTCTCAACCCTGTTCCTGGAGAGCTACTGTCCTGTAGGTTTACACCAGGGCTCTCCAACCCTGTTCCTGGAGAGCTACTGTCCTGTAGGTTTATACCAGGGTTCTCCAACCCTGTTCCTGGAGAACTACTGTCCTGTAGGTTTATACTAGCCTCCAACCCTGTTCCTGGAGGCTACTGTCCTGTATTTACACCAGGGCTCTCCAACCCTGTTCCTGGAGAGCTACTGTCCTGTAGGTTTACACCAGGGCTCTCCAACCCTGTTCCTGGAGAGCTACTGTCCTGTAGGTTTATACCAGGGCTCTCCATCCCTGTTCCTGGAGAGCTACTGTCCTGTAGGTTTATACCAGGGCTCTCCAACCCTGTTCCTGGAGAGATACTGTCCTGTAGGTTTATACCAGGGTTCTCCAACCCTGTTCCTGGAGAGCTACTGTCCTGTAGGTTTATACCAGGGCTCCCCAACCCTGTTCCTGGAGAACTACTGTCCTGTAGGTTTACACAAGGGCTCTCCAACCCTGTTCCTGGAGAGCTACTGTCCTGTAGGTTTATACCAGGGCTCTCCAACCCTGTTCCTGGAGAACTACTGTCCTGTAGGTTTACACCAGGGCTCTCCAACCCTGTTCCTGGAGAGCTACTGTCCTGTAGGTTTATACCAGGGCTCTCCAACCCTGTTCCTGGAGAGATACTGTCCTGTAGGTTTATACCAGGGCTCTCCAACCCTGTTCCTGGAGAGCTACTGTCCTGTAGGTTTACACCAGGGCTCTCCAACCCTGTTCCTGGAGAGCTACTGTCCTGTAGGTTTACACCAGGGCTCTCCAACCCTGTTCCTGGAGAGCTACTGTCCTGTAGGTTTACACCAGGGCTCTCCAACCCTGTTCCTGGAGAGCTACTGTCCTGTAGGTTTATACCAGGGCTCTCCAACCCTGTTCCTGGAGAGCTACTGTCCTGTAGGTTTACACCAGGGCTCTCCAACCCTGTTCCTGGAGAGCTACTGTCCTGTAGGTTTATACCAGGGTTCTCCAACCCTGTTCCTGGAGAACTACTGTCCTGTAGGTTTATACTAGCGCTCTCCAACCCTGTTCCTGGAGAGCTACTGTCCTGTACGTTTACACCAGGGCTCTCCAACCCTGTTCCTGGAGAGCTACTGTCCTGTAGGTTTACACCAGGGCTCTCCAACCCTGTTCCTGGAGAGCTACTGTCCTGTAGGTTTATACCAGGGCTCTCCATCCCTGTTCCTGGAGAGCTACTGTCCTGTAGGTTTATACCAGGGCTCTCCAACCCTGTTCCTGGAGAGATACTGTCCTGTAGGTTTACACCAGGGCTCTCCAACCCTGTTCCTGTAGAGCTACTGTCCTGTAGGTTTACACCAGGGCTCTCCAACCCTGTTCCTGGAGAGCTACTCTCCTGTAGGTTTATACCAGGGCTCTCCAACCCTGTTCCTGGAGAGATACTGTCCTGTAGGTTTACACCAGGGCTCTCCAACCCTGTTCCTGGAGAGCTACTGTCCTGTAGGTTTATACCTGGGCTCTCCAACCCTGTTCCTGGAGAGCTACTGTCCTGTAGGTTTATACCAGGGTTCTCCAACCCTGTTCCTGGAGAGCTACTGTCCTGTAGGTTTATACCAGGGCTCTCCAACCCTGTTCCTGGAGAACTACTGTCCTGTAGGTTTACACCAGGGCTCTCCAACCCTGTTCCTGGAGTGCTCCTGTCCTGTAGGTTTACACCAGGGCTCTCCAACCCTGTTCCTGGAGAGCTACTGTCCTGTAGGTTTATACCAGGGCTCTCCATCCCTGTTCCTGGAGAGCTACTGTCCTGTAGGTTTATACCAGGAACACTACCCTATTAGTGAGTAGCACCTCGTTTTGCCCTCAGAAAAGCCTCAATTCACAGGGGCATGCACAACAAGACATCATGTTTCCACACGGATGCTGGTTTGTTTGTTACTGTTCTCTGTTTCTGTTCGTCACTGTTTCTCTGTTTCTTCTCTTACGTTACTGTTTCTGTTTGTTACTGTTTCTGTTAGTTACGGTTTCTGTTTTTTTACGGTTTCTGTTTGTTACTGTTTCTCTGTTTCTGTTTGTTACTGTTTCTCTGTTTCTGTTTGTTACTGTTTCTCTGTTTCTGTTTGTTACTGTTTCTCTTTTTCTGTTTGTCACTGTTTCTGTTTGTTACTCTTTCTGTTTGTTACTGTTTCTGTTTGTTACTGTTTCTGTTTGTTACTGTTTCTGTTTGTTACTGTTTCTGTTTGTTACTGTTTCTCTGTTTCTGTTTGTTACTGTTTCTGTTTGTTACTGTTTCTGTTTGTTACTCTTTCTGTTTGTTACTGTTTCTGTTTGTTACTGTTTCTGTTTGTTACTCTTTCTGTTTGTTACGGTTTCTGTTTGTTACTGTTTCTGTTTGTTACTGTTTCTCTGTTTCTGTTTGTTACTGTTTCTGTTTGTTACTGTTTCTCTGTTTCTGTTTGTTACTGTTTCCCTGTTTCTGTTTGTTACTGTTTCTCTGTTTCTGTTTGTCACTGTTTCTGTTTGTTACTGTTTCTCTGTTTCTGTTTGTTACTGTTTCTGTTTTTTTCTGTTTCTCTGTTTCTGTTTGTTACTGTTTCTCTGTTACTGTTTGTCACTGTTTCTGTTTGTTACTGTTTCTCTGTTTCTGTTTGTTACTGTTTCTCTGTTTCTGTTTGTTACTGTTTCTCTGTTTCTGTTTGTTACTGTTTCTCTGTTTCTGTTTGTTTCTGTTTCTCTGTTTCTGTTTGTTACTGTTTCTCTGTTTCTGTTTGTTACTGTTTCTCTGTTTCTGTTTGTTACTGTTTCCCTGTTTCTGTTTGTTACTGTTTCTCTGTTTCTGTTTGTTACTGTTTCTGTTTGTTACTGTTTGTTACTGTTTCTCAGTTTCTGTTTGTTACTGTTTCCCTGTTTCTGTTTGTTACTGTTTCTCTGTTTCTGTTTGTTACTGTTTCTGTTTGTTACTGTTTCCCTGTTTCTGTTTGTTACTGTTTCCCTGTTTCTGTTTGTTACTGTTTCTGTTTGTTACTGTTTGTTACTGTTTCTCTGTTTCTGTTTGTTTCTGTTTGTTTCTGTTTGTGTTTGTTACTGTTTCCCTGTTTCTGTTTGTTGCTGTTTCTCTGTTTCTGTTTGTTACTGTTTCTCTGTTTCTGTTTGTTTCTGTTTCCCTGTTTCTGTTTGTTACTGTTTCTCTGTTTCTGTTTGTTTCTGTTTCCCTGTTTCTGTTTGTTACTGTTTCTCTGTTTCTGTTTGTTACTGTTTCTCTGTTTCTGTTTGTTACTGTTTCCCTGTTTCTGTTTGTTACTGTTTCTCTGTTTCTGTTTGTTACTGTTTCCCTGTTTCTGTTTGTTGCTGTTTCTGTTTGTTACTGTTTCCCTGTTTCTGTTTGTTACTGTTTCTGTTTTACTGTTTGTTACTGTTTCCCCTTTTCTGTTTGTTTGTTTCCTTGTTTCTGTTTGTTACTGTTTCTCTGTTTCTGTTTGTTACTGTTTCTCTGTTTCTGTTTGTTACTGTTTCCCTGTTTCTGTTTGTTACTGTTTCTGTTTATTACTGTTTCTCTGTTTCTGTTTGTTACTGTTTCTGTTTGTTACTGTTTATCTGTTACTGTTTGTTACTGTTTCTGTTTGTTACTGTTTCTCTGTTTCTGTTTGTTACTGTTTCTCTGTTTCTGTTTGTTACTGTTTCTGTTTGTTACTGATTCCCTGTTTCTGTTTGTTACTGTTTCCCCTGTTTGTTTGTTACTGTTTCTGTTTGTTACTGTTTCTCTGTTTCTGTTTGTTACTGTTTCTGTTTGTTACTGTTTATCTGTTTCTGTTTGTTACTGTTTCTGTTTGTTACTGTTTCTCTGTTTCTGTTTGTTACTGTTTCTCTGTTTCTGTTTGTTTGTTACTGTTTCTGTTTGTTACTGATTCCCTGTTTCTGTTTGTTACTGTTTCCCTGTTTCTGTTTGTTACTGTTTCTGTTTGTTACTGTTTCTCTGTTTCTGTTTGTTACTGTTTCTGTTTGTTACTGTTTCTCTGTTTCTGTTTGTTACTGTTTCTGTTTGTTACTGTTTCTGTTTGTTTCTGTTTGTTTGATTCCTGTTTCTGTTTGTTACTGTTTCTCTGTTTCTGTTTGTTACTGTTTCTGTTTGTTACTGTTTCTCTGTTTCTGTTTGTTACTGTTTCTGTTTGTTACTGTTTCTCTGTTTCTGTTTGTTACTGTTTCTGTTTGTTACTGTTTCTGTTTGTTACTGTTTCTGTTTGTTACTGTTTCTGTTTGTTACTGTTTCTCTGTTTCTGTTTGTTACTGTTTCTGTTTGTTTGTTTCTGTTTCTCTGTTTCTGTTTGTTACTGTTTCTCTGTTTCTGTTTGTTACTGTTTCTGTTTGTTACTGTTTCTGTTTGTTACTCTTTCTGTTTGTTACTGTTTCTGTTTGTTACTGTTTCTGTTTGTTACTCTTTCTGTTTGTTACGGTTTCTGTTTGTTACTGTTTCTGTTTGTTACTGTTTCTCTGTTTCTGTTTGTTTCTGTTTCTCTGTTTCTGTTTGTTACTGTTTCTGTTTGTTACTGTTTCTCTGTTTCTGTTTGTTACTGTTTCTCTGTTTCTGTTTGTCACTGTTTCTGTTTGTTACTGTTTCTCTGTTTCTGTTTGTTACTGTTTCTGTTTGTTACTGTTTCTCTGTTTCTGTTTGTTACTGTTTCTCTGTTTCTGTTTGTTACTGTTTCTCTGTTTCTGTTTGTTACTGTTTCTCTGTTTCTGTTTGTTTCTGTTTCTCTGTTTCTGTTTGTTACTGTTTCTCTGTTACTGTTTGTTACTGTTTCTCTGTTTCTGTTTGTTACTGTTTCTCTGTTTCTGTTTGTTACTGTTTCTCTGTTTCTGTTTGTTACTGTTTCTGTTTGTTACTGTTTCCCTGTTTCTGTTTGTTACTGTTTCTGTTTCTGTTTGTTACTGTTTCTGTTTTTCTGTTTGTTACTGTTTCTCTGTTTCTGTTTGTTTCTGTTTGTTTCTGTTTGTTTCTGTTTCTGTTTGTTACTGTTTCCTGTTTCTGTTTGTTACTGTTTCTGTTTGTTACTGTTTGTTACTGTTTCTCTGTTTCTGTTTGTTACTGTTTCCTGTTTCTGTTTTACTGTTTCTCTGTTTCTGTTTGTTACTGTTTCTCTGTTTCTGTTTGTTTCTGTTTCCCTGTTTCTGTTTGTTACTGTTTCTCTGTTTCTGTTTGTTACTGTTTCCTGTTTCTGTTTGTTACTGTTTCTCTGTTTCTGTTTGTTACTGTTTCTCTGTTTCTGTTTGTTACTGTTTCCCTGTTTCTGTTTGTTACTGTTTCTGTTTGTTACTGATTTGTTTCTGTTTCTCTGTTTCTCTGTTTCTGTTTGTTACTGTTTCTGTTTGTTACTGTTTCTCTGTTTCTGTTTGTTACTGTTTCTGTTTGTTACTGTTTATCTGTTACTGTTTGTTACTGTTTCTGTTTGTTACTGTTTGTTTCTGTTTTTTACTGTTTCCCTGTTTCTGTTTGTTACTGTTTCTCTGTTTCTGTTTGTTACTGTTTCTCTGTTTCTGTTTGTTACTGTTTCTCTGTTTCTGTTTGTTTCTGTTTCTGTTTGTTTCTGTTTCTGTTTCTGTTTGTTACTGTTTCCCTGTTTCTGTTTGTTTCTGTTTCTGTTTCTGTTTGTTACTGTTTCTCTGTTTCTGTTTGTTGTTTCTGTTTCTGTTTGTTACTGTTTCTCTGTTTCTGTTTGTTACTGTTTCTCTGTTTCTGTTTGTTACTGTTTCCTGTTTCTGTTTGTTACTGTTTCTGTTTGTTACTGTTTCCCTGTTTCTGTTGTTACTGTTTCTGTTTTTACTGTTTCTCTGTTTCTGTTTGTTACTGTTTCTCTGTTTCTGTTTGTTACTGTTTCTGTTTGTTCTGTTTCTCTGTTTCTGTTTGTTACTGTTTCTGTTTCTGTTTGTTACTGTTTCTCTGTTTCTGTTTGTTACTGTTTCTGTTTGTTACTGTTTCTCTGTTTCTGTTTGTTACTGTTTCTGTTTTTTTCTGTTTCTCTGTTTCTGTTTGTTACTGTTTCTCTGTTTCTGTTTGTTTCTGTTTCTGTTTGTTTCTGTTTCTGTTTCTGTTTGTTACTGTTTCTCTGTTTCTGTTTGTTTCTGTTTCTGTTTCTGTTTGTTACTGTTTCTCTGTTTCTGTTTGTTACTGTTTCTCTGTTTCTGTTTCTCTGTTTCTGTTTCCTGTTTCTGTTTGTTACTGTTTCTCTGTTTCTGTTTGTTACTGTTTCTCTGTTTCTGTTTGTTACTGTTTCTCTGTTTCTGTTTGTTACTGTTTCTCTGTTTCTGTTTGTTACTGTTTCTGTTTTTCTGTTTGTTACTGTTTCTCTGTTTCTGTTTGTTACTGTTTCTCTGTTTCTGTTTGTTACTGTTTCCCTGTTTCTGTTTGTTACTGTTTCTCTGTTTCTGTTTGTTACTGTTTCTCTGTTTCTGTTTGTTACTGTTTCTCTGTTTCTGTTTGTTACTGTTTCTGTTTGTTACTGTTTCCCTGTTTCTGTTTGTTACTGTTTCCCTGTTTCTGTTTGTTACTGTTTCTGTTTGTTACTGTTTGTTACTGTTTCTCTGTTTCTGTTTGTTTCTGTTTGTTTCTGTTTCTGTTTGTTACTGTTTCTGTTTGTTACTGTTTCTCTGTTTCTGTTTGTTTCTGTTTCCCTGTTTCTGTTTGTTACTGTTTCTCTGTTTCTGTTTGTTACTGTTTCTGTTTGTTACTGTTTCCCTGTTTCTCTTTGTTACTGTTGCTCTGTTTCTGTTTGTTACTGTTTCTGTTTGTTACTGTTTGTTACTGTTTCTCTGTTTCTGTTTGTTACTGTTTCCCTGTTTCTGTTTGTTGCTGTTTCTGTTTGTTACTGTTTCCCTGTTTCTGTTTGTTACTGTTTCCCTGTTTCTGTTTGTTACTGTTTCCCTGTTTCTGTTTGTTACTGTTTCTCTGTTTCTGTTTGTTACTGTTTCTCTGTTTCTGTTTCTGTTTCCTGTTTCTGTTTGTTACTGTTTCTGTTTGTTACTGATTCCCTGTTTCTGTTTGTTACTGTTTCCCTGTTTCTGTTTGTTACTGTTTCTGTTTGTTACTGTTTCTCTGTTACTGTTTGTTTCTGTTTCTGTTTGTTTCTGTTTCTGTTTCTGTTTGTTACTGTTTCCCTGTTTCTGTTTGTTTCTGTTTCTGTTTCTGTTTGTTACTGTTTCTCTGTTTCTGTTTGTTACTGTTTCTCTGTTTCTGTTTGTTTCTGTTTCTGTTTGTTTCTGTTTCTGTTTCTGTTTGTTACTGTTTCTCTGTTTCTGTTTGTTTCTGTTTGTTTGTTTCTGTTTCTGTTTCTGTTTGTTACTGTTTCCTGTTTCTGTTTGTTACTGTTTCTGTTTCTGTTTGTTACTGTTTCTCTGTTTCTGTTTCTGTTTGTTTGTTACTGTTTCTCTGTTTCTGTTTGTTACTGTTTCTCTGTTTCTGTTTGTTACTGTTTCTCTGTTTCTGTTTGTTACTGTTTGTTTCTGTTTCTGTTTGTTACTGTTTCTGTTTGTTCTGTTTCTGTTTGTTTGTTACTGTTTCTCTGTTTCTGTTTGTTACTGTTTCTCTGTTTCTGTTTGTTACTGTTTCTGTTTGTTACTGTTTCTCTGTTTCTGTTTGTTACTGTTTGTTTCTGTTTGTTACTGTTTCTGTTTGTTACTGTTTCTCTGTTTCTGTTTGTTTCTGTTTCCCTGTTTCTGTTTGTTACTGTTTCCCTGTTTCTGTTTGTTACTGTTTCTCTGTTTCTGTTTGTTACTGTTTCTCTGTTTCTGTTTACATTACTGTTTCTGTTTGTTACTGTTTCCCTGTTTCTGTTTGTTACTGTTGCTCTGTTTCTGTTTGTTACTGTTTCTGTTTGTTACTGTTTGTTACTGTTTCTCTGTTTCTGTTTGTTACTGTTTCCCTGTTTCTGTTTGTTGCTGTTTCTGTTTGTTACTGTTTCCCTGTTTCTGTTTGTTACTGTTTCCCTGTTTCTGTTTGTTACTGTTTCCTGTTTCTGTTTGTTACTGTTTCCCTGTTTCTGTTTGTTACTGTTTCTCTGTTTCTGTTTGTTACTGTTTCTCTGTTTCTGTTTGTTACTGTTTCCCTGTTTCTGTTTGTTACTGTTTCTGTTTGTTACTGATTCCCTGTTTCTGTTGGTTACTGTTTCTCTGTTTCTGTTTGTTACTGTTTCTGTTTGTTACTGTTTCTCTGTTTCTGTTTGTTACTGTTTCTGTTTGTTACTGTTTCTCTGTTACTGTTTGTTACTGTTTCTGTTTGTTACTGTTTGTTTCTGTTTTTTACTGTTTCCCTGTTTCTGTTTGTTACTGTTTCTCTGTTTCTGTTTGTTACTGTTTCTCTGTTTCTGTTTGTTTCTGTTTCTGTTTGTTTCTGTTTCTGTTTCTGTTTGTTACTGTTTCCCTGTTTCTGTTTGTTTCTGTTTCTGTTTCTGTTTGTTACTGTTTCTCTGTTTATGTTTGTCACTGTTTCTGTTTGTTACTGTTTCTCTGTTTCTGTTTGTTACTGTTTCTGTTTGTTACTGTTTCTCTGTTTCTGTTTGTTACTGTTTCTCTGTTTCTGTTTGTTACTGTTTCTCTGTTTCTGTTTGTTACTGTTTCTCTGTTTCTGTTTGTTTCTGTTTCTCTGTTTCTGTTTGTTACTGTTTCTCTGTTTCTGTTTGTTACTGTTTCTCTGTTTCTGTTTGTTACTGTTTCTCTGTTTCTGTTTGTTACTGTTTCTCTGTTTCTGTTTGTTACTGTTTCTGTTTGTTACTGTTTCCCTGTTTCTGTTTGTTACTGTTTCCCTGTTTCTGTTTGTTACTGTTTCTGTTTGTTACTGTTTGTTACTGTTTCTCTGTTTCTGTTTGTTTCTGTTTGTTTCTGTTTGTTTCTGTTTCTGTTTGTTACTGTTTCCCTGTTTCTGTTTGTTACTGTTTCTCTGTTTCTGTTTGTTACTGTTTCTCTGTTTCTGTTTGTTACTGTTTCTGTTTGTTACTGTTTCCCTGTTTCTGTTTGTTACTGTTGCTCTGTTTCTGTTTGTTACTGTTTCTGTTTGTTACTGTTTCTCTGTTTCTGTTTGTTACTGTTTCTCTGTTTCTGTTTGTTACTGTTTCTCTGTTTCTGTTTGTTACTGTTTCTCTGTTTCTGTTTGTTTCTGTTTCTCTGTTTCTGTTTGTTACTGTTTCTCTGTTACTGTTTGTTACTGTTTCTCTGTTTCTGTTTGTTACTGTTTCTCTGTTTCTGTTTGTTACTGTTTCTCTGTTTCTGTTTGTTACTGTTTCTGTTTGTTACTGTTTCCCTGTTTCTGTTTGTTACTGTTTCCCTGTTTCTGTTTGTTACTGTTTCTGTTTGTTACTGTTTGTTACTGTTTCTCTGTTTCTGTTTGTTTCTGTTTCTGTTTCTGTTTGTTTCTGTTTCTGTTTGTTACTGTTTCCCTGTTTCTGTTTGTTACTGTTTCTCTGTTTCTGTTTGTTACTGTTTCTCTGTTTCTGTTTGTTACTGTTTCTGTTTGTTACTGTTTCCCTGTTTCTGTTTGTTACTGTTGCTCTGTTTCTGTTTGTTACTGTTTCTGTTTGTTACTGTTTCTCTGTTTCTGTTTGTTACTGTTTCTCTGTTTCTGTTTGTTACTGTTTCTCTGTTTCTGTTTGTTACTGTTTCTCTGTTTCTGTTTGTTTCTGTTTCTCTGTTTCTGTTTGTTACTGTTTCTCTGTTACTGTTTGTTACTGTTTCTCTGTTTCTGTTTGTTACTGTTTCTCTGTTTCTGTTTGTTACTGTTTCTCTGTTTCTGTTTGTTACTGTTTCTGTTTGTTACTGTTTCCCTGTTTCTGTTTGTTACTGTTTCCCTGTTTCTGTTTGTTACTGTTTCTGTTTGTTACTGTTTGTTACTGTTTCTCTGTTTCTGTTTGTTTCTGTTTGTTTCTGTTTGTTTCTGTTTCTGTTTGTTACTGTTTCCCTGTTTCTGTTTGTTACTGTTTCTCTGTTTCTGTTTGTTACTGTTTCTCTGTTTCTGTTTGTTACTGTTTCTGTTTGTTACTGTTTCCCTGTTTCTGTTTGTTACTGTTGCTCTGTTTCTGTTTGTTACTGTTTCTGTTTGTTACTGTTTGTTACTGTTTCTCTGTTTCTGTTTGTTACTGTTTCCCTGTTTCTGTTTGTTGCTGTTTCTGTTTGTTACTGTTTCCCTGTTTCTGTTTGTTACTGTTTCCCTGTTTCTGTTTGTTACTGTTTCCCTGTTTCTGTTTGTTACTGTTTCCCTGTTTCTGTTTGTTACTGTTTCTCTGTTTCTGTTTGTTACTGTTTCTCTGTTTCTGTTTGTTACTGTTTCCCTGTTTCTGTTTGTTACTGTTTCTGTTTGTTACTGATTCCCTGTTTCTGTTGGTTACTGTTTCTCTGTTTCTGTTTGTTACTGTTTCTGTTTGTTACTGTTTCTCTGTTACTGTTTGTTACTGTTTCTGTTTGTTACTGTTTGTTTCTGTTTTTTACTGTTTCCCTGTTTCTGTTTGTTTCTGTTTCTGTTTCTGTTTGTTACTGTTTCTCTGTTTCTGTTTGTCACTGTTTCTGTTTGTTACTGTTTCTCTGTTTCTGTTTGTTACTGTTTCTGTTTGTTACTGTTTCTCTGTTTCTGTTTGTTACTGTTTCTCTGTTTCTGTTTGTTACTGTTTCTCTGTTTCTGTTTGTTACTGTTTCTCTGTTTCTGTTTGTTTCTGTTTCTCTGTTTCTGTTTGTTACTGTTTCTCTGTTACTGTTTGTTACTGTTTCTCTGTTTCTGTTTGTTACTGTTTCTCTGTTTCTGTTTGTTACTGTTTCTCTGTTTCTGTTTGTTACTGTTTCTGTTTGTTACTGTTTCCCTGTTTCTGTTTGTTACTGTTTCCCTGTTTCTGTTTGTTACTGTTTCTGTTTGTTACTGTTTGTTACTGTTTCTCTGTTTCTGTTTGTTTCTGTTTGTTTCTGTTTCTGTTTGTTACTGTTTCCCTGTTTCTGTTTGTTACTGTTTCTCTGTTTCTGTTTGTTACTGTTTCTCTGTTTCTGTTTGTTACTGTTTCTGTTTGTTACTGTTTCTCTGTTTCTGTTTGTTACTGTTTCTCTGTTTCTGTTTGTTACTGTTTCTGTTTGTTACTGAATCCCTGTTTCTGTTTGTTACTGTTTCTCTGTTTCTGTTTGTTACTGTTTCTCTGTTTCTGTTTGTTACTGTTTCTGTTTGTTACTGTTTCCCTGTTTCTGTTTGTTACTGTTTCTCTGTTTCTGTTTGTTACTGTTTCTGTTTGTTACTGTTTGTTACTGTTTCTCTGTTTCTGTTTGTTACTGTTTCCTGTTTCTGTTTGTTGCTGTTTCTGTTTGTTACTGTTTCTCTGTTTCTGTTTGTTACTGTTTCTCTGTTTCTGTTTGTTACTGTTTCCCTGTTTCTGTTTGTTACTGTTTCTGTTTGTTACTGATTCCTGTTTCTGTTTGTTACTGTTTCCCTGTTTCTGTTTGTTACTGTTTCTGTTTGTTACTGTTTCTCTGTTTCTGTTTGTTACTGTTTCTGTTTGTTACTGTTTCTCTGTTACTGTTTGTTACTGTTTCTGTTTGTTACTGTTTGTTTCTGTTTTTTACTGTTTCCCTGTTTCTGTTTGTTACTGTTTCTCTGTTTCTGTTTGTTACTGTTTCTCTGTTTCTGTTTGTTTCTGTTTCTGTTTGTTTCTGTTTCTGTTTCTGTTTGTTACTGTTTCCCTGTTTCTGTTTGTTTCTGTTTCTGTTTCTGTTTGTTACTGTTTCTCTGTTTCTGTTTCTCTGTTTCTGTTTGTTACTGTTTCTCTGTTTCTGTTTGTTACTGTTTCTCTGTTTCTGTTTGTTACTGTTTCTCTGTTTCTGTTTGTTACTGTTTCTCTGTTTCTGTTTGTTACTGTTTCTCTGTTACTGTTTGTTACTGTTTCTCTGTTTCTGTTTGTTACTGTTTCTCTGTTTCTGTTTGTTACTGTTTCTCTGTTTCTGTTTGTTACTGTTTCTGTTTGTTACTGTTTCCCTGTTTCTGTTTGTTACTGTTTCCCTGTTTCTGTTTGTTACTGTTTCTGTTTGTTACTGTTTGTTACTGTTTCTCTGTTTCTGTTTGTTTCTGTTTGTTTCTGTTTGTTTCTGTTTCTGTTTGTTACTGTTTCCCTGTTTCTGTTTGTTACTGTTTCTCTGTTTCTGTTTGTTACTGTTTCCCTGTTTCTGTTTGTTTCTGTTTCTGTTTCTGTTTGTTACTGTTTCTCTGTTTCTGTTTGTCACTGTTTCTGTTTGTTACTGTTTCTCTGTTTCTGTTTGTTACTGTTTCTGTTTGTTACTGTTTCTCTGTTTCTGTTTGTTACTGTTTCTCTGTTTCTGTTTGTTACTGTTTCTCTGTTTCTGTTTGTTACTGTTTCTCTGTTTCTGTTTGTTACTGTTTCTCTGTTACTGTTTGTTACTGTTTCTCTGTTTCTGTTTGTTACTGTTTCTCTGTTTCTGTTTGTTACTGTTTCTCTGTTTCTGTTTGTTACTGTTTCTGTTTGTTACTGTTTCCCTGTTTCTGTTTGTTACTGTTTCCCTGTTTCTGTTTGTTACTGTTTCTGTTTGTTACTGTTTGTTACTGTTTCTCTGTTTCTGTTTGTTTCTGTTTGTTACTGATTCCCTGTTTCTGTTGGTTACTGTTTCTCTGTTTCTGTTTGTTACTGTTTCTGTTTGTTACTGTTTCTCTGTTTCTGTTTGTTACTGTTTCTGTTTGTTACTGTTTCTCTGTTACTGTTTGTTACTGTTTCTGTTTGTTACTGTTTGTTTCTGTTTTTTACTGTTTCCCTGTTTCTGTTTGTTTCTGTTTCTGTTTCTGTTTGTTACTGTTTCTCTGTTTCTGTTTGTCACTGTTTCTGTTTGTTACTGTTTCTCTGTTTCTGTTTGTTACTGTTTCTGTTTGTTACTGTTTCTCTGTTTCTGTTTGTTACTGTTTCTCTGTTTCTGTTTGTTACTGTTTCTCTGTTTCTGTTTGTTACTGTTTCTCTGTTTCTGTTTGTTTCTGTTTCTCTGTTTCTGTTTGTTACTGTTTCTCTGTTACTGTTTGTTACTGTTTCTCTGTTTCTGTTTGTTACTGTTTCTCTGTTTCTGTTTGTTACTGTTTCTCTGTTTCTGTTTGTTACTGTTTCTGTTTGTTACTGTTTCCCTGTTTCTGTTTGTTACTGTTTCCCTGTTTCTGTTTGTTACTGTTTCTGTTTGTTACTGTTTGTTACTGTTTCTCTGTTTCTGTTTGTTTCTGTTTGTTTCTGTTTCTGTTTGTTACTGTTTCCCTGTTTCTGTTTGTTACTGTTTCTCTGTTTCTGTTTGTTACTGTTTCTCTGTTTCTGTTTGTTACTGTTTCTGTTTGTTACTGTTTCCCTGTTTCTGTTTGTTACTGTTGCTCTGTTTCTGTTTGTTACTGTTTCTGTTTGTTACTGTTTCCCTGTTTCTGTTTGTTACTGTTTCTCTGTTTCTGTTTGTTACTGTTTCTCTGTTTCTGTTTGTTACTGTTTCTGTTTGTTACTGTTTCCCTGTTTCTGTTTGTTACTGTTGCTCTGTTTCTGTTTGTTACTGTTTCTGTTTGTTACTGTTTGTTACTGTTTCTCTGTTTCTGTTTGTTACTGTTTCCCTGTTTCTGTTTGTTGCTGTTTCTGTTTGTTACTGTTTCTCTGTTTCTGTTTGTTACTGTTTCTCTGTTTCTGTTTGTTACTGTTTCCCTGTTTCTGTTTGTTACTGTTTCTGTTTGTTACTGATTCCCTGTTTCTGTTGGTTACTGTTTCTCTGTTTCTGTTTGTTACTGTTTCTGTTTGTTACTGTTTCTCTGTTTCTGTTTGTTACTGTTTCTGTTTGTTACTGTTTCTCTGTTACTGTTTGTTACTGTTTCTGTTTGTTACTGTTTGTTTCTGTTTTTTACTGTTTCCCTGTTTCTGTTTGTTACTGTTTCTCTGTTTCTGTTTGTTACTGTTTCTCTGTTTCTGTTTGTTTCTGTTTCTGTTTGTTTCTGTTTCTGTTTCTGTTTGTTACTGTTTCCCTGTTTCTGTTTGTTTCTGTTTCTGTTTCTGTTTGTTACTGTTTCTCTGTTTCTGTTTCTCTGTTTCTGTTTGTTACTGTTTCTCTGTTTCTGTTTGTTACTGTTTCTCTGTTTCTGTTTGTTACTGTTTCTCTGTTTCTGTTTGTTACTGTTTCTCTGTTTCTGTTTGTTACTGTTTCTCTGTTACTGTTTGTTACTGTTTCTCTGTTTCTGTTTGTTACTGTTTCTCTGTTTCTGTTTGTTACTGTTTCTCTGTTTCTGTTTGTTACTGTTTCTGTTTGTTACTGTTTCCCTGTTTCTGTTTGTTACTGTTTCCCTGTTTCTGTTTGTTACTGTTTCTGTTTGTTACTGTTTGTTACTGTTTCTCTGTTTCTGTTTGTTTCTGTTTGTTTCTGTTTGTTTCTGTTTGTTTCTGTTTCTGTTTGTTACTGTTTCCCTGTTTCTGTTTGTTACTGTTTCTCTGTTTCTGTTTGTTACTGTTTCCCTGTTTCTGTTTGTTTCTGTTTCTGTTTCTGTTTGTTACTGTTTCTCTGTTTCTGTTTGTCACTGTTTCTGTTTGTTACTGTTTCTCTGTTTCTGTTTGTTACTGTTTCTGTTTGTTACTGTTTCTCTGTTTCTGTTTGTTACTGTTTCTCTGTTTCTGTTTGTTACTGTTTCTCTGTTTCTGTTTGTTACTGTTTCTCTGTTTCTGTTTGTTACTGTTTCTCTGTTACTGTTTGTTACTGTTTCTCTGTTTCTGTTTGTTACTGTTTCTCTGTTTCTGTTTGTTACTGTTTCTCTGTTTCTGTTTGTTACTGTTTCTGTTTGTTACTGTTTCCCTGTTTCTGTTTGTTACTGTTTCCCTGTTTCTGTTTGTTACTGTTTCTGTTTGTTACTGTTTGTTACTGTTTCTCTGTTTCTGTTTGTTTCTGTTTGTTTCTGTTTGTTTCTGTTTCTGTTTGTTACTGTTTCCCTCTTTCTGTTTGTTACTGTTTCTCTGTTTCTGTTTGTTACTGTTTCTCTGTTTCTGTTTCTGTTTCTGTTTGTTACTGTTTCCCTGTTTCTGTTTGTTACTGTTGCTCTGTTTCTGTTTGTTACTGTTTCTGTTTGTTACTGTTTGTTACTGTTTCTCTGTTTCTGTTTGTTACTGTTTCCCTGTTTCTGTTTGTTGCTGTTTCTGTTTGTTACTGTTTCCCTGTTTCTGTTTGTTACTGTTTCCCTGTTTCTGTTTGTTACTGTTTCCCTGTTTCTGTTTGTTACTGTTTCCCTGTTTCTGTTTGTTACTGTTTCTCTGTTTCTGTTTGTTACTGTTTCTCTGTTTCTGTTTGTTACTGTTTCCCTGTTTCTGTTTGTTACTGTTTCTGTTTGTTACTGATTCCCTGTTTCTGTTTGTTACTGTTTCTCTGTTTCTGTTTGTTACTGTTTCTGTTTGTTACTGTTTCTCTGTTTCTGTTTGTTACTGTTTCTGTTTGTTACTGTTTCTCTGTTACTGTTTGTTACTGTTTCTGTTTGTTACTGTTTGTTTCTGTTTTTTACTGTTTCCCTGTTTCTGTTTGTTACTGTTTCTCTGTTTCTGTTTGTTACTGTTTCTGTTTGTTTCTGTTTCTGTTTCTGTTTGTTACTGTTTGTTTCTGTTTGTTACTGTTTCTCTGTTTCTGTTTGTTACTGTTTCTGTTTGTTTCTGTTACTGTTTCTGTTTGTTACTGTTTGTTTCTGTTTTTTACTGTTTCCCTGTTTCTGTTTGTTACTGTTTCCCTGTTTCTGTTTGTTACTGTTTCTCTGTTTCTGTTTGTTACTGTTTCTGTTTGTTTCTGTTTCTGTTTCTGTTTGTTACTGTTTCTCTGTTTCTGTTTGTTACTGTTTCTGTTTGTTTCTGTTTCTGTTTCTGTTTGTTACTGTTTCTCTGTTTCTGTTTGTTTCTGTTTCTGTTTGTTTCTGTTTCTGTTTCTGTTTGTTACTGTTTCCCTGTTTCTGTTTGTTTCTGTTTCTGTTTCTGTTTGTTACTGTTTCTCTGTTTCTGTTTGTTGCTGTTTCTGTTTGTTACTGTTTCTCTGTTTCTGTTTGTTACTGTTTCTCTGTTTCTGTTTGTTACTGTTTCTCTGTTTCTGTTTGTTACTGTTTCTGTTTGTTACTCTTTCTGTTTGTTACGGTTTCTGTTTGTTACTGTTTCTGTTTGTTACTGTTTCTCTGTTTCTGTTTGTTACTGTTTCTCTGTTTCTGTTTGTTACTGTTTCTGTTTGTTCCTGTTTCTCTGTTTCTGTTTGTTACTGTTTCCCTGTTTCTGTTTGTTACTGTTTCTCTGTTTCTGTTTGTTACTGTTTCTGTTTTTTTCTGTTTCTCTGTTTCTGTTTGTTACTGTTTCTCTGTTTCTGTTTGTCACTGTTTCTGTTTGTTACTGTTTCTCTGTTTCTGTTTGTTACTGTTTCTCTGTTTCTGTTTGTTACTGTTTCTGTTTTTTTCTGTTTCTCTGTTTCTGTGTGTTACTGTTTGTCACTGTTTCTGTTTGTTACTGTTTCTCTGTTTCTGTTTGTTACTGTTTCTCTGTTTCTGTTTGTTACTGTTTCTCTGTTTCTGTTTGTTTCTGTTTCTCTGTTTCTGTTTGTTACTGTTTCTCTGTTACTGTTTGTTACTGTTTCTCTGTTTCTGTTTGTTACTGTTTCTCTGTTTCTGTTTGTTACTGTTTCCCTGTTTCTGTTTGTTACTGTTTCCCTGTTTCTGTTTGTTACTGTTTCTCTGTTTCTGTTTGTTACTGTTTCTGTTTGTTACTGTTTGTTACTGTTTCTCTGTTTCTGTTTGTTACTGTTTCTGTTTGTTACTGTTTGTTACTGTTTCTCTGTTTCTGTTTGTTACTGTTTCTCTGTTTCTGTTTGTTACTGTTTCCCTGTTTCTGTTTGTTACTGTTTCTCTGTTTCTGTTTGTTACTGTTTCTCTGTTTCTGTTTGTTACTGTTTCTCTGTTTCTGTTTGTTACTGTTTCTGTTTGTTACTGTTTCCCTGTTTCTGTTTGTTACTGTTTCCCTGTTTCTGTTTGTTACTGTTTCTGTTTGTTACTGTTTGTTACTGTTTCTCTGTTTCTGTTTGTTTCTGTTTGTTTCTGTTTCTGTTTGTTACTGTTTCCCTGTTTCTGTTTGTTACTGTTTCTCTGTTTCTGTTTGTTTCTGTTTCCCTGTTTCTGTTTGTTACTGTTTCTCTGTTTCTGTTTGTTACTGTTTCTGTTTGTTACTGTTTGTTACTGTTTCTCTGTTTCTGTTTGTTACTGTTTCTGTTTGTTACTGTTTGTTACTGTTTCTCTGTTTCTGTTTGTTACTGTTTCTCTGTTTCTGTTTGTTACTGTTTCCCTGTTTCTGTTTGTTACTGTTTCTCTGTTTCTGTTTGTTACTGTTTCTCTGTTTCTGTTTGTTACTGTTTCTCTGTTTCTGTTTGTTACTGTTTCTGTTTGTTACTGTTTCCCTGTTTCTGTTTGTTACTGTTTCCCTGTTTCTGTTTGTTACTGTTTCTGTTTGTTACTGTTTGTTACTGTTTCTCTGTTTCTGTTTGTTACTGTTTCCCTGTTTCTGTTTGTTGCTGTTTCTGTTTGTTACTGTTTCCCTGTTTCTGTTTGTTACTGTTTCCCTGTTTCTGTTTGTTACTGTTTCCCTGTTTCTGTTTGTTACTGTTTCTCTGTTTCTGTTTGTTACTGTTTCTCTGTTTCTGTTTGTTACTGTTTCCCTGTTTCTGTTTGTTACTGTTTCTGTTTGTTACTGATTCCCTGTTTCTGTTTGTTACTGTTTCCCTGTTTCTGTTTGTTACTGTTTCTGTTTGTTACTGTTTCTCTGTTTCTGTTTGTTACTGTTTCTGTTTGTTACTGTTTGTTTCTGTTTTTTACTGTTTCCCTGTTTCTGTTTGTTACTGTTTCTCTGTTTCTGTTTGTTACTGTTTCTCTGTTTCTGTTTGTTACTGTTTCTCTGTTTCTGTTTGTTTCTGTTTCTGTTTCTGTTTGTTACTGTTTCCCTGTTTCTGTTTGTTTCTGTTTCTGTTTCTGTTTGTTACTGTTTCTCTGTTTCTGTTTGTTGCTGTTTCTGTTTGTTACTGTTTCTCTGTTTCTGTTTGTTACTGTTTCTCTGTTTCTGTTTGTTACTGTTTCTCTGTTTCTGTTTGTTACTGTTTCTGTTTGTTACTCTTTCTGTTTGTTCCGGTTTCTGTTTGTTACTGTTTCTGTTTGTTACTGTTTCTCTGTTTCTGTTTGTTACTGTTTCTGTTTGTTACTGTTTCTCTGTTTCTGTTTGTTACTGTTTCTGTTTGTTACTGTTTCTCTGTTTCTGATTGTTACTGTTTCTCTGTTTCTGTTTGTTACTGTTTCTGTTTTTTTCTGTTTCTCTGTTTCTGTTTGTTACTGTTTCTCTGTTTCTGTTTGTTACTGTTTCCCTGTTTCTGTTTGTTACTGTTTCTCTGTTTCTGTTTGTTACTGTTTCTGATTGTTACTGTTTCTCTGTTTCTGTTTGTTACTGTTTCTGTTTTTTTCTGTTTCTCTGTTACTGTTTGTCACTGTTTCTGTTTGTTACTGTTTCTCTGTTTCTGTTTGTTACTGTTTCTCTGTTTCTGTTTGTTTCTGTTTCTCTGTTTCTGTTTGTTACTGTTTCTCTGTTTCTGTTTGTTACTGTTTCTCTGTTTCTGTTTGTTACTGTTTCCCTGTTTCTGTTTGTTACTGTTTCCCTGTTTCTGTTTGTTACTGTTTCTCTGTTTCTGTTTGTTACTGTTTCTGTTTGTTACTGTTTGTTACTGTTTCTCTGTTTCTGTTTGTTACTGTTTCTGTTTGTTACTGTTTGTTACTGTTTCTCTGTTTCTGTTTGTTACTGTTTCTCTGTTTCTGTTTGTTACTGTTTCTCTGTTTCTGTTTGTTACTGTTTCTCTGTTTCTGTTTGTTACTGTTTCTCTGTTTCTGTTTGTTACTGTTTCTGTTTGTTACTGTTTCCCTGTTTCTGTTTGTTACTGTTTCTGTTTGTTACTGTTTCCCTGTTTCTGTTTGTTACTGTTTCTCTGTTTCTGTTTGTTACTGTTTCTCTGTTTCTGTTTGTTACTGTTTCTCTGTTTCTGTTTGTTACTGTTTCTGTTTGTTACTGTTTCCCTGTTTCTGTTTGTTACTGTTTCCCTGTTTCTGTTTGTTACTGTTTCTCTGTTTCTGTTTGTTACTGTTTCTCTGTTTCTGTTTGTTACTGTTTCTCTGTTTCTGTTTGTTACTGTTTCTCTGTTTCTGTTTGTTACTGTTTCCCTGTTTCTGTTTGTTACTGTTTCTCTGTTTCTGTTTGTTACTGTTTCTCTGTTTCTGTTTGTTACTGTTTCTCTGTTTCTGTTTGTTACTGTTTCTGTTTGTTTCTGTTTCTGTTTGTTACTGTTTCCCTGTTTCTGTTTGTTACTGTTTCTCTGTTTCTGTTTGTTACTGTTTCTCTGTTTCTGTTTGTTACTGTTTCTCTGTTTCTGTTTGTTACTGTTTCTGTTTGTTACTGTTTCCCTGTTTCTGTTTGTTACTGTTTCCCTGTTTCTGTTTGTTACTTTTTCTGTTTGTTACTGTTTGTTACTGTTTCTCTGTTTCTGTTTGTTTCTGTTTGTTTCTGTTTCTGTTTGTTACTGTTTCTCTGTTTCTGTTTGTTACTGTTTCTCTGTTTCTGTTTGTTACTGTTTCTCTGTTTCTGTTTGTTACTGTTTCTGTTTGTTACTGTTTCCCTGTGTCTGTTTGTTACTGTTTCTCTGTTTCTGTTTGTTACTGTTTCTGTTTGTTACTGTTTCTCTGTTTCTGTTTGTTACTGTTTCCCTGTTTCTGTTTGTTGCTGTTTCTGTTTGTTACTGTTTCCCTGTTTCTGTTTGTTACTGTTTCTCTGTTTCTGTTTGTTACTGTTTCCCTGTTTCTGTTTGTTACTGTTTCCCTGTTTCTGTTTGTTACTGTTTCTCTGTTTCTGTTTGTTACTGTTTCTGTTTGTTACTGATTCCCTGTTTCTGTTTGTTACTGTTTCCCTGTTTCTGTTTGTTACTATTTCTGTTTGATACTGTTTCTCTGTTTCTGTTTGTTACTGTTTCTGTTTGTTACTGTTTCTCTGTTACTGTTTGTTACTGTTTCTGTTTGTTACTGTTTGTTTCTGTTTGTTACTGTTTCTCTGTTACTGTTTGTTACGGTTTCTGTTTGTTACTGTTTCTGTTTGTTACTGTTTCTCTGTTTCTGTTTGTTACTGTTTCTGTTTGTTACTCTTTCTGTTTGTTCCGGTTTCTGTTTGTTACTGTTTCTGTTTGTTACTGTTTCTCTGTTTCTGTTTGTTACTGTTTCTGTTTGTTACTGTTTCTCTGTTTCTGTTTGTTACTGTTTCTGTTTGTTACTGTTTCTCTGTTTCTGATTGTTACTGTTTCTCTGTTTCTGTTTGTTACTGTTTCTGTTTTTTTCTGTTTCTCTGTTTCTGTTTGTTACTGTTTCTCTGTTTCTGTTTGTTACTGTTTCCCTGTTTCTGTTTGTTACTGTTTCTCTGTTTCTGTTTGTTACTGTTTCTGATTGTTACTGTTTCTCTGTTTCTGTTTGTTACTGTTTCTGTTTTTTTCTGTTTCTCTGTTACTGTTTGTCACTGTTTCTGTTTGTTACTGTTTCTCTGTTTCTGTTTGTTACTGTTTCTCTGTTTCTGTTTGTTTCTGTTTCTCTGTTTCTGTTTGTTACTGTTTCTCTGTTACTGTTTGTTACTGTTTCTCTGTTTCTGTTTGTTACTGTTTCCCTGTTTCTGTTTGTTACTGTTTCCCTGTTTCTGTTTGTTACTGTTTCTCTGTTTCTGTTTGTTACTGTTTCTGTTTGTTACTGTTTGTTACTGTTTCTCTGTTTCTGTTTGTTACTGTTTCTGTTTGTTACTGTTTGTTACTGTTTCTCTGTTTCTGTTTGTTACTGTTTCTCTGTTTCTGTTTGTTACTGTTTCTCTGTTTCTGTTTGTTACTGTTTCTCTGTTTCTGTTTGTTACTGTTTCTCTGTTTCTGTTTGTTACTGTTTCTGTTTGTTACTGTTTCCCTGTTTCTGTTTGTTACTGTTTCTGTTTGTTACTGTTTCCCTGTTTCTGTTTGTTACTGTTTCTCTGTTTCTGTTTGTTACTGTTTCTCTGTTTCTGTTTGTTACTGTTTCTCTGTTTCTGTTTGTTACTGTTTCTGTTTGTTACTGTTTCCCTGTTTCTGTTTGTTACTGTTTCCCTGTTTCTGTTTGTTACTGTTTCTCTGTTTCTGTTTGTTACTGTTTCTCTGTTTCTGTTTGTTACTGTTTCTCTGTTTCTGTTTGTTACTGTTTCTCTGTTTCTGTTTGTTACTGTTTCCCTGTTTCTGTTTGTTACTGTTTCTCTGTTTCTGTTTGTTACTGTTTCTCTGTTTCTGTTTGTTACTGTTTCTCTGTTTCTGTTTGTTACTGTTTCTGTTTGTTTCTGTTTCTGTTTGTTACTGTTTCCCTGTTTCTGTTTGTTACTGTTTCTCTGTTTCTGTTTGTTACTGTTTCTCTGTTTCTGTTTGTTACTGTTTCTCTGTTTCTGTTTGTTACTGTTTCTGTTTGTTTGTTTCCCTGTTTCTGTTTGTTACTGTTTCCTGTTTCTGTTTGTTACTTTTTCTGTTTGTTACTGTTTGTTACTGTTTCTCTGTTTCTGTTTGTTTCTGTTTGTTTCTGTTTCTGTTTGTTACTGTTTCTCTGTTTCTGTTTGTTACTGTTTCTCTGTTTCTGTTTGTTACTGTTTCTCTGTTTCTGTTTGTTACTGTTTCTGTTTGTTACTGTTTCCCTGTGTCTGTTTGTTACTGTTTCTCTGTTTCTGTTTGTTACTGTTTCTGTTTGTTACTGTTTCTCTGTTTCTGTTTGTTACTGTTTCCTGTTTCTGTTTGTTGCTGTTTCTGTTTGTTACTGTTTCCCTGTTTCTGTTTGTTACTGTTTCTCTGTTTCTGTTTGTTACTGTTTCCCTGTTTCTGTTTGTTACTGTTTCCCTGTTTCTGTTTGTTACTGTTTCTCTGTTTCTGTTTGTTACTGTTTCTCTGTTTCTGTTTGTTACTGTTTCCCTGTTTCTGTTTGTTACTGTTTCTGTTTGTTACTGATTCCCTGTTTCTGTTTGTTACTGTTTCCCTGTTTCTGTTTGTTACTATTTCTGTTTGATACTGTTTCTCTGTTTCTGTTTGTTACTGTTTCTGTTTGTTACTGTTTCTCTGTTACTGTTTGTTACTGTTTCTGTTTGTTACTGTTTGTTTCTGTTTGTTACTGTTTCTCTGTTACTGTTTGTTACGGTTTCTGTTTGTTACTGTTTCTGTTTGTTACTGTTTCTCTGTTTCTGTTTGTTACTGTTTCTCTGTTTCTGTTTGTTTCTGTTTGTTTCTGTTTCTGTTTGTTACTGTTTCCCTGTTTCTGTTTGTTTCTGTTTCTGTTTCTGTTTGTTACTGTTTCTCTGTTTCTGTTTGTTGCTGTTTCTGTTTGTTACTGTTTCTCTGTTTCTGTTTGTTACTGTTTCTCTGTTTCTGTTTGTTACTGTTTCTCTGTTTCTGTTTGTTACTGTTTCTGTTTGTTACTGTTTCCCTGTTTCTGTTTGTTACTGTTTGTTACTGTTTCCCTGTTTCTGTTTGTTGCTGTTTCTGTTTGTTACTGTTTCCCTGTTTCTGTTTGTTGCTGTTTCTGTTTGTTACTGTTTCCGTGTTTCTGTTTGTTACTGTTTGTTACTGTTTCCCTGTTTCTGTTTCTGTTTGTTGCTGTTTCTGTTTGTTACTGTTTCCCTGTTTCTGTTTGTTACTGTTTCTCTGTTTCTATTTGTTACTGTTTCTCTGTCTCTTTCTTCCTCTGTCCACAGGTCCTGTCAGTCGCTACTCACCACATCAATGAGCTGTGCTATGGAGAGTCCGAACTTGACGATGACCACGTCTGAGATGTTGGGTACGGGTCTGGACCACTTGTTGTACCCGATGAAGAGCTTCTTGAAGAGCTCGTCCTCCGCATGTGAGTGGGTCTTCTCATGACAGAAAACTAACAGGAAGGGGTCAGAGAGTTCTTTATAGCAAACCATTTCTCAGGTACAATTATGCACAGATGTATTGTGCTTTCAAGAGTTTTATGCCACTGTATTCTTTTTCTAAAATAACTATTTCATACCGCCAGATTTGTAATATGGTATATAATATAATATACTCTTATTTCAAATCCTACAAGTTGAAGGACAATACCGTTTATCAAATACAGCAAATATATGACAGGTATGGATCAGCAAATTACTGATATGAGATTTATTTTTAAATCTGTGTCTGTAAAAAAATGAGAGAGAGAGAGAGAGAGAGAGAGAGAGAGAGAGAGAGAGAGAGAGAGAGAGAGAGAGACAGAGAGAGAGAGAGAGAGAGAGAGAGAGAGAGAGAGAGAGAGAGAGAGAGAGAGAGAGAGAGAGAGAGAGAGAGAGAGAGAGAGAGAGAATGAGAGAGAGAATGAGAGAGAGAGAGAGGAGAGAGAAATCTCCCCACTTGTAGGCCTTCCTCATTTATGAATCCATTGTCCCCTCTTTGACTTGACTGTAGTTGTTGGTACAGCTGTATGGTTGTGAGACCTTCCCTTGGAGGTTTTAATCAAATGAACTTTTTAATCAAATGAGACAGATTTGAACGACCTGACAGACTGACTTTGAAAACAAATTTGATTATTTGCTGTCATTTTATTGTGAGGAACTGCAGATTTATCAAAAAAAAACATTTTCAGTTTTTTTCCTCTGTTAAGTGAGTGACGCCACACACTCACACATAGTGTAAGGGATGCATAACTGGTGGAAGGGAAGTCAAACGCAGGAGAGCAGAACTTGGTGAATAGCCAAATTGAATATATAAAACTAACGGCATATAAAACAACAAACACGTGGGTACAAAACCCGTAGCGCACCAGTCACACATGGCACATGGGTACAAAACCTGTAGCGGACCAGTCACACATGGCACATGGGTACAAAACCTGTAGCGGACCAGTCACACATGGCACATGGGTACAAAACCTGTAGCGGACCAGTCACACATGGCACATGGGTACAAAACCTGTAGCGGACCAGTCACACATGGCACATGGGTACAAAACCTGTAGCGCACCAGTCACACATGGCACATGGGTACAAAACCCGTAGCGCACCAGTCACACATGGCACATGGGTACAAAACTTGTAGCGCACCATTCACACATGGCACATGGGTACAAAACCCGTAGCGCACCAGTCACACATGGCACATGGGTACAAAACCTGTAGCGGACCAGTCACACATGGCACATGGGTACAAAACCCGTAGCGGACCAGTCACACATGGCACATGGGTACAAAACCCGTAGTGCACCAGTCACACATGGCACAAGAACGTACAAATAAACAATTCCCGACAAGGACATGGGGGGAAACAGAGGGAACTTATACAACATGTAATTAGGGAATTGAAACCAGGTGTGTGTGAAAACAAGACAAAACAAATGGAACATGAAAAAAGGATCGGCGATGGCTAGAAGACCGGTGACGTCGAACACCGCTCGAACAAGGAGAGGAACTGACTTCGGCAGAAGTCGTGACACATAGACACACTTTGCAGATGCTGTTGCTACTCTGTTTATTATGATATAGCCTGATTGCCTAGTCACTGGGCACGTTCGAGTGGATCACTTTTGTCAAGTCGGAGACCATCGTTGTTGCATTATGGGTATAGAAATTGTCCGACTTGCGACTACTTGTCGATTGCATGAACTTTAAAAATAATAAAGTGATCAAAAGGTCATGCAGGTGTTGATGAAGTCTCCTTCAGGTCTCTCTGCAGTAGATACTCACCCACTGTACCATGCCGTCTTCTGCTGCATTGTGGGAGGAACTATGTATCAACCAATCGTTAGGGTGTTTTTATTTGACCCACGCAAACATGGCCAAAGAAGTGACTGAAACAGGAAGCGACTTTGCTGTGAGTTATGATCAGAGCCTTTCTGTTGGAAAACCACTACAGGGTCCTACTTTTGGCTATTGCAAGATGCAACACCCCGAGTTCCGTCTACAGCCGGCTTAGTTAGGATTACCACTCGAACACACCCTCTGATTGACATTCTTGTTGTACCAAATGGATGGATGGATGGATGGATCTCTCTCTCTCTCTCTCTCTCTCTGTGTGTGTGTGTGTGTGTGTACGTAATCATTCAATTACACATATATTGACCTCCTCCCCAATGGCACCTTATTCCCAGTATAGAGCTATTATCCACAGGGCTCTGGTCAAAACTAGTGCACTACATAGGGAATAGTGCTCTGGTCTAAAGTAGTGTACTATATAGGGAATAGGGCTCTGGTCTAAAATAGTGCACTATGTAGGGAATAGGGCTCTGGTCTAAAGTAGTGCACTATGTAGGGAATAGGGCTCTGGTCTAAAGTAGTGCACTATATAGGGAATAGGGCTCTGGTCTAAAGTAGTGCACTATATAGGGAATAGGGCTCTGGTCTAAAGTAGTGCACTATATAGGGAATAGGGCTCTGGTCTAATGTAGTGCACTACATAGGGAATAGGGTTCCATTTGTGTCTGAGCTATGAGTTAACCCATCCGTCTCAGTCAGAAGGGGTTGTGGGGCCAACCTCATACACTAAGCTGCCAGCAAGCTGTCATTCAGGATGACACAGACTCTAAAACATAAACCATTTAATGCTCTCTATTCAACTCAATGTGAATTCAGTGAATATGAACAAATATCTTCCTGAACGGCCTTATGGCATAACACCTGACTGAGTTTACTGAGTGAAACCCCCGAGCTGAGCTAGACATACACTGAGTGGACAAAGCATTAAGAACACCTGCTCGTTCCATGACATAGACCGACCAGGTGAATCCAGGTGAAAGATATGATCCCCTTCAAATCATGTAGCGAAATGCTTGTCTTCCTAGCTCCAACAGTGCAGTAGTATCTAACTAAATGCTTGTCTTCCTAGCTCCAACAGTGCAGTAGTATCTAACTAAATGCTTGTCTTCCTAGCTCCAACAGTGCAGTAGTATCTAACTAAATGCTTGTCTTCCTAGCTCCAACAGTGCAGTAGTATCTAACTAAATGCTTGTCTTCCTAGCTCCAACAGTGCAGTAGTATCTACCTAAATGCTTGTCTTCCTAGCTCCAACAGTGCAGTAGTATCTAACTAAATGATTGTGTTCCTAGCTCCAACGGTGCAGTAGTATCTAACTAAATGATTGTGTTCCTAGCTCCAACAGTGCAGTAGTATCTAACTAAATGCTTGTCTTCCTAGCTCCAACAGTGCAGTAGTATCTAACTAAATGCTTGTCTTCCTAGCTCCAACAGTGCAGTAGTATCTAACTAAATGCTTGTCTTCCTAGCTCCAACAGTGCAGTCGTATCTAACTAAATGCTTGTGTTTCTAGCTCCAACAGTGCAGTAGTATCTAACTAAATGCTTGTGTTTCTAGCTCCAACAGTGCAGTAATATCTAACTAAATGCTTGTGTTTCTAGCTCCAACAGTGCAGTAGTATCTAACTAAATGCTTGTGTTTCTAGCTCCAACAGTGCAGTAGTATCTAACTAAATGCTTGTCTTCCTAGCTCCAACAGTGCAGTAGTATCTAACTAAATGCTTGTCTTCCTAGCTCCAACAGTGCAGTAGTATCTAACTAAATGCTTGTCTTCCTAGCTCCAACAGTGCAGTAGTATCTAACTAAATGCTTGTCTTCCTAGCTCCAACAGTGCAGTAGTATCTAACTAAATGCTTGTCTTCCTAGCTCCAACAGTGCAGTAGTATCTAACTAAATGCTTGTCTTCCTAGCTCCAACAGTGCAGTAGTATCTAACTAAATGCTTGTCTTCCTAGCTCCAACAGTGCAGTAGTATCTAACTAAATGCTTGTCTTCCTAGCTCCAACAGTGCAGTAGTATCTAACTAAATGCTTGTCTTCCTAGCTCCAACAGTGCAGTAGTATCTAACTAAATGCTTGTCTTCCTAGCTCCAACAGTGCAGTAGTATCTAACTAAATGCTTGTCTTCCTAGCTCCAACAGTGCAGTAGTATCTAACTAAATGCTTGTCTTCCTAGCTCCAACAGTGCAGTAATATCTAACTAAATGCTTGTCTTCCTAGCTCCAACAGTGCAGTAGTATCTAACTAAATGCTTGTCTTCCTGGCTCCA
>NC_088419.1:5604159-5661659 GCF_034236695.1 Oncorhynchus nerka | reverse complement strand
GTTGATGATCCCTGGTCTACTATTATGGAGTACTGGAAGTGATAGTTGATGATCGCTGGTCTACTATAATGGAGTACTGGAAGTGATAGTTGACAATCCCTGGTATACTATAATGGAGTACTGGAAGTGATAGTTGATGATCGCTGGTCTACTATAAATGAGTACTGGAAGTGATAATTGATGATCCCTGGTCTACTATAATGGAGTACTGGAAGTGATAGTTGATGATCCCTGGTCTACTATAATGGAGTACTGGAAGTGATAGTTGATGATCCCTGGTCTACTATTATGGAGTACTGGAAGTGATAGTTGATGATCGCTGGTCTACTATAATGGAGTACTGGAAGTGATAGTTGACAATCCCTGGTATACTCTATAATGGAGTACTGGAAGTGATAGTTGATGATCGCTGATCTACTATAAATGAGTACTGGAAGTGATAATTGATGATCCCTGGTCTACTATAATGGAGTACTGGAAGTGAAAGTTGATGATCCCTGGTCTACTATAATGGAGTACTGGAAGTGATAGTTGATGATCCCTGGTCTACTATAATGGAGTACTGGAAGTGATAGTTGATGATCCCTGGTCTACTATAATGGAGTACTGGAAGTGATAGTTGATGATCCCTGGTCTACTATAATGAAGGTGTAGTAGCAGTGGTAATGGTCTGATTCTGGTGAATCACATTGCATCACATCACACTTTAATTACGTGTACACTTGAAGCTCCGCTGTGATTGCGCATGTGTCCGTCCGGTCTGGAGTAGGACCAGCACGAGGCAGAGACTAGCGGAGACAAGATGCACCAGGTTGACAAAAAGCCCTCGAGCGCTGGAGATCAAAGTGCCACCTGTCAATGAAGACCAGAGAGGAGAAGAGATGACACCTCCATTCCTCCTCAGGCTTGGATCTTTTGGGATCTTGGACACTGCCCAAATAGCTTGGTAAGTTGTGTAGTACCAGGGCCCAGACAGTTCAAGTTGTGTAGCATCAGGGCCCGGACAGTTCAAGGTGTGTAGCATCAGGGCCCGGACAGTTCAAGTTGTGTAGCATCAGGGCCCGGACAGTTCAAGGTGTGTAGCATCAGGGCCCGGACAGTTCAAGTTGTGTAGCATCAGGGCCCGGACAGTTCAAGGTGTGTAGCATCAGGGCAACATCTAGCACTACGATGCAGTGCCTTAGACCACTGCGCCACTCGAGAGTGAAATGCATTCCTACGGCCCGAGGTAATAACTAGGCTATATACACATGGTACCAGTACTGAGGTAAAAACTAGACTATGTACACATGGTACCAGTACTGAGGTAATAACTAGACTATGTACACATGGTACCAGTACTGAGGTAATAACTTGGCTATGTACACATGGTACCAGTACTGAGGTAATAACTTGAATATGTACACATGGTACCAGTACTGAGGTAATAACTTGGCTATGTACACATGGTACCAGTACTGACGTAATAACTTGGCTATGTACACATGGTACCAGTACTGAGGTAATAACTTGGCTATGTACACATGGTACCAGTACTGAGGTAATAACTTGAATATGTACACATGGTACCAGTACTGAGGTAATAACTGGGCTATGTACACATGGTACCAGTACTGAGGTAATAACTTGGCTATGTACACATGGTACCAGTACTGAGGTAATAACTTGGCTGTGTACACATGGTACCAGTACTGAGGTAATAACTTGGCTATGTACACATGGTACCAGTACTGAGGTAATAACTTGGCTGTGTACACATGGTACCAGTACTGAGGTAATAACTAGGCTATGTACACATGGTACCAGTACTGAGGTATTAACTTGGCTATGTACACATGGTACCAGTACTGAGGTAATAACTTGGCTATGTACACATGGTACCAGTACTGAGGTAATAACTTGGCTATGTACACATGGTATATACACGGGTACCAGTACTGAGGTAATAACTAGGCTATGTACACATGGTACCAGTACTGAGGTAATAACTTGGCTATGCACACATGGTACCAGTACTGAGGTAATAACTAGGCTATGTTCACATGGTACCAGTACTGAGGTAATAACTTGGCTATGTACACATGGTACCAGTACTGAGGTAATAACTTGGCTATGTACACATGGTACCAGTACTAGATAATAACTTGGCTATGTTCACATGGTACCAGTACTGAGGTAATAACTTGGCTATATACACATGGTACCAGTACTGAGGTAATAACTAGGCTATGTACACATGGTACCAGTACTGAGGTAATAACTTGGCTATGCACACATGGTAACAGTACTGAGGTAATAACTAGGCTATGTTCACATGGTACCAGTACTGAGGTAATAACTTGGCTATGTACACATGGTACCAGTACTGAGGTAATAACTAGACTATGTACACATGGTACCAGTACTGAGGTAATAACTTGGCTATGTACACATGGTACCAGTACTGAGGTAATAACTAGGCTATGTTCACATGGTACCAGTACTGAGGTAATAACTAGGCTATGTACACATGGTACCAGTACTGAGGTAATAACTTGGCTATGTACACATGGTACTGGTACTGAGGTAATAACATGGCTATGTACATGGTACCAGTACTGAGGTAATAACTTGGCTATGTACACATGGTACCAGTACTGAGGTAATAACTAGGCTATGTTCACATGGTATATGCACATGGTACCAGTACTGAGGTAATAACTTGGCTATGTACACATGGTACCAGTACTGAGGTAATAACTTGGCTATATACACATGGTACCAGTACTGAGGTAATAACTTGGCTATGTACACATGATACCAGTACTGAGGTAATAACTAGGCTATGTACACATGGTACCAGTACTGAGGTAATAACTTGGCTATGTTCACATGGTACCAGTACTGAGGTAATAACTTGGCTATGTACAAATGGTACCAGTACTGAGGTAATAACTTGGCTATGTACACATGGTACCAGTACAGAGGTAATAACTTGAATATGTACACATGGTACCAGTACTGAGGTAATAACTAGGCTATGTACACATGGTACCAGTACTGAGGTAATAACTTGGCTATGTACACATGGTACCAGTACTGAGGTAATAACATGGCTATGTACACATGGTACTGGTACTGAGTTAATAACATGGCTATGTACATGGTACCAGTACTGAGGTAATAACTTGGCTATGTACACATGGTACCAGTACTGATGTAATAACTAGGCTATGTTCACATGGTATATACACATGGTACCAGTACTGAGGTAATAACTTGGCTATGTACACATGGTACCAGTACTGAGGTAATAACTTGGCTATATACACATGGTACCAGTACTGAGGTAATAACTTGGCTATGTACACATGATACCAGTACTGAGGTAATAACTTGGCTATGTACACATGGTACCAGTACTGAGGTAATAACTAGGCTATGTACACATGGTACCATTACTGAGGTAATAACTTGGCTATGTACACATGGTATATACACGGGTACCAGTACTGAGGTAATAACTAGACTATATACACATGGTACCAGTACAGAGTAATAACTTGAATATGTACACATGGTACCAGTACTGAGGTAATAACTTGGCTATGTTGACATGGTACCAGTACTGAGGTAATAACTAGGCTATGTACACATGGTACCAGTACTGAGGTAATAACTAGGCTATGTACACATGGTACCAGTACTGAGGTAATAACTAGGCTATGTACACATGGTACCAGTACTGAGGTAATAACTTGGCTATGTACACATGGTACCAGTACTGAGGTAATAACTAGGCTATGTACACATGGTACCAGTACTGAGGTAATAACATGGCTATGTACACATGGTACCAGTACTGAGGTAATAACTTGAATATGTACACATGGTACCAGTACTGAGGTAATAACTTGGCTATGTACACATGGTATATACACGGGTACCAGTACTGAGGTAATAACTTGGCTATGTACACATGGTACCAGTACTGAGGTAATAACTTGGCTATGTACACATGGTACCAGTACTGAGGTAATATCTTGGCTATGTACACATGGTACCAATACTGAGGTAATAACTAGGCTATGTTCACATGGTACCAGTACTGAGGTAATAACTTGGCTATATACACATGGTACCAGTACTGAGGTAATAACTTGGCTATGTACACATGATACCAGTACTGAGGTAATAACTTGGCTATGTACACATGGTACCAGTACTGAGGTAATAACTAGGCTATGTACACATGGTACCATTACTGAGGTAATAACTTGGCTATGTACACATGGTCTATACACTATGGGTACCAGTACTGAGGTAATAACTAGGCGATGTACACATGGTACCAGTACTGAGGTAATAACTTGGCTATGTACACATGGTACCAGTACTGAGGTAATAACTTGGCTATGTACACATGGTACCAGTACTGAGGTAATAACTTGGCTATGTACACATGATACCAGTACTGAGGTAATAACTTGGCTATGTACACATGGTACCAGTACTGAGGTAATAACTAGGCTATGTACACATGGTACCATTACTGAGGTAATAACTTGGCTATGTACACATGGTCTATACACGGGTACCAGTACTGAGGTAATAACTAGGCGATGTACACATGGTACCAGTACTGAGGTAATAACTTGGCTATGTACACATGGTACCAGTACTGAGGTAATAACTTGGCTATGTACACATGGTACCAGTACTGAGGTAATAACTTGGCTATGTACACATGGTACCAGTACAGAGGTAATAACTTGAATATGTACACATGGTACCAGTACTGAGGTAATAACTTGGCTATGTTCACATGGTACCAGTACTGAGGTAATAACTAGGCTATGTTCACATGGTACCAGTACTGAGGTAATAACTAGGCTATGTACACATGGTACCAGTACTGAGGTAATAACTAGGCTATGTACACATGGTACCAGTACTGAGGTAATAACTAGGCTATGTACACATGGTACCAGTACTGAGGTAATAACTTGGCTATGTACACATGGTACCAGTACTGAGGTAATAACTAGGCTATGTACACATGGTACCAGTACTGAGGTAATAACATGGCTATGTACACATGGTACCAGTACTGAGGTAATAACTAGACTATGTACACATGGTACCAGTACGGAGGTAATAACTAGGCTATGTACACATGGTACCAGTACTGAGGTAATAACTTGGCTATGTACATATGGTATATACACGGGTACCATTACTGAGGTAATAACTAGGCTATATACACATGGTACCAGTACTGAGGTAATAACTTGGCTATGTACACATGGTATATACACGGGTACCAGTACTGAGGTAATAACTTGGCTATGTTCACATGGTACCAGTACTGAGGTAATAACTTGGCTATGTACACATGGTACCAGTACTGAGGTAATAACTTGGCTATGTACACATGGTACCAGTACTGAGGTAATAACTTGGCTATGTACACATGGTACCAGTACTGAGGTAATAACTAGGCTATGTTCACATGGTACCAGTACTGAGGTAATAACTTGGCTATATACACATGGTACCAGTACTGAGGTAATAACTTGGCTATGTACACATGATACCAGTACTGAGGTAATAACTTGGCTATGTACACATGGTACCAGTACTGAGGTAATAACTAGGCTATGTACACATGGTACCAGTACTGAGGTAATAACTTGGCTATGTACACATGGTATATACACGGGTACCAGTACTGAGGTAATAACTTGGCTATGTACACATGGTACCAGTACTGAGGTAATAACTTGGCTATGTACACATGGTACCAGTACTGAGGTAATAACTTGGCTATGTACACATGGTACCAGTTCTGAGGTAATAACTTGGCTATGTACACATGGTACCAGTACTGAGGTAATAACATGGCTATGTACACATGGTACCAGTACTGAGGTAATAACTAGGCTATGTTCACATGGTACCAGTACTGAGGTAATAACTTGGCTATGTACACATGGTACCAGTACTGAGGTAATAACTTGGCTATGTACACATGGTACCAGTACTGAGAAGATGTGCAGCAGTATGAGGTAATTGAGGTAGATACAGGGCCTTCAGACAGTATTCACACTCCTTGACTTTTTCCACATTTCGTTGTGTTACAGCTTGAATTTAAAATGGATTAACTGGCCTACACATAATACCACATAGTGTACAAGTGGAATTATGTTTTCAATATGTATTCAACCCCTTTTGTTATAGCAAACTAATAATTTCACATAATAAGTTGCATGGACTCTGTGTGTAATAATAGTGTTTGACATGATCTTTTGAATGACTACCTCATCTCTGTACCCCAACACATTACAATTATCTGTAAGGTCCCTCCGACGAGCTGTGAATATCAAACGCAGATTCAACCACAACGATAAGGGAGGTTTTCCCAATGCCTCCAATACCCATCTACCTATTAGTAGAGGGCACAAAAAAACTGACATTGAATATCCCTTTGAACATGATGAAGTTATTAATCGATATCAATACACCCAGTGACTACAAACATACAGGCGTCCTTCTTCAGTCGCTGGAAAGGAAGGTGTAACAGTGCAGGGAATTCACCATAAAGGCCAAAACAGTTACAGAGTTTAATGGCTGTGATAAGAAAAAACTGAGGATGGACCGACAACATTGTAGTTACTCCACAATACTAACCTTATTGACAGAGTGAAAAGAAGGAAGCCTGTAAATATTTATTTTTTTAATATTCCAAAACATGCTTCCTGTTTGCAATAAGGAACTAAAGTAGAACTGCAAAACATGTGGCAAAGAAATGAACTGTATATCCTGAATAGAGAGCATTATGTTTTGGGGCAAATCCAATGCAACACATTGTACAACTCTCTATATTTTCAAGCATGGTGGTGGCTGCATCATGTTATAGGTATGCTTGTCATCAGCAAGGACTAGGGAGCTTTTAAGGATAAACTGAAACGGAATAGAGCTAAGCACAGTCAAAATCCTAGATGAAAACCTGGTTCAGTCTGCTTTACACCAGACAATGGGATTCACCTTTCAGCAGGACAATGACCTAAAACACAAGGCCAAATCTACACTGAAGTTGACTACCAAGATGACATTGAATGTTCCTGAGTGGCCAAGTTACTGTGTTGATTTACATCAGCTTGAAAATCTATGGCAAGACATGAAAATGCCTGTTTGTAGCAATGATCAACAACCAATTGAACAGAGCTTGAAGAATAAAAAAATAAAAATAATGGCCAAATATTGTACAATCCAGGTGTGCAAAGCTCTTAGAGACTTACACAGAAAGACTCACAACTCACAGCTCTTAGAGACTTACCCAGAACGACTCACAGCTCTTAGAGACTTACCCAGAAAGACTCACAGCTCTTAGAGACTTACCAGAAAGACTCACAGCTCTTAGAGACTTTCCCAGAAAGACTCACAGCTCTTAGCGACTTACCCAGAAAGACTCACAGCTCTTAGAGACTTACCCAGAATGACTCACAGCTCTTAGAGACTTACCCAGAAAGACTCACAGCTCTTAGAGACTTACCCAGAAAGACTCACAGCTCTTAGAGACTTACCCAGAAAGACTCACAGCTCTTAGAGACGTACCCAGAAAGACTCACAGCTCACAGCTCTTAGAGACTTACCCAGAAAGACTCACAGCTGTAATATCTGCCTAAGGTGATACTAACATGAATTGACTCAGGAAGTTGAATATTTATGCAAATGAGATTACTTGCCATTTTCTCATTTCATTCAAAATAAATTAGCAAACATTTCTTAAAAACATGTTTTAAGTCTGTCATTATGGGGTATTGTGTGTAGATGGATGAAGAAAAAAACATTTTTTTAATCAATTCTGAATTCAGGCTGTAACACAATATGGAATAAGTCAAGGGGTATGAATACATTCTGAAGGCCCTGTATAACCTATAGGTAGGTGTAAAGTGACTAGGCAACGTGATAGATAATAAACAGTAGCAGCAGTGTATGTGATGAGTCGAAAACACTCCATGCAGATAGTTAAATAGTTAGACAGATAGCTACCAGGACTAACTATTTATCAGTGACGTACTAGGCCATACGCACTACCCTCTGCATTGCCTTGCGGTCAGCTGCAGAACGTTTAAAGCTCTGAGGGCGTGACACATCTTTTCAGCCTTCTGAGGGAGAAGAGGCGTTGTCCTCTTCACGACTGTGTTGATGTGTGTGGACCATCATAATTCCTTAGTGGTGTGGACACTGAAGAACTTGAAGCTCTCAACCTGCTCCACTACAGCCCTGTCGATATCAATGGGGGTTGTGCTCGGCCATCCGTTTCCTGTAGTCCACAATCAGCTCCTTTGTCTCGCTGACGTTGAGGGAGAGGCTGTTGTCATGGCACCACACTTCTAGGTCACTGACCTTCTCCCTATAGGCTGTCTCATCATTGTTGGTGATCAGGCCACTACGGTGTTGAATGCCGAGCTGTAATCAATGAACAGCATTCTCACCTTGGTGTTGCTCTGGAAAGAATACAGCTCTTCTTCTCCTCCACTTTGAAGGTCACAAGACACAGCAGCCTATCTGCCACATGTAGAGTAATGTGGAGGTATTAAAACTGTAGCCCGGAAAAGCTTTAAGGATATAAATAAAAACAATTGAATGAATGAGGAAAAAAACATGTGAAATGTGTTGCTAATGGCATTTAATGAGGCTACTGGAAGTACAAGAGCCCGAGTCCGTTTAGATTCCAAACAGCAGGACATTATGGAGGAGGTGTGAAAATCTTAAATAGTTGGAGTGGTTTAAGATTACAGCAACTGCCCCGAGAGAGAGAGAGCACCGGTTGTGGTAGGTAGGCAATTTGGTAACATCAATAAACGGTCATATTGACAATGAATTGATTGATAAATAAACGGATACATTTACAGCGGCATGCCTGTAATATCAGGCTATAGGCTTGGGTACAAGCAATGATTTCACACCTTTGGTTCAAGTAGAGAACAGCGACGACATGAATTCTCCGTTTCTCTTAAATTGTTTTCAGACTCACCTTATTATACCGTCACAAGGTAAGTCTTAGCCAAAAATAATAAATAATAAAAACGAACTTACTTGACTTACATAAGAAGAAACAACAGAGCATAGCGGTCCTCGCTGAGAACAGGTGGTTGAATAATCCACGTTCCATATTTCACCCCGGTGAATTATCTTTTCTACTTCTCCCCAAAGCTTCTAGCTTCTTTCTACTTTAAAAAATATAAAACATTATCTGCTCTTCTCGGGGGGGGGGAAAAAAAGCATTGATGTTCTTATTTGATTATATCCTCTCCAGAAAGGTTATCTTGAAACTATGGGGACGTGATGAGAAATCGGCTTCCGTGTCAATTGTTGAGCTGATCCTCTCTTCCTGTGTCATCTTCCCGAGTGGAAGCCCTGCTTCACTTCAGATATGTCCTACAGGCGCTTCATGGGCGGGGAGAGAGTGACGTTTACTTCACCTGCTGTGCTGTACCCTTTTAGACACGAACATATATTACACTTGATTAAATCACTTTTTAAGGATGTAGTTTCCAAAAATGATATGTCTCTGTCCTCACCGCCGTGTTCTGTGTAGCAGCTGTATCCAAATGCGCTAAGAGGTAAATAAGAAAAAAAAAAGAAGCGCTGTCCTTCTCATGGTGCTGAAATACAAGAGGCGCTTCGTTAAATGAACACCTATTTTATAAAGTTTCTTTAAGATAACTGGAGACTTTTTTCCCCCGATATTATTAAAGGTTTTACGTGGCATGAGGTTACCAAAAATAATGCTTTGATAGCAGACCAATAGCTCATATTCTCACCACGACGCTCGCTTCATTTACTCATGGAAGGAGACAATTATCCAGGAAACAGTTACGCACGGCTTTTAAACTTAAACACATTTCTAAGTAGAGCGAAATATTTGGACTTCCATTTTCACATCGATATGACAGTGTAGATATCCAGAAGTTTTAAAAGCGCTTTTTCTTCTGTTTCACCATGAACTCTACGAGCTCCTCTGGGAGGAGGAAATGTGAGGCACCGACTGACTGCGTCTACCCCCTGAACATCTCTCTCTTTTCCTCTCTCTCTGTCCTTCTCTCCTTCCCTGACTTAGTATATCATATGGTAAGGGAGAAGGGACTATAATGCGACTGTCTCCATAAAGCCTCACAATGGCGTTTTTATAAAACAGGTGCTTACAATCAAAGCACAAGTAAATAGTATTAAACGGGAGGCAATTAAAATCTCATTGCAGAATTTCGCCTAACTGTCTACATTTAAATGGAAGTCAATTAGGTTTTTGTACATGGTGAGCCAGGCAGTTGTGATGATATATTGTAAAGTCTAGACAACAACAAATAAATCCAGTTTTTTTTTATGCTTCTGTTTCACCTTGACAAACTACGAGCTCCTCTGGGAGGAAAACACGGATTGACTGTGTCTACTCCCGTCTAGACCTAATAACTTTAAAAGGGCTGACATGTAGTGGATAAGTTAGTTGATTGATAGTAAAAGGGGTGGACTCACAGCTGAGACAAGTGCAAGAGACATCTAGAGGGCAGAGCTAGTGAATTAATACTAATATATAATTTCATAATTACTAATATATAATTTCATAATTACTAATATATCATTTCATAATTACTAATATATCATTTCATAATTACTAATATATCATTTCAGAATTCCCCCTCCCTAGATAAATCACTGCTGTGACTGACTTCAGACCAGAGCTGTGTACCAGAGCTATTCCCTATATAGTGTACCACTCTTGACCAGAGCCACAGGGCTGTGCATAGGTTCTGTGTGTTTCTAAGCCCTTCAACAGGACAGGAAGGAGATGAATTCTCACGTTGTCCCTTTAAACTATTAAAGGGATGGAGTCAATGTAACAGACACACTGGCCTCCCCTGCATGTCACAATGCTATGTTTCCTTTACCACATTACCGACTGTAACCATACACAGTCCCGTCACTCTCTTACAGCATTACCCCCTGGAACAATACCCTGGAACCATACACACCATTATCACATGGAACCATATACAACATTATCCCATGGAACCATACACAGCATTATCCCAGTGGAACCATACACAGCATTATCCCCTGGAACCATACACAACATTATCACCTGGAACCATACACACCATTATCCCAGTGGAACCATACACAGCATTATCCCCTGGATCCATACACAACATTATCCCATGGAACCATACACAACATTATCCCCTGGATCCATACACAGCATTATCCCCTGGATCCATACACAACATTATCCCCTGGAACCATACACACCATTATCCCCTGGAACCATACACAACATTATCCCCTGGAACCATACACAACATTATCACATGGAACCATACACAGCATTACCCCCTGGAACCATACACAACATTATCCCCTGGAACCATACACAACATTATCACCTGGAACCATACACAACATTATCCCCTGGAACCATACACAACATCATCCCCTGGAACCATACACAACATCATCCCATGGAAACATACACAACATCATCCCCTGGAACCATACACACCATTATCCCCGTGGAACCATACACAGCATTATCCCAGTGGAACCATACACAACATTACCCCAATGGAACACATCAATTTAAAGCCCCATTGGTCTTGTATACTTATCCCATGGAACCATATACAACATTATCCCCTGGAATCATACGCACCATTATCCCCTGGAACCATACACAACATTATCCCATGGAAACATATACAACATTATCCCCTGGAATCATACACAACATCATCCCCTGGAACCATACACACCATTATCCCAGTGGAACCATACACAGCATTATCCCAGTGGAACCATACACAACATTACCCCAATGGAACACATCCATTTAAAGCCCCATTGGTCTTGTATACTTATCCCATGGAACCATATACAACATTATCCCCTGGAACCATACACAGCATTACCCCCAGGAACCATACACATCATTACCCCCTGGAACCATACACAGCATTATCCCCTGGAACCATACACACCATTATCCCAGTGGAACCATACACAGCATTATCCCAGTGGAACCATAAACAACATTACCCCAATGGAACACATCCATATAAAGCCCCATTGGTCTTGTATACTTCAGATCGGGGCTGTGTGTGTTTTTCGCGTCCCAAATGCCACTCTGTTCACTATATAGTGCACTACTTGTGACCTGTTTCCGTAGGCCTGAAAAGCAGTACTATATAGGGTAGTGGGTGACATTTGGGACGTACACTATTTCCAACCTATTCAACGGGTGGGTGTTATCGATTGAACTCTGACAAGGAATGGGGATCAAAGTCACTCATGCAACAATCCCTCCGGCCTGGCTGCCCCTTTCCTCACCAATTCACTGCATACAATAACTAATCAAATCAAATTGTATTTGCCACATGTGCCAAATACAACAGGTGTAGTAGACCTTACAGTGAAATGCTTACAATCCCTTAACCAACAATGCAGTTCATGAAATAGAGTTAAGAAAATATTTACGAAATAAAATGTAAATGTTTTACCTTTATAACAATAACGAGGCAATATACAGGGAGTACCGGTTCAAATGCAATGTGCGGGGGTACAGGTTACTCGAGGTCATTTGTAAAGTGATTATGCATAGATAATAAACAGCGAGTAGAAGAAGGGGGAGGGGGGGTAAATGTAAATAGTCTGGTGGCCATTTGATTAATTGTTCAGCAGGCTTATGGCTTGGGGGTAGTAGCTGTTAACGAATAATAAGGAGCCTTTTGGTCCTAGACTTGGTGCTCCGGTACTGCTTGCCGTGCAGTAGCAGAGAGAACAGTTTATGACTTGGGTGACTGGAGTCTTTTACTATTTTTTGGGCCTGCCTCTGACAGCGCCTAGTATATAGGTCTTGGATGTTAGGAAGCTTGGCCCCAGTGATCTACTGAGGGGGAAAAGGTGTTGTCGTGCCCTCTTCACAACTGTCTTGGTGTGTTTGGACCTTGATGTGGACACCACAGAACTTGAAACTCTCGACCAGCTGCACTTCAGCCTGTCGATGTTAATGGGGGCCTGTTCGGCCCTCCTTTTCCTGTAGTCCACGATAAGATCCTTTGTCTTGCTCCAGGGCCTCCTCCCCTGTACTCATCAGCCCATCGATGTTAATGGGGGCCTGTTCGGCCCTCCTTTTCCTGTAGTCCACGATGAGATCCTTTGTCTTGCTCCAGGGCCTCCTCCCCTGTACTCATCAGCCCATCGATGTTAATGGGGGCCTGTTCGGCCCTCCTTTTCCTGTAGTCCACGATAAGATCCTTTGTCTTGCTCCAGGGCCTCCTCTCCTGTACTCTTCAGCCCGTCGATATTAATGGGGGCCTGTTCGGCCCTCCTTTTCCTGTAGTCCACGATAAGATCCTTTGTCTTGCTCCAGGGCCTCCTCCCCTGTACTCATCAGCCCATCGATGTTAATGGGGGCCTGTTCGGCCCTCCTTTTCCTGTAGTCCACGATAAGATCCTTTGTCTTGCTCCAGGGCCTCCTCTCCTGTACTCTTCAGCCTGTCTATGTTAATGGGGGCCTGTTCGGCCCTCCTTTTCCTGTAGTCCACGATAAGATCCTTTGTCTTGCTCACATTGAGGGAGAGGTTGTTGTCCTGGCACCACACCGCAGGAGGGGACTACGCAACACCCATGGGGGGCCCCAGTGTTGAGGATCAGTGTGGTGGATGTGTTGTTGCCTACCCTTACCACCTGGGGGGGCGGCCTGTCAGGAAGTCCAGGATCTATTTGCAGAGGGAAGTATTTAGTCCCAGGGTCTTTAGCTTAGTGATGAGCTTTGTGGGCACTATGGTGTTGAACGCTGAGCTGTAGTCAATGAAAAGCATTTTCACATCGATGTCCCTTTTGTTTCCAAGTGGGAAAGGGCAGTGTAGAGTGATTGTGTCACCTGTGGGACCTGTTTGGGTGGTATGCAAATATGAAGGGTTCTAGGGTTTCCGGCATGATGGTGTTGATGTGAGCCATGACCATCCTTTCAAAGCACTTCATGGCTACCGACGTGAGTGCTAAGGGGCGGTTATCATTTAGGCAGGTTACCTTTGCTTTCTTGGGCACAGGGACTATGGTGGTCTGTTTGAAACATGTAGGTATTACAGACTCGGTCAGGGAGAGGTTGAAAATGTCAGTGAAGACACTTGCCAGTTGGTCCGCGCAAGCTTTGAGTACACTTCCTGGTAATCCATCTGGTCCCGAAGCTTGGTGAATGTTGACCTATTTAAATGTCTTGCTCACATCGGCTACCGAGAGTGTTATAACACAGTCGTCCAGAACAGCTGGTGCTCTCATGCATGCTTCAGTGTTGCTTGCCTCGAAGCGGGCATAAAGGAATTTAGCTCGTCTGGTAGGCTCACATCACTGGGCAGCTCAAAATAACCTCACAACGTCAACAAAACTAAGGAGATGATTGTGGACTTCAGGAAACAGCAGTGGGAACACCCCCCTATCCACATCGATGGAACAGTAGTGGAGAGGGTAGTAAGTTTTAAGTTCCTCGGCATACACATCACAGACAAACTGAATTGGTCCACTCACACAGACAGCATCGTGAAGAAGGCGCAGCAGCGCCTCTTCAACCTCAGGAGGCTGAAGAAATTCGGCTTGTCACCAAAAGCACTCACAGACTTCTACAGATGCACAATCGAGAGCATCCTGGCGGGCTGTATCACCGCCTGGTACGGCAACTGCTCCGCCCACAACCGTAAGGCTCTCCAGAGGGTAGTGAGGTCTGCACAACGCATCACCGGGGGCAAACTACCTGCCCTCCAGGACACCTACACCACCCGATGTTACAGGAAGGCCATAAAGATCATCAAGGACAACAACCACCCGAGCCACTGCCTGTTCACCCCGCTATCATCCAGAAGGCGAGGTCAGTACAGGTGCATCAAAGCTGGGACCGAGAGACTGAAAAACAGCTTCTATCTCAAGGCCATCAGACTGTTAAACAGCTTCCACTAACACTGAGTGGCCGCTGCCAACACACTGACTCAACTCCAGCCACTTTAATAATGGGAATTGATGGGAAATGATGTAAAATATATCACTAGCCACTTTAAACAATGCTACCTAATATAATGTTTACATACCCTACATTATTCATCTCATATGAATATGTATATACTGTACTCTATATCATCTACTGCATCCTTATGTACATGTACCACTAGCCACTTTAACTATGCCACTTTGTTTACATACTCATCTCATATGTATATACTGTACTCGACACAGACTTCTACAGATGCACAATCGAGAGCATCCTGGCGGGCTGTATCACCGCCTGGTACGGCAACTGCTCCGCCCACAACCGTAAGGCTCTCCAGAGGGTAGTGAGGTCTGCACAACGCATCACCGGGGGCAAACTACCTGCCCTCCAGGACACCTACACCACCCGATGTTACAGGAAGGCCATAAAGATCATCAAGGACAACAACCACCCGAGCCACTGCCTGTTCACCCCGCTATCATCCAGAAGGCGAGGTCAGTACAGGTGCATCAAAGCTGGGACCGAGAGACTGAAAAACAGCTTCTATCTCAAGGCCATCAGACTGTTAAACAGCTTCCACTAACACTGAGTGGCCGCTGCCAACACACTGACTCAACTCCAGCCACTTTAATAATGGGAATTGATGGGAAATGATGTAAAATATATCACTAGCCACTTTAAACAATGCTACCTAATATAATGTTTACATACCCTACATTATTCATCTCATATGAATATGTATATACTGTACTCTATATCATCTACTGCATCCTTATGTACATGTACCACTAGCCACTTTAACTATGCCACTTTGTTTACATACTCATCTCATATGTATATACTGTACTCGATACTATCTACTGTATCTTGCCTATGCTGCTCTGTACCATCACTCATTCATATATCTTTATGTACATATTCTTATCCCCTTACACTGTGCATAAGACAGTAGTTTTGGAATTGTTAGTTAGATTACTTGTTGGTTATTACTGCATTGTCGGAACTAGAAGCACAAACATTTCGCTACGCTAACATTAACATCTGCTAACCATGTGTATGTGACAAATACATTTGATTGGATTTGATTTGATTTGTCTGGGTTTCCCTTTGTAGTCCGTAATCATTTTCAAGCCCTGCCACATCCGACGACTGTCAGATCCGGTGTAGTAGGATTCAATCTTAGTCCCGCAGTGACGTTTTGCCTGTTTGATCATTTGTCTGAGGGCATTGTGGGATATCTTATAAATGTCTGGATTAGTGCCTAGCTCCTTGAAATCGGCAGCTCTAGCCTTTAGCTCGGTGCAGATGTTGCCTGTTTGGGATACAGTGGGGCAAAAAAGTATTTAGTTAGCCACCAATTGTGCAAGTTCTCCCACTTAAAAAGATGAGATAGGTACACTTCAACTATGACAGACAAAATGAGAAACAAAAATCCAGAAAATCACTTTGTAGGATTTTTAATGAATTTATTTGCAAATTATGGTGGAAAATAAGTATTTGGTCAATAACAAAAGTTTATCTGAATACTTTATTATATACCCTTTGTTGGCAATGACAGATGTCAAACGTTTTCTGTAAGTCTTCACACACTGTTGCTGGTATTTTGGCCCATTCCTCCATGCAGATCTCCTCTAGAGCAGTGATGTTTTCATGACATTGCCCACAAGAAGGAAGCAACGCGCTGCCACCTTCCTGTTCAAGTGATCATAGTACAAAAAGGTGAGTCCA
This sequence comes from Oncorhynchus nerka, assembly GCF_034236695.1. Classification (NCBI taxonomy): domain Eukaryota; kingdom Metazoa; phylum Chordata; class Actinopteri; order Salmoniformes; family Salmonidae; genus Oncorhynchus; species Oncorhynchus nerka. The sequence continues at coordinate 5,644,909 of NC_088419.1, read as the reverse complement.
AAAATGTATTGCATGCTGCTGCAGAAATGATGTAAAATGCCTGTGAGATACTGTAGCTTAGAAAGTAATACTAAGTGTATTTTGCCATAGTAATTTAGTCCCTTTCCCCCTCATAACTTAGCGTACTATTCCGACTTGGTGGTGCACATGTAGCCTATAGCCTGTTTTAGAGAAATGACATCATTGAATATTGTAAGAGCTTTCATTGTCTGCCTATATGCCACCTTTATTTATCCTATGGTTCTGACTTGGTGTCCAGGAAGAATACTGTAAGAACGGCCCATGTTCTGAATGATGTCGTTGTACATTTCAAAAGTGCTGAACAAACAGTTATATTGACTACGTCCGTTTTAGCTTGCTCATTAATGTCCTAATCGAAATTATGGATTGCTTCTTATCCGCTTGTCATCCCCTTATGCCATAGTTTGTACATCTCAATAGTCAGTAGAAACCACATTTGTTTAAGCAAGTCAGCCATATCAGCTATGTTTTTTTTAAAGGCAGTAAATGAGGCTGAATGAAATGTTTCGCTGCCAGACAAGGCTCCGCTGATAGCCAGGTATATTGGTGGTAAGGATTCACTCCATGGTGCTGAAAAGAAAGCTCTGCTGTTGAGACAGTTTTTATGTAGGTCCTAACAGTTTGTGGGCACTGTTTGTCACCATTATTGTTTAGTGTTGTACTGTGTAGTGGATTTGCTGGCATGAATCAAAAAATTAAATATTGAGTTTGCCCCACCAAGATTTCCATGATAAACTCGCCACTGCAGATATACCATATTACTCTGGCTAGCCAGAGCTGCCAACAACTATGACAGAAACAGAGCTTGTGTCACAAATAGCACCCTATTCCTTTAATAGTGTACTACTGTTGACCAGTAACCATAAGGCTTTGGTCAAAAGTGGTGCACTATGTAGAGAATTGGGTGCCATTTGTGACGGACACAGAGTTATCCTCCCTGTCTGATTGGCCAACGCATCACAATCATGAGACGTAAACATTCCGTGTCAGTTACACAAATCAAATTTGTTCCAAGAATAATCGCAAACTGGATGGAAAATCTGGTTTGAAATACAGTACTTATTATCACATAATTAATTATACACTGCAGGGCACTTCTAACAAATCTATTTTTGACATTGTTGTAAAAAATGAAATGATTATGCGTTTGGCTATGATAACGTTTAGTCACACGATAGCTACTACAGCTTGCAGAACAGTACAGTGACTGACAATGAAAAAAAAATCTGTGGTTCAAAAAAAATCTGGATAAATTCTGTACCAATTATTCCATAGCTCTGTCAGCCCACTCACTGTTCACTTATAGTACACGGAACAGAAAGAACATTCCTGTCGAGTTTATCTGTTTAGTTCTTATAGTACACGGAACAGAATGAACATTCCTGTCGAGGTTTCTGTTTAGTTCTTGTAGTACACGGAACAGAAAGAACATTCCTGTCGAGGTTTCTGTTTAGTTCTTATAGTACACGGAACAGAATGAACATTCCTGTCGAGGTTTCTGTTTAGTTCTTATAGTACACGGAACAGAAAGAACATTCCTGTCGAGGTTTCTGTTTAGTACAGTCTGTAACGGCCTTCTTCCTCCTCTTCTGAGGATCGGAGGACCAATGCGCAGCATTGTTAGTGTCCATAATGTTTATTTTAAGATATAAACTGAACACTATGAAAATACAAAACAATAAACGTGAACATGAATGAAACCGAAACAGTACCGTGTGGCAACAAACACTCACACGGAAACAAACACCCACCACTCAAAAGTGAAACGCATGCTACCTAAGTATGATTCTCAATCAGAGACAACTAACGACACCTGCCTCTAATTGAGAACCATACTAGGCCGAACTCAAAACCCCAACATAGAAAAACACACATAGACTGCCCACCCCAACTCACGCCCTGACCATACTAAATAAAGACAAAACAAAGGACATAAAGGTCAGAACGTGACACAGTCCTTATAGCACACTTAGCAGTAGAATCCTGCTGATCTCCAATTCCAGACAGGAGATATGTATGTTTTGTTGAGAGACAGGGGATGTTGAAGGTGGCATTAGTGGCTTGACCGAACGGTGGACCGAAAACTAAAATCTGCTCTTTTTTCCAGCTGCTGCGGGGCAGAGGGAGAGAGGAAGGAGGGTGAAGGTCTCCTTAGGGCTAGATTCAATCAGATCCCCGCTAGCCAACATAGTGGTTATTTTGGCAGTATCAGAGGTGGAATGTGTTAGACCTGTCAAATCCACAAGCAGCTCCTGGAATTTATTCGTAAAGCGGACATTGCCACTGGCTACATGGAGTCACATTAAGAGCAATCCCATGAGCCTTGTTTACACGTTTGTACACTGGAAAGTGAGATGTAATCTACACCTCGATTAGGCATCATTTGGTCGAATGATTTTCAAGTTTTTAGCGTCATTATTTCTACATAGGCTACACTTTCTCGTTCTGAACTTCTAACGCGAGTGGGATTGGTGTGGCTTCGTGAAAAATTTCACAAGAGCAACTGCTCACCGATTTGACAGCTCCAACGCAGTTAGTTACACCTCCGACAACGTCAAGACATCAGCTATGTGGGTGTCGGCTATCGCCGGTTAACGCTTGATCTGATTGAACCACGGCTTTAGTTGCCTGGTCCCAGAACTGTTAGTGCTGCCAACTTCTATGATCAGGAGTTGGCGAGCCAGCACAAACAGATCTGGGACCAGGCTATCTTCATTAGCAATGGACTAGGCTATTTCAAGAGTCTCTCAAGAGATGTATAAAGTTTTGAGGCTTTGGAGTTGGAGGCTCTGAGACGAAGTATCCAGCCTCACAGCGATGTCTGCTGCTTCCTGGCGGAGGCCCTGGAGGAGGCCCTGGAGGAGGCCCTGGAGGAGGTCCTGGAGGAGGTCCTGGAGGAGGCCCTGGAGGAGGCCTCGGAGGAGGTCCTGGAGGAGGCCTCGGAGGAGGACCTGGAGGAGGTCCTGGAGGAGGTCCTGGGGGAGGCCCTGGAGGAGGTCCTGGAGGAGGCACTGGGACGCCAGGGACTCCTCTTTAATTCTGTCATGCATGAAGACAAGAGAAATAGACACTGTCAGCGGGAAGGGGGAGAAGGGAGGGAGAGAAGGACGTAGGAATGGAGCAGAGGAGATAAGACCAGGGGACTTATCTTTGATTCTGACCAGAAGAAAAGGAGACTAGACAAACTGGGTTAGCAGGGAGAGAGGGGAGGAAGAGAGAAGCAGGGAGAGAGGGGAGAGAGGGGAGGAAGAGAGAAGCAGGGAGAGAGGGGAGGAAGAGAGAAGGACGGATGGAGAAACAGGGAGAGAGGGGAGAGAGGGGAGGAAGAGAGAAGGACGGATGGAGAAACAGGGAGAGAGGGGAGGAAGAGAGAAGGACGGATGGAGAAACAGGGAGAGAGGGGAGGAAGAGAGAAGGACGGATGGAGAAGCAGGGAGAGAGGGGAGGAAGCGAGAAGGACGGATGGAGAAGCAGGGAGAGAGGGGAGAGGGGAGGAAGAGAGAAGGACGGATGGAGAAACAGGAAGAGAGGGGAGGAAGAGAGAAGGACGGATGGAGAAACAGGGAGAGAGGGGAGGAAGAGAGAAGGACGGATGGAGAAACAGGGAGAGAGGGGAGGAAGAGAGAAGGACGGATGGAGAAACAGGGAGAGAGGGGAGGAAGAGAGAAGGACGGATGGAGAAACAGGGAGAGAGGGGAGGAAGAGAGAAGGACGGATGGAGAAACAGGGAGAGAGGGGAGGAAGAGAGAAGGACGGATGGAGAAACAGGAAGAGAGGGGAGGAAGAGAGAAGGACGGATGGAGAAACAGGGAGAGAGGGGAGGAAGAGAGAAGGACGGATGGAGGGGGAAGGAAGGAGAAAATGCGATAGAGAGGAGGCGGGAGATAATAAGGCAGAGACATGCCACCTCACGGTTCTAATAATGACACACCGGGGTTATTAGGTTATTACGGTAATTAAAACCCAGAGACGTCTTGATTAGGGTTTTTATGGTAAATAAGCCCCAGATCCAGGCCACGTCTTGGTACTGTTTGAGGACACAGTAGGGTTGTGGACGTCTGGCAACAACAGAGAGTCAGTCACTAAGGTAACGATTAATGTACCAGGAAAAACAGTTGTTGCTAAGGTGACTGTTAACAGAGCTCTGTATAAACTAATCAATGAGCCGGTAGAGGTTCCTGTCTTCCCCGTTGATTAGATCACACTAATACAGTATGTGGATGTCTCTGTTTCTGTCTGGCTACCTGGCTGTTTGTATATTCTCACGAAATGACAGGGTAAGGTTGGGTAGACTTCAAGAGGGTTTTACCTTTGGTCTTGTTGCGCTACGCCTGCTCTTGTGGGTGGATGTGTATCGGTTTCTTTTTAAATGGACTGATTGATCAATAGATCAATTGATTAGAGAAAACGGATTGGTTTATCTCACCATTTACCTCTGTATTTATAGAAATGGATTGACTAATGTCTAGCTAACATGATTTCTCCATGTACTTACATCTTATCATGACACAAGGCGAGATCCAGATGCAGACACACAGGAGGCAGATGGTTGGAGTCTTACATTGTTTATTAATCCAAAAGGAGGAGGCAAGAGAATAGTCGTTGACAGGCAAAAAGGTCAAAACCAGATCAGAGTCCAGGAGGTACAGAGTGGCAGGCAGGCTTGAGGTCAGGGGCAGGCAGAATGGTCAGGCAGGCTTGAGGTCAGGGGCAGGCAGGCTTGAGGTCAGGGGCAGGCAGAATGGTCAGGCAGGCTTGAGGTCAGGGGCAGGCAGAATGGTCAGGCAGGCTTGAGGTCAGGGGCAGGCAGAGTGGTCAGGAAGGCTTGAGGTCAGGGGCAGGCAGAATGGTCAGGCAGGCAGAATGGTCAGGCAGGCAGAATGGTCAGGCAGGTAGAATGGTCAGGCAGGCAGAATGGTCAGGCAGGTAGAATGGTCAGGCAGGCAGAATGGTCAGGCAGGCTGAATGGTCAGGCAGGCAGAATGGTCAGGCAGGCAGAATGGTCAGGCAGGCAGAATGGTCAGGCAGGCTTCAGGTCAGGGCGGGCAGAATGGTCAGGCAGGCAGAATGGTCAGGCAGGCAGAATGGTCAGGCAGGCAGAATGGTCAGGCAGGCAGAATGGTCAGGCAGGCGGGTACAGAGTCCAGAAAACAGGCAAGGGTCAAAACCCGGGAGGACTAGAAAAAGGAGAATAGCAAAAAGCAGGAGAACTGGGAAAACTCTGGTTGACTTGGAAAAACATACAAGACAAACTGGCAGAGAGAGACAGGAAACACAGGGATAAATACACTGGTACAGAGAGACAGGAAACACAGGGATAAATACACTGGTACAGAGAGACAGGAAACACAGGGATAAATACACTGGTACAGAGAGACAGGAAACACAGGGATAAATACACTGGCACAGAGAGACAGGAAACACATGGATAAATACACTGGTACAGAGAGACAGGAAACACAGGGATAAATACACTGGTACAGAGAGACAGGAAACACAGGGATAAATACACTGGCACAGAGAGACAGGAAACACAGGGATAAATACACTGGTACAGAGAGACAGGAAACACAGGGATAAATACACTGGCACAGAGAGACAGGAAACACAGGGATAAATACACTGGTACAGAGAGACAGGAAACACAGGGATAAATACACTGGTACAGAGAGACAGGAAACACAGGGATAAATACACTGGTACAGAGAGACAGGAAACACAGGGATAAATACACTGGTACAGAGAGACAGGAAACACAGGGATAAATACACTGGTACAGAGAGACAGGAAACACAGGGATAAATACACTGGTACAGAGAGACAGGAAACACAGGGATAAATACACTGGTACAGAGAGACAGGAAACACAGGGATAAATACACTGGCACAGAGAGACAGGAAACACAGGGATAAATACACTGGTACAGAGAGACAGGAAACACAGGGATAAATACACTGGTACAGAGAGACAGGAAACACAGGGATAAATACACTGGTACAGAGAGACTGGAAACACAGGGATAAATACACTGGTACAGAGAGACTGGAAACACAGGGATAAATACACTGGTACAGAGAGACAGGAAACACAGGGATAAATACACTGGCACAGAGAGACAGGAAACACAGGGATAAATACACTGGTACAGAGAGACTGGAAACACAGGGATAAATACACTGGTACAGAGAGACAGGAAACACAGGGATAAATACACTGGTACAGAGAGACAGGAAACACAGGGATAAATACACTGGGGAAAATAAGACCAGGAGGGGATGGAGACAATCACAAGGACAGGTGAAACAGATCAGGGCGTGACACGTCTGTATTTATTGAGATGTATTGACTCTTGTCTAACTAACATGGTTTCTACCATGTACTTACATCTGTATTTATTGAGATGTATTGACTCTTGTCTAACTAACATGGTTTCTACCATGTACTCACATCTGTATTTATTGAGATGTATTGACTCTTGTCTAACTAACATGGTGTCTACCATGTACTTACATCTGTATTTATTGAGATGTATTGACTCTTGTCTAACTAACATGGTTTCTACCATGTACTCACATCTGTATTTATTGAGATGTATTGACTCTTGTCTAACTAACATGGTTTCTACCATGTACTCACATCTGTATTTATTGAGATGTATTGACTCTTGTCTAACTAACATGGTTTCTACCATGTACTCACATCTGTATTTATTGAGATGTATTGACTCTTGTCTAACTAACATGGTTTCTACCATGTACTCACATCTGTATTTATTGAGATGTATTGACTCTTGTCTAACTAACATGGTTTCTACCATGTACTTATTGAGATGTATTGACTCTTGTCTAACTAACATGGTTTCTACCATGTACTTACATCTGTATTTATTAACTGACTTCCCTAGGTAAATAAATGTAAACATGTTTTAATGGGGTTGACGCAAAAATCAAATCAAATCAAATTGTATTTGTCACATACACATGGTTAGCAGATGTTAGTGCGAGTGTAGCGAAATGCTTGTGCTTCTAGTTCCGACAATGCAGTAATAACCAACAAGTAATCTAGCTAACAATTCCAAAACTACTACCTTATAGACACAAGTGTAAGGGGATAAGAATATGTACATAAAGATATATGAATGAGTGATGGTACAGAGCGGCATAGGCAAGATACAGTAGATGGTATCGAGTACAGTATATACATATGAGATGAGTATGTAAACAAAGTGGCATAGTTAAAGTGGCTAGTGATACATGTATTACTTAAGGATGCAGTCGATGATGTAGAGTACAGTATATACGTATGCATATGAGATGAATAATGTAGGGTAAGTAACATTATATTAGGTAGCATTGTTTAAAGTGGCTAGTGATATATTTTACACCATTCAGGCCCCCGAGGGCTGGAGTTGCCCATCCCTGCTCTAGGGTCAGTGTTAGTGACCTAACTAGGCTCTACAGTGAATGTGCAGATTTGAGTCTCAGCACCAGTAATATTGATTTGTATGGATACTTTCCGTTTCAGTCTCAGACCTTCATCTATCTGCTAATTGAACATATCATTCTGATGATCACATGGTTCTGTCAAGGGAGTCTCAATGAATCATTGCCCGTTCATTATTTTATCATTATAAAGCTCTGTTTGTCTGGTTAGTAAGGAAGGCCTTTGGGAGGGATGCCTGTATGGTCTGGAAAATGCAGAAGAGAGAGTCTGTGTGTGTGTGAGTTTGAGTGTGTGTGTGTGTGTGTGTGTGTGTGTGTGTGTGTGTGTGTGTGTGTGTGTGTGTGTGTGTGTGTGTGTGTGTGTGTGTCCGTGTGCGTGCGGGTGTGAAGGTGTGTGGAGTTGATTGTCTGAATCACTGCAAGCATCCCAAATGGCACCCGATTGATTCCCTATGTAGTGCACTACTTTAGACCAGAACCCATTGGGCTACTGTGCCGTTTGGGACTCGTGCACTGACTATCAGTCCATTGCCAGCTGTCTGCTTGCCAGTAAATCAATGAAACGCTAACAAACCTGACGATCACTCCTGCAGAATCAACCCTTACAGTTGGTGGCTCACTTGAAAAGCTGTTAAAAAAAAGGTCTACTCTATGACATCATCCAGCATGCAAACACACATACAGTACACGACTCTTCAAGTCATCAGAGTAGCTTCCTCTGAACAAAAAGGGAGACTCCTACAGCAGAAACTTCCAAATGTCCAATGCAGTAGTGCACTACATAGGGAATCGGGTGCCATTTGGGATGCTTGCAGTGATTCAGACAATCAACTCCACACACCTTCACACCCGCACGCACACGGACACACACACACACACACACACACACACACACACACACACAATGTATTTTTTTTAATCTCAATATCAAATATTTTCTCATGAACAATTAAAGGACATTACTGTGATTGTTTTCAATTAAAATGTTCAAAAATAAACAAACACAAAAAGATTCTTAGCAAAGAGCCATTTTGCTGGGACTATCTGGGAGTGGTCTGAGTAGGGAGAGGACAACTGAAAACTTGATGTTATTGGCAAAGAGGTTGGGATCTCTCTTTCCTACTGGTTTATTAACTAATTTACGACTTGGTGATGTCACCATGGAAAGGCCAAAGCTCCATCCCACCAACACAGCTCAAACAGCTCTCAAACTAAAAGGGCACTATCATCACGATCATCATTTTCTCAAAATGTTCACAAAATCTCACAAAATCTCATAAGCAAGATTGGCTTGGGGAGCAAAACATTTCAGTGGCCATCTTGAAATTTTCGACATAGTGTATATATATAACACATTATCTCTATGCCATAATGTGTCTATACCATAGTGTATCTATACCATAGTGTATCTATACTATAGTGTATCTATACTATAGTGTATCTATACTATAGTGTATCTATACCATAGTGTATCTATACCATAGTGAGTCTATACTATAGTGTATCTATACCATAGTGTGTCTATACCATAGTGTATCTATACCATAGTGTATCTATACCATAGTGTATCTATACCATAGTGTGTCTATACCATAGTGTGTCTATACCATAGTGTATCTATACAATAGTGTATCTATACTATAGTGTATCTATACCATAGTGTGTCTATACCATAGTGTATCTATACCATAGTGTATCTATACCATAGTGTGTCTATACTATAGTGTGTCTATGCCATAGTGTATCTATACAATAGTGTATCTATACCATAGTGTGTCTATACTATACTATAGTGTGTCTATACCATAGTGTGTCTATACCATAGTGTATCTATACTATAGTGTATCTATACAATAGTGTATCTATACTATAGTGTATCTATACCATAGTGTGTCTATACCATAGTGTATCTATACCATAGTGTATCTATACCATAGTGTATCTATACCATAGTGTATCTATACAATAGTGTATCTATACCATAGTGTATCTATACCATAGTGTATCTATACCATAGTGTGTCTATACTATAGTGTGTCTATACCATAGTGTGTCTATACTATAGTGTGTCTATACCATAGTGTGTCTATACCATAGTGTGTCTATACTATAGTGTGTCTATACCATAGTGTATATATACCATAGTGTGTCTATACCATAGTATATAGTGTATCTATACTATAGTGTGTCTATACCATAGTGTATCTATACTATAGTGTATCTATACCATAGTGTGTCTATACTATAGTGTGTCTATACCATAGTGTGTCTATACCATAGTGTGTCTATACTATAGTGTGTCTATACCATAGTGTGTCTATACCATAGTATATAGTGTATCTATACCATAGTGTGTCTATACCATAGTATATAGTGTATCTATACTATAGTGTATCTATACCATAGTGTGTCTATACCATAGTGTATCTATACTATAGTGTGTCTATACCATAGTGTGTCTATACCATAGTGTGTCTATACCATAGTGTGTCTATACCATAGTGTATCTATACTATAGTGTATCTATACCATAGTGTGTCTATACTATAGTGTATCTATACCATAGTGTATATATACCATAGTGTGTCTATACCATAGTGTGTCTATACCATAGTGTGTCTATACCATAGTGTATCTATACCATAGTGTGTCTATACCATAGTGTATCTATACTATAGTGTATCTATACCATAGTGTATATATACCATAGTCTGTCTATACCATAGTATATAGTGTATCTATACCATAGTGTATATATAACATAGTGTGTCTATACCATAGTGTATCTATACTATAGTGTATCTATACCATAGTGTGTCTATACTATAGTGTGTCTATGCCATAGTGTATCTATACAATAGTGTATCTATACCATAGTGTGTCTATACTATAGTGTGTCTATACCATAGTGTATATATACCATAGTGTGTCTATACCATAGTATATAGTGTATCTATACTATAGTGTGTCTATACCATAGTGTATCTATACTATAGTGTATCTATACCATAGTGTGTCTATACCATAGTGTGTCTATACTATAGTGTGTCTATACCATAGTGTGTCTATACCATAGTGTGTCTATACCATAGTGTGTCTATACCATAGTGTGTCTATACCATAGTGTATCTATACTATAGTGTATCTATACCATAGTGTGTCTATACCATAGTGTGTCTATACCATAGTGTATCTATACTATAGTGTATCTATACCATAGTGTGTCTATACCATAGTGTGTCTATACCATAGTGTGTCTATACCATAGTGTATCTATACCATAGTGTGTCTATACCATAGTGTATCTATACTATAGTGTATCTATACCATAGTGTATATATACCATAGTGTGTCTATACCATAGTATATAGTGTATCTATACCATAGTGTATATATACCATAGTGTGTCTATACCATAGTATATAGTGTATATATACTATAGTGTGTCTATACTATAGTGTATCTATACCATAGTGTGTCTATACTATAGTGTGTCTATACCATAGTGTGTCTATACTATAGTGTGTCTATACCATAGTGTGTCTATACCATAGTGTGTCTATACTATAGTGTGTCTATACCATAGTGTGTCTATACCATAGTATATAGTGTATCTATACCATAGTGTGTCTATACCATAGTATATAGTGTATCTATACTATAGTGTATCTATACCATAGTGTGTCTATACCATAGTGTATCTATACTATAGTGTGTCTATACCATAGTGTGTCTATACCATAGTGTGTCTATACCATAGTGTATCTATACTATAGTGTATCTATACCATAGTGTGTCTATACTATAGTGTATCTATACCATAGTGTATATATACCATAGTGTGTCTATACCATAGTGTGTCTATACCATAGTGTGTCTATACCATAGTGTATCTATACCATAGTGTGTCTATACCATAGTGTATCTATACTATAGTGTATCTATACCATAGTGTATATATACCATAGTGTGTCTATACCATAGTATATAGTGTATCTATACCATAGTGTATATATACCATAGTGTGTCTATACCATAGTGTATCTATACTATAGTGTATCTATACCATAGTGTGTCTATACTATAGTGTGTCTATGCCATAGTGTATCTATACAATAGTGTATCTATACCATAGTGTGTCTATACTATAGTGTGTCTATACCATACTGTATATATACCATAGTGTGTCTATACCATAGTATATAGTGTATCTATACTATAGTGTGTCTATACCATAGTGTATCTATACTATAGTGTATCTATACCATAGTGTGTCTATACCATAGTGTGTCTATACCATAGTGTGTCTATACCATAGTGTGTCTATACCATAGTGTATCTATACTATAGTGTATCTATACCATAGTGTGTCTATACCATAGTGTGTCTATACCATAGTGTATCTATACTATAGTGTATCTATACCATAGTGTGTCTATACCATAGTGTGTCTATACCATAGTGTGTCTATACCATAGTGTATCTATACCATAGTGTGTCTATACCATAGTGTATCTATACTATAGTGTATCTATACCATAGTGTATATATACCATAGTGTGTCTATACCATAGTATATAGTGTATCTATACCATAGTGTATATATACCATAGTGTGTCTATACCATAGTATATAGTGTATATATACTATAGTGTGTCTATACTATAGTGTATCTATACCATAGTGTGTCTATACTATAGTGTGTCTATACCATAGTGAGTCTATACTATAGTGTATCTATACCATAGTGTGTCTATACTATAGTGTGTCTATACCATAGTGTGTCTATACCATAGTATATAGTGTATCTATACCATAGTGTGTCTATACCATAGTGAGTCTATACTATAGTGTATCTATACCATAGTGTGTCTATACCATAGTGTATCTATACCATAGTGTATCTATACCATAGTGTATCTATACCATAGTGTGTCTATACCATAGTGTGTCTATACCATAGTGTATCTATACAATAGTGTATCTATACTATAGTGTATCTATACCATAGTGTGTCTATACCATAGTGTATCTATACCATAGTGTATCTATACCATAGTGTGTCTATACTATAGTGTGTCTATGCCATAGTGTATCTATACAATAGTGTATCTATACCATAGTGTGTCTATACTATAGTGTGTCTATACCATAGTGTGTCTATACCATAGTGTATCTATACTATAGTGTGTCTATACCATAGTGTATCTATACTATAGTGTGTCTATACCATAGTGTGTCTATACCATAGTGTATATATACCATAGTGTATCTATACCATAGTGTATCTATACCATAGTGTATCTATACAATAGTGTATCTATACCATAGTGTATCTATACCATAGTGTATCTATACCATAGTGTGTCTATATTATAGTGTGTCTATACCATAGTGTGTCTATACTATAGTGTGTCTATACCATAGTGTGTCTATACCATAGTGTGTCTATACTATAGTGTGTCTATACCATAGTGTATATATACCATAGTGTGTCTATACCATAGTATATAGTGTATCTATACTATAGTGTGTCTATACCATAGTGTATCTATACTATAGTGTATCTATACCATAGTGTGTCTATACTATAGTGTGTCTATACCATAGTGTGTCTATACCATAGTGTGTCTATACTATAGTGTGTCTATACCATAGTGTGTCTATACCATAGTATATAGTGTATCTATACCATAGTGTGTCTATACCATAGTATATAGTGTATCTATACTATAGTGTATCTATACCATAGTGTGTCTATACCATAGTGTATCTATACTATAGTGTGTCTATACCATAGTGTGTCTATACCATAGTGTGTCTATACCATAGTGTGTCTATACCATAGTGTATCTATACTATAGTGTATCTATACCATAGTGTGTCTATACTATAGTGTATCTATACCATAGTGTATATATACCATAGTGTGTCTATACCATAGTGTGTCTATACCATAGTGTGTCTATACCATAGTGTATCTATACCATAGTGTGTCTATACCATAGTGTATCTATACTATAGTGTATCTATACCATAGTGTATATATACCATAGTCTGTCTATACCATAGTATATAGTGTATCTATACCATAGTGTATATATAACATAGTGTGTCTATACCATAGTGTATCTATACTATAGTGTATCTATACCATAGTGTGTCTATACTATAGTGTGTCTATGCCATAGTGTATCTATACAATAGTGTATCTATACCATAGTGTGTCTATACTATAGTGTGTCTATACCATAGTGTATATATACCATAGTGTGTCTATACCATAGTATATAGTGTATCTATACTATAGTGTATCTATACCATAGTGTGTCTATACCATAGTGTGTCTATACCATAGTGTGTCTATACCATAGTGTATCTATACCATAGTGTGTCTATACCATAGTGTATCTATACTATAGTGTATCTATACCATAGTGTATATATACCATAGTGTGTCTATACCATAGTATATAGTGTATCTATACCATAGTGTATATATACCATAGTGTGTCTATACCATAGTATATAGTGTATATATACTATAGTGTGTCTATACTATAGTGTATCTATACCATAGTGTGTCTATACTATAGTGTGTCTATACCATAGTGAGTCTATACTATAGTGTATCTATACCATAGTGTGTCTATACTATAGTGTGTCTATACCATAGTGTGTCTATACCATAGTATATAGTGTATCTATACCATAGTGTGTCTATACCATAGTGAGTCTATACTATAGTGTATCTATACCATAGTGTGTCTATACCATAGTGTATCTATACCATAGTGTATCTATACCATAGTGTATCTATACCATAGTGTGTCTATACCATAGTGTGTCTATACCATAGTGTATCTATACAATAGTGTATCTATACTATAGTGTATCTATACCATAGTGTGTCTATACCATAGTGTATCTATACCATAGTGTATCTATACCATAGTGTGTCTATACTATAGTGTGTCTATGCCATAGTGTATCTATACAATAGTGTATCTATACCATAGTGTGTCTATACTATAGTGTGTCTATACCATAGTGTGTCTATACCATAGTGTATCTATACTATAGTGTGTCTATACCATAGTGTATCTATACTATAGTGTGTCTATACCATAGTGTGTCTATACCATAGTGTATATATACCATAGTGTATCTATACCATAGTGTATCTATACCATAGTGTATCTATACAATAGTGTATCTATACCATAGTGTATCTATACCATAGTGTATCTATACCATAGTGTGTCTATATTATAGTGTGTCTATACCATAGTGTGTCTATACTATAGTGTGTCTATACCATAGTGTGTCTATACCATAGTGTGTCTATACTATAGTGTGTCTATACCATAGTGTATATATACCATAGTGTGTCTATACCATAGTATATAGTGTATCTATACTATAGTGTGTCTATACCATAGTGTATCTATACTATAGTGTATCTATACCATAGTGTGTCTATACTATAGTGTGTCTATACCATAGTGTGTCTATACCATAGTGTGTCTATACTATAGTGTGTCTATACCATAGTGTGTCTATACCATAGTATATAGTGTATCTATACCATAGTGTGTCTATACCATAGTATATAGTGTATCTATACTATAGTGTATCTATACCATAGTGTGTCTATACCATAGTGTATCTATACTATAGTGTGTCTATACCATAGTGTGTCTATACCATAGTGTGTCTATACCATAGTGTGTCTATACCATAGTGTATCTATACTATAGTGTATCTATACCATAGTGTGTCTATACTATAGTGTATCTATACCATAGTGTATATATACCATAGTGTGTCTATACCATAGTGTGTCTATACCATAGTGTGTCTATACCATAGTGTATCTATACCATAGTGTGTCTATACCATAGTGTATCTATACTATAGTGTATCTATACCATAGTGTATATATACCATAGTCTGTCTATACCATAGTATATAGTGTATCTATACCATAGTGTATATATAACATAGTGTGTCTATACCATAGTGTATCTATACTATAGTGTATCTATACCATAGTGTGTCTATACTATAGTGTGTCTATGCCATAGTGTATCTATACAATAGTGTATCTATACCATAGTGTGTCTATACTATAGTGTGTCTATACCATAGTGTATATATACCATAGTGTGTCTATACCATAGTATATAGTGTATCTATACTATAGTGTGTCTATACCATAGTGTATCTATACTATAGTGTATCTATACCATAGTGTGTCTATACCATAGTGTGTCTATACTATAGTGTGTCTATACCATAGTGTGTCTATACCATAGTGTGTCTATACCATAGTGTGTCTATACCATAGTGTGTCTATACCATAGTGTATCTATACTATAGTGTATCTATACCATAGTGTGTCTATACCATAGTGTGTCTATACCATAGTGTATCTATACTATAGTGTATCTATACCATAGTGTGTCTATACCATAGTGTGTCTATACCATAGTGTGTCTATACCATAGTGTATCTATACCATAGTGTGTCTATACCATAGTGTATCTATACTATAGTGTATCTATACCATAGTGTATATATACCATAGTGTGTCTATACCATAGTATATAGTGTATCTATACCATAGTGTATATATACCATAGTGTGTCTATACCATAGTATATAGTGTATATATACTATAGTGTGTCTATACTATAGTGTATCTATACCATAGTGTGTCTATACTATAGTGTGTCTATACCATAGTGTGTCTATACTATAGTGTGTCTATACCATAGTGTGTCTATACCATAGTGTGTCTATACTATAGTGTGTCTATACCATAGTGTGTCTATACCATAGTATATAGTGTATCTATACCATAGTGTGTCTATACCATAGTATATAGTGTATCTATACTATAGTGTATCTATACCATAGTGCGTCTATACCATAGTGTATCTATACTATAGTGTGTCTATACCATAGTGTGTCTATACCATAGTGTGTCTATACCATAGTGTATCTATACTATAGTGTATCTATACCATAGTGTGTCTATACTATAGTGTATCTATACCATAGTGTATATATACCATAGTGTGTCTATACCATAGTGTGTCTATACCATAGTGTGTCTATACCATAGTGTATCTATACCATAGTGTGTCTATACCATAGTGTATCTATACTATAGTGTATCTATACCATAGTGTATATATACCATAGTGTGTCTATACCATAGTATATAGTGTATCTATACCATAGTGTATATATACCATAGTGTGTCTATACCATAGTGTATCTATACTATAGTGTATCTATACCATAGTGTGTCTATACTATAGTGTGTCTATGCCATAGTGTATCTATACAATAGTGTATCTATACCATAGTGTGTCTATACTATAGTGTGTCTATACCATACTGTATATATACCATAGTGTGTCTATACCATAGTATATAGTGTATCTATACTATAGTGTGTCTATACCATAGTGTATCTATACTATAGTGTATCTATACCATAGTGTGTCTATACCATAGTGTGTCTATACCATAGTGTGTCTATACCATAGTGTGTCTATACCATAGTGTATCTATACTATAGTGTATCTATACCATAGTGTGTCTATACCATAGTGTGTCTATACCATAGTGTATCTATACTATAGTGTATCTATACCATAGTGTGTCTATACCATAGTGTGTCTATACCATAGTGTGTCTATACCATAGTGTATCTATACCATAGTGTGTCTATACCATAGTGTATCTATACTATAGTGTATCTATACCATAGTGTATATATACCATAGTGTGTCTATACCATAGTATATAGTGTATCTATACCATAGTGTATATATACCATAGTGTGTCTATACCATAGTATATAGTGTATATATACTATAGTGTGTCTATACTATAGTGTATCTATACCATAGTGTGTCTATACTATAGTGTGTCTATACCATAGTGTGTCTATACCATAGTATATAGTGTATCTATACCATAGTGTGTCTATACCATAGTGTGTCTATACTATAGTGTGTCTATACCATAGTGTGTCTATACCATAGTGTGTCTATACCATAGTGTGTCTATACCATAGTGTATCTATACTATAGTGTATCTATACCATAGTGTGTCTATACCATAGTGTGTCTATACCATAGTGTATCTATACTATAGTGTATCTATACCATAGTGTGTCTATACCATAGTGTGTCTATACCATAGTGTGTCTATACCATAGTGTATCTATACCATAGTGTGTCTATACCATAGTGTATCTATACTATAGTGTATCTATACCATAGTGTATATATACCATAGTGTGTCTATACCATAGTATATAGTGTATCTATACCATAGTGTATATATACCATAGTGTGTCTATACCATAGTATATAGTGTATATATACTATAGTGTGTCTATACTATAGTGTATCTATACCATAGTGTGTCTATACTATAGTGTGTCTATACCATAGTGTGTCTATACCATAGTATATAGTGTATCTATACCATAGTGTATATATACCATAGTGTGTCTATACCATAGTATATAGTGTATATATACTATAGTGTGTCTATACTATAGTGTATCTATACCATAGTGTGTCTATACTATAGTGTGTCTATACCATAGTGTGTCTATACCATAGTGTGTCTATACCATAGTGTATCTATACCATAGTGTGTCTATACCATAGTGTATCTATACTATAGTGTATCTATACCATAGTGTGTCTATACCATAGTATATAGTGTATCTATACCATAGTGTATAGTGTATCTATACCATAGTGTATCTATACCATAGTGTGTCTATTCCATAGTGTGTCTATACCATAGTGTATCTATACTATAGTGTATCTATACTATAGTGTATCTATACCATAGTGTGTCTATACCATAGTGTGTCTATACCATAGTGTGTCTATACCATAGTGTGTCTATACCATAGTGTGTCCATACCATAGTGTATCTATACCATAGTGTATCTATACCATAGTGTGTCTATACTATAGTGTATCTATACCATAGTGTGTCTATACCATAGTGTATCTATACCATAGTGTATCTATACCATAGTGTATCTATACTATAGTGTATCTATACCATAGTGTATCTATACCATAGTGTATCTATACTATAGTGTATCTATACCATAGTGTATCTATACCATAGTGCATCTATACCATAGTGTATCTATACTATAGTGTACATGCAGATGCGTAGAAGAGATGTTATTCAATTAGTGTGTTGGTCCTTATCGGATACATTCTTCTTGTCATGTCTGACTAAACATTTGGGACACACACAGAGTGTCTCTACCTATCAGGCACAATGTAATTTACCATCCCTCTGTTAGCTGTGTGTATAAGATAATTAAATATATCTGGAGTAATATGAGCAAGTTGGCTATAATACAAAGCTGGGATGAAATTACGTAACTAATTAGCTCCTTATTAACTTCCTGGAGTCTTTTCGGACAGGGATGAGTCCCAAATCGTAGCCTATTCACTACATAGTTAACTACTTTGGACCAGAGCTATATATATATATATATATATATATATATATATATATATATATAGGGAATAGGGTGCAATTTGGGATGTAGTCAGGGGAACTAATAAGTTATCAAAGTCCTAGCTTGACTCCCAGACTCGACTGTGTCAACACTTCAACTTTCAACGAAAACTAAACTAAATAAGTCATTATATTAGGCTGTACTAACAGACCTATCAGGTTAAAAGATTAAAAGTTGATTCAGAAGTTTAACGATTTAAAAAATATATATAACAAAGCCATCTTACGGTTCTCGGTGTTGAGTACGGCAATACAATACTTCATATATTGTTTAGACACACATTGTGAAGTAATTATTTTGCCGTTAGTAACATAATGTACGAGGTTAATGTGTATACATCAACCATTTACAGGCTCTCTGATCCAGAGAGACTTACAGGAACAATTAGGGTTAAGTGCCTTGCTCAAGGGCATTTCGAACACATTTTTCACTTAGTCGGCTGAGGGATTCAAACCAGCAACCTTTCGGTTACTGGTTCAATGCTCTTAACCACTAAACTACCCATGCAGCTTTTTGGGAATGTGTTTTCATCAGAAAACTGTTTGATGAGATTGACTCTTCAGTCGGACTGTTCTGTCCATCTGTTTGATGAGGTTGACTCTTCAGTCTGCTGTTCTATCCATCTGTTTGATGAGGTTGACTCTCCAGTCAGACTGTTCTATCCATCTGTTTGATGAGGTTGACTCTTCAGTCTGCTGTTCTATCCATCTGTTTGATGAGGTTGACTCTCCAGTCAGACTGTTCTGTCCATCTGTTTGATGAGGTTGACTCTCCAGTCAGACTGTTCTGTCCATCTGTTTGATGAGGTTGACTCTCCAGTCAGACTGTTCTGTCCATCTGTTTGATGAGGTTGACTCTCCAGTCAGACTGTTCTGTCCATCTGTTTGATGAGGTTGACTCTCCAGTCAGACTGTTCTGTCCATCTGTTTGATGAGGTTGACTCTCCAGTCAGACTGTTCTGTCAATCTGTTTGATGAGGTTGACTGTTCAGTCAGACTGTTCTATCCATCTGTTTGATGAGGTTGACTCTCCAGTCAGACTGTTCTATCCATCTGTTTGATGAGGTTGACTGTCCAGTCAGACTGTTCTGTCCATCTGTTTGATATTGATGAGGTTGACTCTCCAGTCAGACTGTTCTGTCCATCTGTTTGATGAGGTTGACTGTCTAGTCAGACTGTTCTGTCCATCTGTTTGATGAGGTTGACTCTCCAGTCAGACTGTTCTGTCCATCTGTTTGATGAGGTTGACTCTCCAGTCAGACTGTTCTGTCCATCTGTTTGATGAGGTTGACTCTCCAGTCAGACTGTTCTGTCCATCTGTTTGATGAGGTTGACTCTCCAGTCAGACTGTTCTGTCCATCTGTTTGATGAGGTTGACTCTCCAGTCAGACTGTTCTGTCCATCTGTTTGATGAGGTTGACTCTCCAGTCAGACTGTTCTGTCCATCTGTTTGGTGAGGTTGACTCTCCAGTCAGACTGTTCTGTCCATCTGTTTGATGAGGTTGACTCTCCAGTCAGACTGTTCTGTCCATCTGTTTGATGAGGTTGACTGTCCAGTCAGACTGTTCTGTCCAACTGTTTGATATTGATGAGGTTGACTGTCCAGTCAGACTGTTCTATCCATCTGTTTGATATTGATGAGGTTGACTGTCCAGTCAGACTGTTATGTCCATCTGTTTGATATTGATGAGGTTGACTGTCCAGTCAGACTGTTCTATCCATCTGTTTGATGAGGTTGACTCTCCAGTCAGACTGTTCTGTCCATCTGTTTGATGAGGTTGACTGTCCAGTCAGACTGTTCTGTCCATCTGTTTGATATTGATGAGGTTGACTGTCCAGTCAGACTGTTCTATCCATCTGTTTGATATTGATGAGGTTGACTCTCCAGTCAGACTGTTCTGTCCATCTGTTTGATGAGGTTGACTCTCCAGTCAGACTGTTCTGTCCATCTGTTTGATGAGGTTGACTTTCCAGTTGGACTGTTCTGTCCATCTGTTTGATGAGGTTGACTTTCCAGTCGGACTGTTCTGTCCATCTGTTTGAGGAGGTTGACTCTCCAGTCAGACTGTTCTATCCATCTGTTTGATGAGGTTGACTTTCCAGTTGGACTGTTCTGTCCATCTGTTTGATGAGGTTGACTCTCCAGTCAGACTGTTCTGTCCATCTGTTTGATGAGGTTGACTGTCCAGTCAGACTGTTCTATCCATCTGTTTGATATTGATGAGGTTGACTCTCCAGTCAGACTGTTCTGTCCATCTGTTTGGTGAGGTTGACTCTCCAGTCAGACTGTTCTGTCCATCTGTTTGATGAGTTTGACTCTCCAGTCAGACTGTTCTGTCCATCTGTTTGACGAGGTTGACTCTCCAGTCAGACTGTTCTATCCATCTGTTTGATGAGGTTGACTCTCCAGTCAGACTGTTCTGTCCATCTGTTTGATGAGGTTGACTGTCCAGTCAGACTGTTCTGTCCATCTGTTTGATATTGATGAGGTTGACTGTCCAGTCAGACTGTTCTATCCATCTGTTTGATATTGATGAGGTTGACTGTCCAGTCAGACTGTTCTGTCCATCTGTTTGATGAGGTTGACTTTCCAGTTGGACTGTTCTGTCCATCTGTTTGATGAGGTTGACTCTCCAGTCAGACTGTTCTGTCCATCTGTTTGATGAGGTTGACTGTCCAGTCAGACTGTTCTATCCATCTGTTTGATATTGATGAGGTTGACTCTCCAGTCAGACGGTTCTGTCCATCTGTTTGATGAGGTTGACTGTCTAGTCAGACTGTTCTGTCCATCTGTTTGATGAGGTTGACTCTCAAGTCAGACTGTTCTGTCCATCTGTTTGATGAGGTTGACTTTCCAGTCGGACTGTTCTGTCCATCTGTTTGATGAGGTTGACTCTCCAGTCAGACTGTTCTGTCCATCTGTTTGATGAGGTTGACTCTCCAGTCAGACTGTTCTGTCCATCTGTTTGATGAGGTTGACTCTCCAGTCAGACTGTTCTATCCATCTGTTTGGTGAGGTTGACTCTCCAGTCAGACTGTTCTGTCCATCTGTTTGATGAGGTTGACTCTCCAGTCAGACTGTTCTGTCCATCTGTTTGATGAGGTTGACTGTCCAGTCAGACTGTTCTGTCCATCTGTTTGATATTGATGAGGTTGACTGTCCAGTCAGACTGTTCTATCCATCTGTTTGATATTGATGAGGTTGACTGTCCAGTCAGACTGTTCTATCCATCTGTTTGATGAGGTTGACTCTCCAGTCAGACTGTTCTGTCTATCTGTTTGGTGAGGTTGACTCTCCAGTCAGACTGTTCTGTCCATCTGTTTGATGAGGTTGACTGTCTAGTCAGACTGTTCTGTCCATCTGTTTGATGAGGTTGACTCTCCAGTCAGACTGTTCTGTCCATCTGTTTGATGAGGTTGACTTTCCAGTTGGACTGTTCTGTCCATCTGTTTGATGAGGTTGACTCTCCAGTCAGACTGTTCTGTCCATCTGTTTGATGAGGTTGACTCTCCAGTCAGACTGTTCTGTCCATATGTTTGATGAGGTTGACTCTCCAGTCAGACTGTTCTGTCCATCTGTTTGATGAGGTTGACTTTCTAGTCAGACTGTTCTGTCCATCTGTTTGAGGAGGTTGACTCTCCAGTCAGACTGTTCTATCCATCTGTTTGATGAGGTTGACTCTCCAGTCAGACTGTTCTGTCCATCTGTTTGATGAGGTTGACTTTCCAGTCAGACTGTTCTGTCTATCGGTTTGATATTGATGAGGTTGACTGTCCAGTCAGACTGTTCTGTCCATCTGTTTGATGAGGTTGACTCTCCAGTCAGACTGTTCTATCCATCGGTTTGATATTGATGAGGTTGACTGTCCAGTCAGACTGTTCTGTCCATCTGTTTGATGAGGTTGACTTTCCAGTCAGACTGTTCTGTCTATCTGTTTGGTGAGGTTGACTCTCCAGTCAGACTGTTCTGTCCATCTGTTTGATCAGGTTGACTTTCCAGTCAGACTGTTCTGTCCATCTGTTTGATCAGGTTGACTTTCCAGTTGGACTGTTCTGTCCATCTGTTTGATGAGGTTGACTCTCCAGTCGGACTGTTCTGTCCATCTGTTTGATGAGGTTGACTCTCCAGTCAGACTGTTCTGTCCATCTGTTTGATGATGTTGACTGTCCAGTCAGATTGTTCTATCCATCTGTTTGATATTGATGAGGTTGACTCTCCAGTCTGACTGTTCTGTCCATCTGTTTGATGAGGTTGACTGTCTAGTCAGACTGTTCCGTCCATCTGTTTGATGAGGTTGACTCTCCAGTCAGACTGTTCTTTCCATCTGTTTGATGAGGTTGACTTTCCAGTCGGACTGTTCTGTCCATCTGTTTGATGAGGTTGACTCTCCAGTCAGACTGTTCTGTCCATCTGTTTGATGAGGTTGACTCTCCAGTCAGACAGTTCTATCCATCTGTTTCATATTGATGAGGTTGACTCTCCAGTCAGACTGTTCTATCCATCTGTTTGATGAGGTTGACTCTCCAGTCAGACTGTTCTTTCCATCTGTTTGATGAGGTTGACTCTCCAGTCAGACTGTTCTGTCCATCTGTTTGATGAGGTTGACTCTCCAGTCAGACTGTTCTGTCCATCTGTTTGATGACGTTGACTCTCCAGTCATACAGTTCTATCCATCTGTTTCATATTGATGAGGTTGACTCTCCAGTCAGACTGTTCTATCCATCTGTTTGATGAGTTTGACTGTCCAGTCAGACTGTTCTGTCTATCTGTTTGATATTGATGAGGTTGACTGTCCAGTCAGACTGTTCTATCCATCTGTTTGATGAGGTTGACTGTCCAGTCAGACTGTTCTATCCATCTGTTTGATATTGATGAGGTTGACTGTCCAGTCAGACTTTTCTGTCCATCTGTTTGATGAGGTTGACTCTGCAGTCAGACTGTTCTATCCATCTGTTTGATGAGGTTGACTTTCCAGTTGGACTGTTCTGTCCATCTGTTTGATGAGGTTGACTCTCCAGTCAGACTGTTCTGTCCATCTGTTTGGTGAGGTTGACTCTCCAGTCAGACTGTTCTGTCCATCTGTTTGATGAGGTTGACTGTCTAGTCAGACTGTTCTGTCCATCTGTTTGATGAGGTTGACTCTCCAGTCAGACTGTTCTGTCCATCTGTTTGATGAGGTTGACTTTCCAGTTGGACTGTTCTGTCCATCTGTTTGATGAGGTTGACTCTCCAGTTAGACTGTTCTGTCCATCTGTTTGATGAGGTTGACTGTCCAGTCAGACTGTTCTGCCCATCTGATTGATGAGGTTGACTGTCCAGTCAGACTGTTCTGTCCATCTGTTTGATGAGGTTGACTGTCCAGTCAGACTGTTCTGTCCATCTGTTTAATGAGGTTGACTCTCCAGTCAGACTGTTCTGTTCATCTGTTTAATGAGGTTGACTCTCCAGTCAGACTGTTCTGTCCATCTGTTTGATATTGATGAGGTTGACTGTCCAGTCAGACTGTTCTATCCATCCGTTTGATATTGATGAGGTTGACTGTCCAGTCAGACTGTTCTGTCCATCTGTTTGATGAGGTTGACTCTCCAGTCAGACTGTTCTGTCCATCTGTTTGATGAGGTTGACTCTCCAGTCAGACTGTTCTGTCCATCTGTTTGAGGAGGTTGACTCTCCAGTCAGACTGTTCTGTCCTTCTGTTTGATGAGGTTGACTCTTCAGTCAGACTGTTCTGTCCATCTGTTTGATGAGGTTGACTCTCCAGTCAGACTGTTCTGTCCATCTGTTTGATGAGGTTGACTGTCCAGTCAGACTGTTCTATCCATCTGTTTGATGAGGTTGACTCTCCAGTTGGACTGTTCTGTCCATCTGTTTGATGAGGTTGACTCTCCAGTCGGACTGTTCTGTCCATCTGTTTGATGAGGTTGACTCTCCAGTCAGACTGTTCTGTCCATCTGTTTGATGAGGTTGACTGTCCAGTCAGACTGTTCTATCCATCTGTTTGATATTGATGAGGTTGACTCTCCAGTCAGACTGTTCTGTCCATCTGTTTGATGAGGTTGACTCTCCAGTCAGACTGTTCTGTCCATCTGTTTGATGAGGTTGACTCTCCAGTCAGACTGTTCTGTCCATCTGTTTGATGAGGTTGACTCTCCAGTCATACAGTTCTATCCATCTGTTTGATATTGATGAGGTTGACTCTCCAGTCAGACTGTTCTGTCCATCTGTTTGATGAGGTTGACTGTCCAGTCAGACTGTTCTGTCCATCTGTTTGATATTGATGAGGTTGACTGTCCAGTCAGACTGTTCTGTCCATCTGTTTGATATTGATGAGGTTGACTGTCAAGTCAGACTGTTCTTTCCATCTGTTTGATGAGGTTGACTCTCCATTCAGACTGTTCTGTCCATCTGTTTGATGAGGTTGACTTTCCAGTCGGACTGTTCTGTCCATCTGTTTGATGAGGTTGACTCTCCAGTCAGACTGTTCTGTCCATCTGTTTGATGAGGTTGACTTTCCAGTTGGACTGTTCTGTCCATCTGTTTGATGAGGTTGACTCTCCAGTCGGACTGTTCTGTCCATCTGTTTGATGAGGTTGACTCTCCAGTCAGACTGTTCTGTCCATCTGTTTGATGAGGTTGACTGTCCAGTCAGACTGTTCTATCCATCTGTTTGATATTGATGAGGTTGACTCTCCAGTCAGACTGTTCTGTCCATCTGTTTGATGAGGTTGACTGTCTAGTCAGACTGTTCTGTCCATCTGTTTGATGAGGTTGACTCTCCAGTCAGACTGTTCTGTCCATCTGTTTGATGAGGTTGACTTTCCAGTCGGACTGTTCTGTCCATCTGTTTGATGAGGTTGACTCTCCAGTCAGACTGTTCTGTCCATCTGTTTGATGAGGTTGACTCTCCAGTCAGACTGTTCTGTCCATCTGTTTGATGAGGTTGACTCTCCAGTCAGACAGTTCTATCCATCTGTTTCATATTGATGAGGTTGACTCTCCAGTCAGACTGTTCTGTCCATCTGTTTGATGAGGTTGACTCTTCAGTCAGACTGTTCTGTCCATCTGTTTGATGAGGTTGACTGTCCAGTCAGACTGTTCTATCCATCTGTTTGATGAGGTTGACTCTCCAGTCAGACTGTTCTGTCCATCTGTTTGATGAGCTTGACTGTCCAGTCAGACTGTTCTGTCCATCTGTTTGATATTGATGAGGTTGACTGTCCAGTCAGACTGTTCTGTCCATCTGTTTGATATTGATGAGGTTGACTGTCTAGTCAGACTGTTCTGTCCATCTGTTTGATGAGGTTGACTCTCCAGTCAGACTGTTCTGTCCATCTGTTTGATGAGGTTGACTTTCCAGTCGGACTGTTCTGTCCATCTGTTTGATGAGGTTGACTCTCCAGTCAGACTGTTCTGTCCATCTGTTTGATGAGGTTGACTCTCCAGTCAGACTGTTCTGTCCATCTGTTTAATGAGGTTGACTGTCCAGTCAGACTGTTCTATCCATCTGTTTGATGAGGTTGACTCTCCAGTCAGACTGTTCTGTCCATCTGTTTGATGAGGTTGACTGTCCAGTCAGACTGTTCTGTCCATCTGTTTGATATTGATGAGGTTGACTGTCCAGTCAGACTGTTCTATCCATCTGTTTGATGAGGTTGACTTTCCAGTTGGACTGTTCTGTCCATCTGTTTGATGAGGTTGACTTTCCAGTTGGACTGTTCTGTCCATCTGTTTGATGAGGTTGACTCTCCAGTCAGACTGTTCTGTCCATCTGTTTGGTGAGGTTGACTCTCCAGTCAGACTGTTCTGTCCATCTGTTTGATGAGGTTGACTGTCTAGTCAGACTGTTCTGTCCATCTGTTTGATGAGGTTGACTCTCCAGTCAGACTGTTCTGTCCATCTGTTTGATGAGGTTGACTTTCCAGTTGGACTGTTCTGTCCATCTGTTTGATGAGGTTGACTCTCCAGTTAGACTGTTCTGTCCATCTGTTTGATGAGGTTGACTGTCCAGTCAGACTGTTCTGCCCATCTGATTGATGAGGTTGACTGTCCAGTCAGACTGTTCTGTCCATCTGTTTGATGAGGTTGACTGTCCAGTCAGACTGTTCTGTCCATCTGTTTAATGAGGTTGACTCTCCAGTCAGACTGTTCTGTTCATCTGTTTAATGAGGTTGACTCTCCAGTCAGACTGTTCTGTCCATCTGTTTGATATTGATGAGGTTGACTGTCCAGTCAGACTGTTCTATCCATCCGTTTGATATTGATGAGGTTGACTGTCCAGTCAGACTGTTCTGTCCATCTGTTTGATGAGGTTGACTCTCCAGTCAGACTGTTCTGTCCATCTGTTTGATGAGGTTGACTCTCCAGTCAGACTGTTCTGTCCATCTGTTTGAGGAGGTTGACTCTCCAGTCAGACTGTTCTGTCCATCTGTTTGATGAGGTTGACTCTTCAGTCAGACTGTTCTGTCCATCTGTTTGATGAGGTTGACTCTCCAGTCAGACTGTTCTGTCCATCTGTTTGATGAGGTTGACTGTCCAGTCAGACTGTTCTATCCATCTGTTTGATGAGGTTGACTCTCCAGTTGGACTGTTCTGTCCATCTGTTTGATGAGGTTGACTCTCCAGTCGGACTGTTCTGTCCATCTGTTTGATGAGGTTGACTCTCCAGTCAGACTGTTCTGTCCATCTGTTTGATGAGGTTGACTGTCCAGTCAGACTGTTCTATCCATCTGTTTGATATTGATGAGGTTGACTCTCCAGTCAGACTGTTCTGTCCATCTGTTTGATGAGGTTGACTCTCCAGTCAGACTGTTCTGTCCATCTGTTTGATGAGGTTGACTCTCCAGTCAGACTGTTCTGTCCATCTGTTTGATGAGGTTGACTCTCCAGTCATACAGTTCTATCCATCTGTTTGATATTGATGAGGTTGACTCTCCAGTCAGACTGTTCTGTCCATCTGTTTGATGAGGTTGACTGTCCAGTCAGACTGTTCTGTCCATCTGTTTGATATTGATGAGGTTGACTGTCCAGTCAGACTGTTCTGTCCATCTGTTTGATATTGATGAGGTTGACTGTCAAGTCAGACTGTTCTTTCCATCTGTTTGATGAGGTTGACTCTCCATTCAGACTGTTCTGTCCATCTGTTTGATGAGGTTGACTTTCCAGTCGGACTGTTCTGTCCATCTGTTTGATGAGGTTGACTCTCCAGTCAGACTGTTCTGTCCATCTGTTTGATGAGGTTGACTTTCCAGTTGGACTGTTCTGTCCATCTGTTTGATGAGGTTGACTCTCCAGTCGGACTGTTCTGTCCATCTGTTTGATGAGGTTGACTCTCCAGTCAGACTGTTCTGTCCATCTGTTTGATGAGGTTGACTGTCCAGTCAGACTGTTCTATCCATCTGTTTGATATTGATGAGGTTGACTCTCCAGTCAGACTGTTCTGTCCATCTGTTTGATGAGGTTGACTGTCTAGTCAGACTGTTCTGTCCATCTGTTTGATGAGGTTGACTCTCCAGTCAGACTGTTCTGTCCATCTGTTTGATGAGGTTGACTTTCCAGTCGGACTGTTCTGTCCATCTGTTTGATGAGGTTGACTCTCCAGTCAGACTGTTCTGTCCATCTGTTTGATGAGGTTGACTCTCCAGTCAGACTGTTCTGTCCATCTGTTTGATGAGGTTGACTCTCCAGTCAGACAGTTCTATCCATCTGTTTCATATTGATGAGGTTGACTCTCCAGTCAGACTGTTCTGTCCATCTGTTTGATGAGGTTGACTCTTCAGTCAGACTGTTCTGTCCATCTGTTTGATGAGGTTGACTGTCCAGTCAGACTGTTCTATCCATCTGTTTGATGAGGTTGACTCTCCAGTCAGACTGTTCTGTCCATCTGTTTGATGAGCTTGACTGTCCAGTCAGACTGTTCTGTCCATCTGTTTGATATTGATGAGGTTGACTGTCCAGTCAGACTGTTCTGTCCATCTGTTTGATATTGATGAGGTTGACTGTCTAGTCAGACTGTTCTGTCCATCTGTTTGATGAGGTTGACTCTCCAGTCAGACTGTTCTGTCCATCTGTTTGATGAGGTTGACTTTCCAGTCGGACTGTTCTGTCCATCTGTTTGATGAGGTTGACTCTCCAGTCAGACTGTTCTGTCCATCTGTTTGATGAGGTTGACTCTCCAGTCAGACTGTTCTGTCCATCTGTTTAATGAGGTTGACTGTCCAGTCAGACTGTTCTATCCATCTGTTTGATGAGGTTGACTCTCCAGTCAGACTGTTCTGTCCATCTGTTTGATGAGGTTGACTGTCCAGTCAGACTGTTCTGTCCATCTGTTTGATATTGATGAGGTTGACTGTCCAGTCAGACTGTTCTATCCATCTGTTTGATGAGGTTGACTTTCCAGTTGGACTGTTCTGTCCATCTGTTTGATGAGGTTGACTGTCTAGTCAGACTGTTCTGTCCATCTGTTTGATGAGGTTGACTGTCCAGTCAGACTGTTCTGCCCATCTGTTTGATGAGGTTGACTGTCCAGTCAGACTGTTCTGTCCATCTGTTTGATGAGGTTGACTGTCCAGTCAGACTGTTCTGTCCATCTGTTTGATGAGGTTGACTTTCCAGTTGGACTGTTCTGTCCATCTGTTTGATGAGGTTGACTGTCCAGTCAGACTGTTCTGTCCATCTGTTTGATATTGATGAGGTTGACTGTCCAGTCAGACTGTTCTATCCATCTGTTTGATATTGATGAGGTTGACTCTCCAGTCAGACTGTTCTGTCCATCTGTTTGATGAGGTTGACTCTCCAGTCAGACTGTTCTGTCCATCTGTTTGATGAGGTTGACTCTCCAGTCAGACTGTTCTGTCCATCTGTTTGATGAGGTTGACTCTCCAGTCAGACTGTTCTGTCCATCTGTTTGATGAGGTTGACTCTCCAGTCAGACTGTTCTGTCCATCTGTTTGATGAGGTTGACTCTCCAGTCAGACTGTTCTGTCCATCTGTTTGATGAGGTTGACTCTCCAGTCAGACTGTTCTGTCCATCTGTTTGATGAGGTTGACTCTCCAGTCAGACTGTTCTGTCCATCTGTTTGATGAGGTTGACTCTCCAGTCAGACTGTTCTGTCCATCTGTTTGATGAGGTTGACTCTCAGTCAGACTGTTCTGTCCATCTGTTTGATGAGGTTGACTCTCCAGTCAGACTGTTCTGTCCATCTGTTTGATGAGGTTGACTCTCCAGTCAGACTGTTCTGTCCATCTGTTTGATGAGGTTGACTCTCCAGTCAGACTGTTCTATCCATCTGTTTGATGAGGTTGACTCTCCAGTCAGACTGTTCTGTCCATCTGTTTGATGAGGTTGACTCTCCAGTCAGACTGTTCTGTCCATCTGTTTGATGAGGTTGACTGTCTAGTCAGACTGTTCTATCCATCTGTTTGATATTGATGAGGTTGACTCTCCAGTCAGACTGTTCTGTCCATCTGTTTGATGAGGTTGACTCTCCAGTCAGACTGTTCTGTCCATCTGTTTGATGAGGTTGACTCTCCAGTCAGACTGTTCTGTCCATCTGTTTGATGAGGTTGACTCTCCAGTCAGACTGTTCTGTCCATCTGTTTGATGAGGTTGACTCTCCAGTCAGACTGTTCTGTCCATCTGTTTGATGAGGTTGACTCTCCAGTCAGACTGTTCTGTCAATCTGTTTGATGAGGTTGACTCTCCAGTCAGACTGTTCTGTCCATCTGTTTGATGAGGTTGACTCTCCAGTCAGACTGTTCTATCCATCTGTTTGATGAGGTTGACTCTCCAGTCAGACTGTTCTGTCCATCTGTTTGATGAGGTTGACTCTCCAGTCAGACTGTTCTGTCCATCTGTTTGATATTGATGAGGTTGACTCTCCAGTCAGACTGTTCTGTCCATCTGTTTGATGAGGTTGACTCTCCAGTCAGACTGTTCTATCCATCTGTTTGATGAGGTTGACTCTCCAGTCAGACTGTTCTGCCCATCTGTTTGATGAGGTTGACTCTCCAGTCAGACTGTTCTGCCCATCTGTTTGATGAGGTTGACTCTCCAGTCAGACTGTTCTGTCCATCTGTTTGATGAGGTTGACTGTCTAGTCAGACTGTTCTGTCCATCTGTTTGATGAGGTTGACTCTCCAGTCAGACTGTTCTGTCCATCTGTTTGATGAGGTTGACTCTCCAGTCAGACTGTTCTGTCCATCTGTTTGATGAGGTTGACTCTCCAGTCAGACTGTTCTGTCCATCTGTTTGATGAGGTTGACTCTCCAGTCAGACTGTTCTGTCCATCTGTTTGATGAGGTTGACTCTCCAGTCAGACTGTTCTGTCCATCTGTTTGATGAGGTTGACTCTCCAGTCAGACTGTTCTATCCATCTGTTTGATGAGGTTGACTCTCCAGTCAGACTGTTCTGTCCATCTGTTTGATGAGGTTGACTCTCCAGTCAGACTGTTCTGTCCATCTGTTTGATATTGATGAGGTTGACTCTCCAGTCAGACTGTTCTGTCCATCTGTTTGATGAGGTTGACTCTCCAGTCAGACTGTTCTATCCATCTGTTTGATGAGGTTGACTCTCCAGTCAGACTGTTCTGCCCATCTGTTTGATGAGGTTGACTCTCCAGTCAGACTGTTCTGCCCATCTGTTTGATGAGGTTGACTCTCCAGTCAGACTGTTCTGTCCATCTGTTTGATGAGGTTGACTGTCTAGTCAGACTGTTCTGTCCATCTGTTTGATGAGGTTGACTCTCCAGTCAGACTGTTCTGTCCATCTGTTTGATGAGGTTGACTCTCCAGTCAGACTGTTCTGTCCATCTGTTTGATGAGGTTGACTCTCCAGTCAGACTGTTCTGTCCATCTGTTTGATGAGGTTGACTGTTCAGTCAGACTGTTCTGTCCATCTGTTTGATGAGGTTGACTCTCCAGTCAGACTGTTCTGTCCATCTGTTTGATGAGGTTGACTCTCCAGTCAGACTGTTCTGTCCATCTGTTTGATGAGGTTGACTCTCCAGTCAGACTGTTCTGTCCATCTGTTTGATGAGGTTGACTCTCCAGTCAGACTGTTCTGTCCATCTGTTTGATGAGGTTGACTCTCCAGTCAGACTGTTCTGTCCATCTGTTTGATGAGGTTGACTCTCCAGTCAGACTGTTCTGTCCATCTGTTTGATGAGGTTGACTCTCCAGTCAGACTGTTCTATCCATCTGTTTGATGAGGTTGACTCTCCAGTCAGACTGTTCTGTCCATCTGTTTGATGAGGTTGACTCTCCAGTCAGACTGTTCTGTCCATCTGTTTGATGAGGTTGACTGTCTAGTCAGACTGTTCTATCCATCTGTTTGATATTGATGAGGTTGACTCTCCAGTCAGACTGTTCTGTCCATCTGTTTGATGAGGTTGACTCTCCAGTCAGACTGTTCTGTCCATCTGTTTGATGAGGTTGACTCTCCAGTCAGACTGTTCTGTCCATCTGTTTGATGAGGTTGACTCTCCAGTCAGACTGTTCTGTCCATCTGTTTGATGAGGTTGACTGTCTAGTCAGACTGTTCTGTCCATCTGTTTGATGAGGTTGACTCTCCAGTCAGACTGTTCTGTCCATCTGTTTGATGAGGTTGACTCTCCAGTCAGACTGTTCTGTCCATCTGTTTGATGAGGTTGACTCTCCAGTCAGACTGTTCTGTCCATCTGTTTGATGAGGTTGACTCTCCAGTCAGACTGTTCTGTCCATCTGTTTGATGAGGTTGACTGTCCAGTCAGACTATTCTGTCCATCTGTTTGATGAGGTTGACTGTCCAGTCAGACTGTTCTGTCCATCTGTTTGATGAGGTTGACTTTCCAGTTGGACTGTTCTGTCCATCTGTTTGATGAGGTTGACTCTCCAGTCAGACTGTTCTGTCCATCTGTTTGATGAGGTTGACTTTCCAGTTGGACTGTTCTGTCCATCTGTTTGATGAGGTTGACTCTCCAGTCAGACTGTTCTGTCCATCTGTTTGATGAGGTTGACTCTCCAGTCAGACTGTTCTGTCCATCTGTTTGATGAGGTTGACTCTCCAGTCAGACTGTTCTGTCCATCTGTTTGATGAGGTTGACTCTCCAGTCAGACTGTTCTGTCCATCTGTTTGATGAGGTTGACTGTCTAGTCAGACTGTTCTGTCCATCTGTTTGATGAGGTTGACTCTCCAGTCAGACTGTTCTGTCCATCTGTTTGATGAGGTTGACTCTCCAGTCAGACTGTTCTGTCCATCTGTTTGATGAGGTTGACTCTCCAGTCAGACTGTTCTGTCCATCTGTTTGATGAGGTTGACTCTCCAGTCAGACTGTTCTGTCCATCTGTTTGATGAGGTTGACTCTCCAGTCAGACTGTTCTGTCCATCTGTTTGATGAGGTTGACTCTCCAGTCAGACTGTTCTGTCAATCTGTTTGATGAGGTTGACTCTCCAGTCAGACTGTTCTGTCCATCTGTTTGATGAGGTTGACTCTCCAGTCAGACTGTTCTATCCATCTGTTTGATGAGGTTGACTCTCCAGTCAGACTGTTCTGTCCATCTGTTTGATGAGGTTGACTCTCCAGTCAGACTGTTCTGTCCATCTGTTTGATATTGATGAGGTTGACTCTCCAGTCAGACTGTTCTGTCCATCTGTTTGATGAGGTTGACTCTCCAGTCAGACTGTTCTATCCATCTGTTTGATGAGGTTGACTCTCCAGTCAGACTGTTCTGCCCATCTGTTTGATGAGGTTGACTCTCCAGTCAGACTGTTCTGCCCATCTGTTTGATGAGGTTGACTCTCCAGTCAGACTGTTCTGTCCATCTGTTTGATGAGGTTGACTGTCTCAGACTCAGACTGTTCTGTCCATCTGTTTGATGAGGTTGACTCTCCAGTCAGACTGTTCTGTCCATCTGTTTGATGAGGTTGACTCTCCAGTCAGACTGTTCTGTCCATCTGTTTGATGAGGTTGACTCTCCAGTCAGACTGTTCTGTCCATCTGTTTGATGAGGTTGACTGTTCAGTCAGACTGTTCTGTCCATCTGTTTGATGAGGTTGACTCTCCAGTCAGACTGTTCTGTCCATCTGTTTGATGAGGTTGACTCTCCAGTCAGACTGTTCTGTCCATCTGTTTGATGAGGTTGACTCTCCAGTCAGACTGTTCTGTCCATCTGTTTGATGAGGTTGACTCTCCAGTCAGACTGTTCTGTCCATCTGTTTGATGAGGTTGACTCTCCAGTCAGACTGTTCTGTCCATCTGTTTGATGAGGTTGACTCTCCAGTCAGACTGTTCTGTCCATCTGTTTGATGAGGTTGACTCTCCAGTCAGACTGTTCTATCCATCTGTTTGATGAGGTTGACTCTCCAGTCAGACTGTTCTGTCCATCTGTTTGATGAGGTTGACTCTCCAGTCAGACTGTTCTGTCCATCTGTTTGATGAGGTTGACTGTCCAGTCAGACTGTTCTATCCATCTGTTTGATATTGATGAGGTTGACTCTCCAGTCAGACTGTTCTGTCCATCTGTTTGATGAGGTTGACTCTCCAGTCAGACTGTTCTGTCCATCTGTTTGATGAGGTTGACTCTCCAGTCAGACTGTTCTGTCCATCTGTTTGATGAGGTTGACTCTCCAGTCAGACTGTTCTGTCCATCTGTTTGATGAGGTTGACTGTCTAGTCAGACTGTTCTGTCCATCTGTTTGATGAGGTTGACTCTCCAGTCAGACTGTTCTGTCCATCTGTTTGATGAGGTTGACTCTCCAGTCAGACTGTTCTGTCCATCTGTTTGATGAGGTTGACTCTCCAGTCAGACTGTTCTGTCCATCTGTTTGATGAGGTTGACTCTCCAGTCAGACTGTTCTGTCCATCTGTTTGATGAGGTTGACTCTCCAGTCAGACTGTTCTGTCCATCTGTTTGATGAGGTTGACTGTCCAGTCAGACTGTTCTGTCCATCTGTTTGATGAGGTTGACTCTCCAGTCAGACTGTTCTGTCCATCTGTTTGATGAGGTTGACTCTCCAGTCAGACTGTTCTGTCCATCTGTTTGATGAGGTTGACTCTCCAGTCAGACTGTTCTGTCCATCTGTTTGATGAGGTTGACTCTCCAGTCAGACTGTTCTGTCCATCTGTTTGATGAGGTTGACTCTCCAGTCAGACTGTTCTATCCATCTGTTTGATGAGGTTGACTCTCCAGTCAGACTGTTCTGTCCATCTGTTTGATGAGGTTGACTCTCCAGTCAGACTGTTCTGTCCATCTGTTTGATGAGGTTGACTGTCTAGTCAGACTGTTCTATCCATCTGTTTGATATTGATGAGTTGACTCTCCAGTCAGACTGTTCTGTCCATCTGTTTGATGAGGTTGACTCTCCAGTCAGACTGTTCTGTCCATCTGTTTGATGAGGTTGACTCTCCAGTCAGACTGTTCTGTCCATCTGTTTGATGAGGTTGACTCTCCAGTCAGACTGTTCTGTCCATCTGTTTGATGAGGTTGACTGTCTAGTCAGACTGTTCTGTCCATCTGTTTGATGAGGTTGACTCTCCAGTCAGACTGTTCTGTCCATCTGTTTGATGAGGTTGACTCTCCAGTCAGACTGTTCTGTCCATCTGTTTGATGAGGTTGACTCTCCAGTCAGACTGTTCTGTCCATCTGTTTGATGAGGTTGACTCTCCAGTCAGACTGTTCTGTCCATCTGTTTGATGAGGTTGACTTGACTCTCCAGTCAGACTGTTCTGTCCATCTGTTTGATGAGGTTGACTGTCCAGTCAGACTGTTCTGTCCATCTGTTTGATGAGGTTGACTCTCCAGTCAGACTGTTCTGTCCATCTGTTTGATGAGGTTGACTCTCCAGTCAGACTGTTCTGTCCATCTGTTTGATGAGGTTGACTCTCCAGTCAGACTGTTCTGTCCATCTGTTTGATGAGGTTGACTCTCCAGTCAGACTGTTCTGTCCATCTGTTTGATGAGGTTGACTCTCCAGTCAGACTGTTCTGTCCATCTGTTTGATGAGGTTGACTCTCCAGTCAGACTGTTCTGTCCATCTGTTTGATGAGGTTGACTGTCTAGTCAGACTGTTCTGTCCATCTGTTTGATGAGGTTGACTCTCCAGTCAGACTGTTCTGTCCATCTGTTTGATATTGATGAGGTTGACTCTCCAGTCAGACTGTTCTGTCCATCTGTTTGATGAGGTTGACTCTCCAGTCAGACTGTTCTGTCCATCTGTTTGATGAGGTTGACTCTCCAGTCAGACTGTTCTGTCCATCTGTTTGTTAAAAGGTTTTCCTCTCAACATAGATTTATGGGCCTGCTGTGGAACAGAATGCGATTTGATTAAATTAGATTGATATGGAATATGACAGAAGAAAAAAACAACAAATGAAACCACATCCTTAATGGAAAGGGGGCTTGTAAAATCTTAATCCCAAATGGCACTCTATTCCCTTTATAGTGCAATATTTCAAGCAGGGTCGACAGGTATCTATTCCAAAGTAGTGCACTATATAGAGAATATGATGCCATTTGTGACACACCCTAAATGCGTTGACCACACACCACCTTCACACACACAGCCTCAATACAATTTAAAATTGGATGCCTTTCATAGAGTGTGTTGCTCTCTTGTCATAGCTGCTCTCTGGTCATGGCTGCTCTCCTGTCATAGCTGCTCCCTGGTCATAGCTGCTCTCTTATCATAGCCACTCTCTGGTCATAGCTGCTCTCTGGTCTCTAGATTTCCTAGTGTTGCTCTCTCTCTATCTGGTCTCTAGATTTCCTAGTGTTGCTCTCTCTCTCTGGTCTCTACATTTCCTAGTGTTGCTCTCTCTTTCTCTGGCCTCTACATTTCCTAGTGTTGCTCTCTCTCTCTCTGGTCTCTAGATATTCTAGTGTTGATCGCTCTCTCTGGCCTCTAGATTTCAAAGTGTTGCTCTCTCTTTCTCTCGTCTGTAGATGCCCGAGTGTTGCCCTCTCTCTCTGGTCTCTATATTTCCTAGTGTTGCTCCCTCTCTCTGGTCTCTAGTTGATCTAGTGTTGCCCTCTCTCTCTGGTCTCTATATTTCCTAGTGTTGCTCCCTCTCTCTGGTCTCTAGTTGTTCTAGTGTTGCCCTCTCTCTCTGGTCTCTATATTTCCTAGTGTTGCTCCCTCTCTCTGGTCTCTAGTTGATCTAGTGTTGCCCTCTCTCTCTGGTCTCTATATTTCCTAGTGTTGCTCCCTCTCTCTGGTCTCTAGTTGTTCTAGTGTTGCCCTCTCTCTCTGGTCTCTATATTTCCTAGTGTTGCTCCCTCTCTCTGGTCTCTAGATGCCATAGTGTTGCTCTCTCTCTGGTCTCTAGATGCCATAGTGTTGCTCTCTCTTTGGTCTCTACATTTCATAGTGTTGCTCTCTCTCTGGTCTCTACATTTCCCAGCATTGCTCTGGCCTAGAAGGCCAGCATCCCCTAGTTGCCTCTTCACTCTTGATGTTGAGACTTGTGTTTTGCAGATTCTATGTAATGAAGCTGCCAGTTGATGACTTGTGAGGCGTCTGTTTCTCAAACTAGACACTCTAATGCATTTGTCCTCTTGCCTAGTTGTGCACCGGGGCCTCCCACTGTTCTGTGAAGGGAGTAGTAGAAAGCACTGTACGAGATCTTCAGTTTCTTGGAGATTTCTCGCATGGAATAGCCTTCCTTTCTCAGAACAAGAATAGACTGACGAGTTTCAGAAGAAAGGTCTATGTTTCTAGCAATTTTGAGCCTGTAATCGAACGCACAAATGCTGATACTCCAGATACTCAACTAGTCTAAAGAAGGCCAGTTTTATTGCTTCTTTAATCAGGTCAGCTGTGCTAACATAATTGCAAAAGGCTTTTCTAATGATCAATTAGCTTTTGAAAATGATAAACTTGAATTAGCTAACACAACATGCCATTGGAACACAGGAGTGATGGTTGCTGATAATCGATCACTGTACGCCTATGTAGATATTCCATTTAAAAATCTGCCGTTTCCAGCTACAATAGTCATTTACAACACTAACAATGTCTACACTGTATTTCTGATCAATTTGATGTTATTTAATTGGACAAAAAAAAATCCTTTCCTTTCAAAAACAAGGACATTTCTAAGTTACCCCAAACTTTTGAATGGTAATGTAAGTATTAAGACCCTTACTCAGCACCTTTGGCAGCGATTACATCCTTGAGTATTTTGGGGTATAACGCTACAAGTTTGATACACCTGTTTACTTCTCACATACTTCTCACATACTTCTCTGAAGATCCTCTCAATCCTCTCAGTTTGGAAGCGTCACTGCACAGCTATTTTCAGGTCTCTCCAGAGATGTTCGATCGGGTTCAAGTCTGGGCTCTGGCTGGGCCACTCAAGGACATTCAGAGACTTGTCCCAAAGCCACTCCTGCTTTTTCTTGGCTGTGTGCTTAGGGTTGTTGTCCTGTTGGAAGGTGAACCTTCGCCATAGACTGAGGTCCTGCGCGCTCTGGAGCAGGTTTTCACCAAGGATCTCCCTGTACTTTGTTCCGTTCATCTTTCCCTCGATCCTGACAAGTCTCCCCGTCCCTGCCACTGAAAAACATCTGATGCTGCCAACACCATGATTCACCGTAGGCATGGTGCCAGTTTTTCTCCAGACGTGACGCTTGGAATTCAGGCCAAAGAGTTCCATCTTGGTTTCATCAGACCAGAGAATCTTGTTTCTCATGGTCTGAGAGTCCTCTTAGGTGCCTTTTGGAAAACTCCAAGTGGGCTGTCATGTGCCTTTTCCTGAAGAGTGGCTTCCGTCTGGCCACTCTACCATAAAGGCCTGATTGGTGGAATGTTGCAGAGATGGTTTTCCAGTGCAACTTTGGAGCTCTGTCAGAGTGACCATCGGGTTCTTCCTGAACAAGGACCTTCTTCCCTGTTTTCTCAGTTTGACAGGGTGGTCATCTTTAGGAAGAGTCTTTGTGGTTCCAAACTTCTTCCATTTAAGAATGATGGAGGCGACTGTGTTCTTGGGTACCTTCAATGCTGCAGAATTCTTTGGTACACTTCCGCAGATCTGTGCCTCGACACAATCCTGTCTCAGAGCTCTACGAACAATTCCTTCAACCTAATGGCTTGGTTTTTGCTCTGACATGCACTGTCAACTGTGGGACCTTATATAGACAGGTGTGTGCCTTTCCAAATCATGTCCAATCAATTGAATTTACCACAGGTGGTCTCCAATCAAGTTGTAGAAACATCAATGGAAACAGGATCCAACTGAGCTAAATTTCGAGTCTCATAGCAAAGGGTCTGAATACTTATGTAAATAAGCTATTTTCAGTTTTTTATTTGTAATAAATTTGCACACGCAAAAATTTTTTTTGTTTTGTCATTATGGGTTATTGTGTGTAGATTGATGAGGACAAGAATGTATTTAAATCATTTTAAAATAAAGGCTGAAACAAAATGGTGGAAAAGGGAAGGCTTCTGAATCATTTCCGAATCCATTGTATCTTAAGTGGACCTAACAAAGCAGGACAGGCACTCTCAATGCACACACACACACACACACACACACACACACACACACACACACACACACACACACACACACACACACACACACACACACACACACACACACACACACACACACACACACACACACAAAATGTCCCCTCACAGTTTGTGTGTACCTGCCAGGTTTTCGGTTAAAGCACATGTTTCTGTATTCTGCCACTGTCACAAGTTTGGTTCTCTCCCCCTGCATCTTCCCTGTAATAGAGGAGTTCTTACATTTTACCCATCACACCCTTCATTCCTCCCAGTCAGGCCTAATAGAACCCAGTTTGGGCCGTGGTTCTCTCCCCCTGCATCTTCCCTGTAATAGAGGAGTTCTTACATTTTACCCATCACACCCTTCATTCCTCCCAGTCAGGCCTAATAGAACCCAGTTTGGGCCGTGGTTCTCTCCCCCTGCATCTTCCCTGTCATAGAGGAGTTCTTACATTCTCTCACTTCTTTACCCATCACACCCTCCATTCCTCCCAGTCTGGGCCACAACTAATAGAACCCAGTCTGGGCCACAACTAATAGAACCCAGTCTGGGCCACAACTAATAGAACCCAGTCTGGGCCACAACTAATAGAACCCAGTCTGGGCCACAACTAATAGAACCCAGTCTGGGCCACAACTAATAGAACCCAGTCTGGGCCACAACTAATAGAACCCAGTCTGGGCCACAACTAATAGAACCCAGTCTGGGCCACAACTAATAGAACCCAGTCTGGGCCACAACTAATAGAACCCAGTCTGGGCCGCAACTCACATTCACAAAGTAGAGCTCTTCTCCATTCAATTCAATTCAATTCAATTCAATTCAATTCAATTTTTTGGCTTGACGTAACAATGTGCATGTTGCCAAAGCTTCCTTTTGGATATTTACGACATGAAAATAATGAGAATAAAAATGGTCAACGGGACAACAGTAACAACAATAACTAAGGGTCAAAATAACCATATAACAATAAGCATACAGTAGAGGACATGTGCAGATTGATTGGTCTGTCAGACACTGTCCCTCAACTTATAGCAGGCAGCAATGTAGTGCGCTGCCAACCCACTGCTCTCTGCGTCCTCCCTCAACAGGACGGGTAGCCTACTCTCATCAGAGAGGTATTTGAAACCTTGAATAAGGGTTTCAAATTTGGGGAAATGACACTCTCTAATTGTTTTATATTTTTCACATTTTGTCAGGAAATGCAGCTCCGTCTCA